>NC_135118.1:9811833-10126666 GCF_050908995.1 Andrena cerasifolii | reverse complement strand
ATAAAGAAAGTCTCTGTGTTTCTTTTTAGAATGTATTTATAATATCAGTAATGATATATCGTTTGATATATCATCCCTAAATCAGTGCATGAAACAAAAATATAAAATTCCATCATGGACAAGAAGTAAAATGCCAAACAAAGTAGAATATAAATATTTATATTTAATCTTTTTCTTTGTCTTCGATTCTTCATTAACTTTCAACCCTTATTCTGCAGCTGTAGACCTTCAGCAGAAGAATAAAATTGCATTCAATGAAAATGACTAAAAAACCTTTGAGCCATATTTTCCTTGAAATCGTCATTCAATTGTACTCAAATGCATCTGCATGATTATCAGGCAATTTAAGGAGGTTCGATACCTCACTTGCGGTATCACTATCCTGAATTAAATAGCTAGCTCACAGTAGTAGTTCGCAATATTCATCAAGCTTTCATAATTTAAAATTTTATTATAATAGATTAGAATGCAATTAAACGTAACGAGTGTTTCAGGAGAATCAAGAGCGCGCAAAAATGGTAAAAAGTAGAGAACTAACAAGGGAACATCTCGAACCTGGAAATTCAAAAAATTCTAAAACTTTGTGAATATGTAGAGAATTTTTTCCTGATTACAGCGCAATTTTTGTTTGCTGCCCAAATTTACTCTAAGGGGGTGTAATTGACCCCTGAAAATTCCATCATTTTCCGATTTTGTGTTATAACTCGTGAACTGTAAAATAATATTTTTTTACCAAATGATAGATATAATTAAAAGAAGTAACTTTTGTCTGGAAATTTTTTTCTATCTCTCATAGTTCGCGAGTTATAACACAAAATCGCAAAATAGTCGAATTTTCGGGGGTTAATTTCACCCCTTTCAAGTGAATTTGGGCAGCAAACAAAAATTGCGTTGTATGTAAGTTTCAGAATTTTTTGAATTTTTGGCTTCGGGATCTTCCCTTGTAAGTAGTAATTTCTACTCAATTCAATTTCCAAGATATGCATATAAAATTATACATTTTTTCCATATCCATGAAAATTTCCGCGGAAGGAAAATGGTAACATAAAAAAAAAGGTAAAATAAACATCCCGTGATTTATTTTTATCAACTCTTTGGTGATCAATTTTTTGGCCTCACATAGGTAGTGCCATCTCTTGCCCCGATTTCTACTCATTTCGACATAACGTTCATACTCGCACGGGATTAGTCACTACAAATTAATTTGCAATCCAGACAGGTAGATCGATGACTCAGTTCTTACTCTATCTTATTGTATCATCTGTTGCTTTTTGCTTTCTGTGCGGTTCAGGAGAAATCAGAGGCCTGTTTCTTGAACAGAAACTTTTCTCTCTTCCATTGAAAAAGAGAAACAAGAAATGAAGATAATCGTTCTCGTGCCTCAATGTATGCGCGATGTCGTATTTCAAGTTTCTTTCATTTGAGTTCATCGCATCCCAGGCGCTATGGGCACATTAGGTTTCTGCATTGAAAGCTTCTTGTGCCTTCAGAAAGGAAGAGCAAAATACGCTGATCCTGCAACGTATTGTTATTTCCTCTTTATTTTTATTCAGCACGTTGAACCACGAAAACTTGAGAGCTCTACTGCCGAAGACCATAATCTTACACTAATTCTTACACTAAAAAGGGAGAAGAAACAGTGAGAAAATCACTCAAGACCTTCATTTGGCTCCGTAGGCATTACAGCCTGCTTCAATTTATTAAACATTAAAATCGTAAAGCGATTTTTTCCTTAAAAAAAAGAGCTGATTGCTTTGCTGTTGTAAGAGAAAAAAGAAAGGAAACTAATCGCTTTCTTGGTTTAATTACTACTTTATATCGCCACTTCTTCCTTGTATCGTTATTTCTTCATAATTTAAAACTGTATATACGTGCAGATACGAAATTCTAATTTCCTGTTGCTATTTCTTACCTGCTTTACCAAGAAAAAGAAACATAAGCTGAATGTGTTCTTTAGTTTTTAATTTTTCGCTTATTCTTTTATTTCCTCAAAATTAGCATAGGGTAAATGTCCCAATTACAGCCACTTCATTTATTTTCACTTAATAAACACGCAACGTATACAGAACAGTGTAACAAAGAATTTATCATAAAATTGGGACTGTTCTTCTTTTTATTATAGTACATTCTTTATACGTCACATTTTTGTTAAGTGAAATAAATAAAGTGGCAGTAATAGGGACACTGACAGTAAATGGGACATCTACCCTGCATGCCTTAATCCTGTATTAGCTTTTTGAAGTCGGACTTCGTATATATACGTTCTTGTATATTCTGATTGAATCCGAGGAAAGTTTATTCGCGGTTTTTTTCCTTAATTTTCGTCGGAAAATTTTGTTTTGAAATTTCCCGGGTTCAAAGGGTCAAAGATGAAGCTCTAAATTTCTAGCTCTAAGGAAGTGGTAGCAGAAGTTCCTTCCTTTGCAATTACTATAGCTGAAAACACTGTAACTTACAACTGCAGCTTAATCTCTTTAACAATGAAAATTCTATTTTGTCATTACCTTTTGCGTTCTGTGTTTCGTCCGGACTCAACCACGCGTTCCTATCTTGGAAAAGGGGTCTTTTATTGAGGGGAGACGGGAAATTAAGTTAGCAACTAGCAATTTCTTAAATGTAGTCACTGCTCTCGACGTTGAAGCGACAGTTTCTTTTGAAAAAGCGTTTTTCGTGTCGTTTCTTTCAGTTGGGAATGCCTTTGACTCCATGGCTGGCAAACAGCCGGAAATTGCGGCGCTAGATCGACCAGCCTACGTTTTGACATGCAGGAGCTGCACTGCATGTATGTACGCATAATAACCACAGATGCATTCTCCAACCGCCATATTTCCTTTCACGCGTCAAGGTCGGAACCTAGACGGTTACAATACACGAAGTTGTCGGATAAAATGCCACGAATGTAGGAACGCGACCTCGTGTGTATCTAATTGAATTGATAATTTCGTAAGGGGGGTAGGTCCTCAAAAATTAATTTCACAGGAAATGAAACAGAAGTTTAATGTTCGTGTAGTTAATGTTGGAACAATCAAACTCAGCCGTATTATTCTTCGATTATGTAGGTTCCTTCGCTTTAATAATTATTTCATGATAAACCAAAGAAAAATATCTTCCAGGTGGATGTTTTTATCTCGTGTTATTTTGGTATCGTTTAGGTACCTCGCCCTTATTATAATTCAACCATTTATTATTACTTAATGACTACAGCAACCCGAAGAGATATTGTGTTAGCATCAAAATATTTAAAGATTTACAGAGTTTTATTACGTAAACCGTAAGTTTCGAGTACTTTGCCAATTTTTAACTTTTTATATCGAAAGTTTAATCCATGTAATACTATATTTTTCATAGAAATTAAAGAACAGTCAACGGAATAGTTTCCTCGAGGAAACTATAAACTTTCATACATCGTTGAATTTAAAAAAAATATATAAAAAGAATTTTAAATTAAACGATTTTATTTAACTTCATCAAAAATGCACTAAAAACTAAAAAACAATTGTTTTCTTGTACTACAATCACGATGGTGTTTTTTCAGTTTAAATAAAATCATGGAGCAGGAGAGTTCAGAACAAATTCATTTCGACGCTTGATTCTGTATTAAATTGATTCATATCATTGATCCATATGTTATTTAGAGTGAAAACACACCATCGTAATTGTAGTACAAGAAAGATTTATTTTTTGGTTCTAATGTATTTTTGAGCAAATCAAATAAAATCGTTTAACTTAATTTTTTTTACATTTTTTGTATTATTTACTTCTTAGTGTTTTTAATTAAATTGAACTTTTGTCGGCCGGAACGGTTTTAAATATTATTTAATTCATTTATTTATTAACGACACTTAGTTCATACAACAAACTTGAACGACTTGAAAAATATAACTATTTGTAAGTGACGGATAATATCTCGATAAATTTTGTATTTACGGAAATCGTGGTACCTAATACCAAGTAGATAAGCCATCGAATTTGTGTCGTTTTCGAGAAGGACGCGAGAGGCAGATTTCAAGTCGATTGGATTTGTGGTTATAAGTTAAAATTATAGGGGATGTAATTTTTGCACCCTCTCGGACGGTTTTTTTTTTAAATTTTGTATTGTCATCATAACTACGTCCGCTTGCAAAATTTCACGTCTATTGGATTGGTGGAAGTGGGTTAAAATTGAGCTACAAGAATTGAACTAAACAAACAAACGAACTAGGGGGAGTGAAGGTAAATAAAAATCGTTTAAAAATCGTTTAACAAGTTTACAACATTTTGTAGGTACAATCTTTACGTCGACCAATCTTATTTAAAACGGAATATAAAAACTGAAATAAATCTGCAGCTAGCAATGCAAACTAAAGAAACCTACCATCGGTCCATCCCAAAATCGTTAAGGATTAGTGGAGGCAATTACGTTCCTAAGTAGTTTTTTATAACAACAGATTAATAACAATTCATATGGGGAGAAAATTATGTATTTTGCAAAAGCTTTCAGATTTATTGTAATAGGTTGAACTTAAAATTTGCATTTACCGAAAATTCGGAATATGGACTTGGTCAGTTTTACCAACAAACCAACGAGATGTCCCCTAACTCGCTATCGTATTCCTTATGTCGAAATATTCCACTTATTCTTACTCGTCACGATGACGCATTTCGTTTCTACGATACAATCCAAGGTACATTATTCTTCGCTCAAAAGAAAATCCAACGTCTTCAGATGATGGACAGTTATCCCTGACGTATAAATGGCGGACGTAGTAAGAACGAGACACTGCAAAGGGATTTGAATGGAGCCTTGGCACAGTGCACCGTAGCTGGCATTTCTTACTTTGGGGCTACGTGCCAATCGAAGACATGGATCTTCTAGCCCCCAGACGAGGTGTCGTGACCCAGAAAGGCAGCGGTGAAAGCCCCTCGTGCACATTCATGCCAGCCCTATCGGTTCGTCGACCTGAGACACTGGATTCGACCCAACTGCTCCAGAGAATGCTGTGTACCTTAGTGACTCGGTCGTTGCATTCGATTCAGTGACCCCTTGTGTTCCCACAATGTGAAAGAAACCAGTCGGGGGGACCCATACATACATATACAGTGGGTCACAAAATCATTGGTAGTTACAGGCAGACTTTTTGAGGCTTGAACTCTTCGTTCGGTTTCCTCCCTATTCTTACGTAGCCATCTGATCACCAGATACTAAACGATGTAAATTTTTCCGATCATAACTATCTGACTACACTATTGTACTTTAAAAGTTTGTTTGATTTTCTTATTTTACTTGAATCGTTTAAGTGGCATCCTGTTCGCCACAAAATACAATAAAAACAATATCATCGACAGTTTTGTAAACTTTCTGATCAGAATTTACTAGCAGATATATTCTAGTATATGCAGTGGCGGATTTAACAGGGCGGCCGATGAGCAGGGGCCCAGGTGGCACCTGCTCGCAAGGCCCCACTAGGGCCCCATCCTTAATAAATCTTATGATTTTATCCAAACTATATTTTTTTCTGTATTATTACATTAAGCACGTTTTCAGGAAACTACCGCTTTAGCTTCTCGAAAAATGGGCCCCTGCTCAGAAGCCCCTCCCCCCTCAGGGCCTTGTCTTCAAATATAATGATTTTATCTAATCACTTCTTTTTCTATACTTTTCTGTACATTTACCACCTATTGGTAAACTACCTCTTCATTTTCACGAAAAATGGGCCCCTCAGTGTTTGCCACCTGGGCCTTTTTTCTTAAACCCGCCACTGAGTATGTGTACTTTTGAATAAATATTATTTGAATCGATGAAAAATTTGGCCCTTCCTTTTTTACCGTTTAAGTACAGTCGAAGCTCGGTAATTCGAAAAGTCGATAACTCGAAGCTCGATAACTCGAAGCTCGATAACTCAAAATTCGATAACGCGAAGCTCGATAATTCGAAAACCTCTATAAGTTTAAAATTTGCTTCATTCCCATCGGCTCCGCTGTTAACACCTCTACAACTCGGAAACTCGATAGGTCGAAACTTCTGTAATTCGAAGATTTTTTCCCTTCCCTTGAGGTTCGAGTTATCGAGGTTCGCCTGTATATGTAACCCTGTAAAAATGGAACTACTCAGGTATCTATGTATCTGATATCATTAAAGCTCATATTTTGCACCGTTCAAACACCTTTCTTTGAAGCAAGTATGTTTTGGCCAACCTTGAGTTTCCCAGGCTTTCCAGCAAAAAGTGTTTCCCACAGTCGAAAGCTAATTACGCTAATTTCATTAACGTAGGGAAAACAACGTTTCCGTATAATCGGCCATTGTTTCTCTTTGGTTAAAGGATATATTCAGTAGCGTAATTAGCACGATTGCTTTCCAAGTTATGGTTCAGACAAGACAGTAAATGTTACCCCATTGGTCTAGCCCACTATACAAAGCACTAATGGTATCTATCGTGAAGAATACATTAAGTCGAATTTGTGCTTCACACTCATTTCGCCTTTGAAAATGAATGTTTTGTAATCCATTTACGTTCTAAAATTCATATTTTCCAGCCAATGTAACTCATTTAAAGAGAAAGTAAAATAACGCCAAGTTTTATGATTTTCGAAACTGCCATGTGCGTTTTAGCTGAGCACCTACAATTTTATGTTTTCAGAATATAATTCATGGCAACAATGCATGCAATCATTCGACAGTTACGAATGTTAGACCTTACTTGCACTTTTTGGGCCCTCGAAATTATTAAAGTCTTTCGCGTCTAAACTCTTTTCTAGTGATCGAAAGAAGGTGAAAATCTGTTGGTGCCCGACCTGGGGAATATGCAGGATAAGGAATAAGTTTCCATTGCAGCTCGACATTTTACTTTGCGTTACTATCGCCACGTGTGGTCTCACGTTATCGCGGGGGTAACCACAGGACATCCTTTCGATTCACAAGTGATAGTTTTTTATTTTGCAATTCTTGCCGCGCTGTTTCAAGTTGATTGAGTACCTGACTCATAATAGAAACGAAGTGGCGGACTGAACTTATGCAGCAACCTAATATTAACCGTCTGTCGCTGTAACCATATACCGTTGCCTTCAATATTTTAAACCCTATCGTTGCGCGAGGCCTGTTAAAACCTCAGCGATCGAATTGAAAATCTCTTCTTGCGAACGACCTGATTAAATCCCTCTGGCGCATTGGGGAGGACAACACGGGCATATTCGATGCTGACGTTGCCTGAAATGGCAACGACAAATGTCTACCAGTGGCTATGAGTACAATCCTTTCACCAAGACAGGTGTTGCACACCGTAACGTAGGCTGACGCAGGCACGTATTGCGATGCACGGAGTTATTTGCAGGGCAATAACGCGAATATCTTGTTGCACTCCGCCTCGCTGAAATGCACTTTGTAATTTATGTAGATTACGGGCAATTTTGTTCATTTACGTGTTAGAAGAATGAAGACTCGTTGTGATACATAACTAAGTAGTATAGACAGTCTATACAAGATTATAAAAAGTATAACTAATAGAGATAACTAAATAATAGAGTTAAGAAAATTTTAAAACAGGGATAGGAACATTTGAACTTAGTAAAGGAAAAGAACTGAAAGAAACGAACGAAGTAAGAAGCAACGGAACGAAGAGAGAAAAAGAACAGACATTTTAGTCCGCACCGATACCTTCCACACTCGCCAGAAGATGGCATTTTCAACAGATTCCGTTCTCGCAAGTTCTCACAACATTACCGAGTTTTGCATACCCGTTTTTTCCTATCTTCCAATCTTCGTAGCATCAAAGGCAAAGTCTGTTAAGTAAGCCTTAGTGACTACATACATGGTTCGTGAATAGGCCCAAGGCGAACACACACTTTTCCTAATTCCCATCTTTTTAGTTTCCTACCTTCTACTAACCATCACTCCTATTACTCCTACAAATCGTTACACGAAGCTATTGTATGTACACTAACGTTTAAAAAAATAAAGAACTAATCTAGTAAAGGTATTAACGTGAAAATGGTAACTGTAAGATTTACGAGATAGGAATTACTGTAGCAACTTAATTCAATTTGGACTTGTAGAAACTTGGCATGAAGGTCCATTTTTCAAGGATCGTCCTAGTTCATGAGCATTTTCTCTCGAGTAACTGAGGAGTATTAATATGTCCATTGATAATTTTAAAAAGAAATACCAGCTCTTTGATATTTCTGCATATTTCAAGGGAGGTCAAAGTTGCGGAACAGAAAATGCTGGACTTCTTCAATCATGTACATAACTACATTTGTAAGTTTAAAGAAAATTCATATAAGAAAAACGTGTTCAAGATGAACTTGTGAGATGCAATATAATATTTTAAACGTGATAATACACGCATAGCGCTCCGGTAAACACTGTATCATATCCAATACCTTTAACGCAATACTACAAATACAATTTATGTGACCATGAAAATTTAATTTTTTATTAGTGATAGCTCCAAGATCGCGCACTGACTTTACAAACGGAAGAGCTATATCCATAAATATGCAAGCATAAGTTAAGACATAACCATGCCGTTAATATTTAACTACTGTGCATTTGTCTATGTTAAATGACATTAAATTCCTTGTACATCGTAATTCATATCTTGTTAGTATGTTCGATATTAAATATCAGAGATATCCACAAATGCTGAAACTCGTTTGAAGATTTTTAAATCATCAGCGTGTAACAGGAATTCACTTACGAAAATCTGTTGCGAGAGTCATTGATCAATGAATTGAATACAGTGAAAGCGCTGCGCAACTCCAGACATACATACATAAATACATACATACATATATGTTTACAACTGCTGTTGATGTAAAATTCAGTGCTCGAATAACTAAAGATCTATCGGATATAGCAAAATCTCGTGGTTCACTGTATCGAAGACATTATGTGACTCGGTGAGTACAAGTAGCTGAAGATCTTCCCCTAAGGTTGATGAAATGTAGTTACAACGCACTGCTAAATGTGTCGTCGCAGGCCTGCAGCAAGTAATTCCAAATATAAAGCACCAGAGGATCAGATTAATGAGAAACGAAGTGCGCTTCTAACTAATTATACAACAAAATCTTTTGGAGTTGTATTTAAGTCACTTACAACTATCACTTTTAAGTATTAAAGTGTTTATGTCGCAAAGAAGATGAAAACTTAGATAAAACTTCAACTACAACTACTTATACTGCAGACACAAAGTGTTTCCATCGTATGATAAGTATGCTATTCGATAAGGAATTATTCAAAATGACACAACGTAGACGTGAGAGACTAAATTTGCAGAACTTAATACTTAAGCGATGAGGGAATTCCATTAGGTTTAAGTAGGACATTTAAACATATCGAAAGTGTACTTATTGATAATTGTAATATCAGGAAAAGTAAATCAGCAACGCAAGTAGTAGAAAGTACTCAGAGATAATACAATGTACCGATTGGTTGACTTTTAGTGCAAAGATCGAATCGAAAAGATTAGCGAATAATAAATTGGGTGTGTCGTGGCGGGAATGTGCAACGGTGTTATCAAATTTCATAATCTCAGAGAATCCATTCAATTTACGCTTTGAATGACAAAATCTCCGAACAAGTTGACGTACCGATACAAAATCCATGATCTGATAGTAGAAATGTACGTAAAATAACAGATATTGGTGATATCTAGTCACCTGGCTCGCTGATTGGAAAAACACATATGTATGTAGTAGGATGGTGCTTATTTGACTAAAAATTTGGTGTTTATTTTTTTCACGGGGTACCCTGTCAATGTGTTCATTCTTATGAGTAAGTAATATAGTATTAATTTTATTTTTATCAGATACAGATTAAGAGTAACTACCAGGCATTGAATTTTGTGCTTTTTCTAATGGAAAAATCGTCTCGACAGGTACTAGAAGTCTTAAGAATAATCATGCAAAATTTTATTCGGTACCGCTAATGCTGTAACAATGAACGCCTTGGAAGGCCTTGGAAGAAGGGGCTGGCACCCTTAATTTCTTAAGATATCAAATTTCTTTTTAAAGAAAATACAGCTTAATTTATACACGACTTAAATACGACGTTTCTTTATACGCAAAAAAAAATCATAAAAATGACCGTATTTTCCGACCTGTCAAGGGTATGCAACCCCTTACGAGTTTCAGCAGTGCACGCCGCAGGATGAAAACAGCCCAATATGTACTGAGGATATTCATACGAGTAAGCGCAAAGTTATCTTGCTTCCTTGATCTATTAGGTATTCAAGTTCGCAGCCAAACAGCAATAATACATAGCAATTAAGCTGATTAGGGGAAAATCAACCATTAATCTGGTGACGGTTAGGGTGAGGCCAGCCCTAGACTGACTGTCAAACCCAGTGCGCAGCCCCGAGTGTATGTACATTCCGAATTCCTAAGTAGTTACCACACACCGCAAACTTGAACGAGATAAACCGAGAGTGAGTGAAATAGCATAACGAACAGAACCCGTCGGCCACCGGGAAGTCATCCCCTACTGAATATTAAGGTTTCCATATTTCTCATTACACCTTGATGAGAGTATTGCCGATGGATTGGTGAGATTACGCCGATGAAAATGAATTCAAATACGAAGCAATTCGGTTTATTTTTTTATTTTATTATGAATACACGATTACAACTCCAGTGTTCCTCGAATTAATCAGAAAGCACGCTTCTCAAACTAAGATTATAACCAATAAAAAATCAATCCAATAAAAATCTACAATGAACCATAACATATAAAACTAAACAAAAAAAAAAATTTCTTAAAAAACACTTATAAAAAAAATTCTTCAAAAAAAAAATCAATCCAACTAAACCTATAAACATTATTATCATATTAAATTAACTATCCTAACACTTTGATTATTTATATAAAAAATTATATTAATCATAATAGATAAACCTAAAACTCCATCACAAACAGAAAAAATCAAATAATATAAAAAAACCCATTCATTAAAATTGTTTACCTCAAAAAAAAAACCAGCCTGAGAACTGTTAAAACTATAAATTCTATACTAATTAAAATCATTAAAAATCTATCCTTACATGCATAAATCAAAATAAAAATTAATAAAATCAGTAATCTAAAAAAATTAAATATATCTAAATAAATAAAATCACCAATAATAATCTGTACAGTTTAAATTAAAAACTTTAATCTTGTATTGTAAATTAAATATAGATACAAAATTCTTACAGGCAAAATTCAAAAAAATCTTATAAAGATATCATTAATACCCAAAATTAAAGTTTTAGTTTAAACTACTTTTTGTTTATGACAACATCTATCAGCCTAAAAATATTATGTCTCATTAAAAATGGACCGAATTGCTTCGTCTTTGGACTGATTTTCTTCGGGAAACCCTAAAAATCCATTGGCAATACTTCCCTGAACATTAATTAATACCATGAACATTTTATTTTTCTGTACTGGGTACCTTATCTGGCCCACCGGTTTTATTGCTCTCGGCAATTAACGAGCGGCCTACCCGGGACCTAAGGTCCTCGCTCGCAGTGAGGAAGCAGAACAGTGGGGTCTCGGCAGATCCTTCTTGACAATCCCAACCCAAAGTCTTCTCAATAATCCGAGGAACACTCGTTCTATGCGTTTAATACCTTAATTATACGTAGTGTGCATTAAGTGCATGCGAAACGCAAGCCAAATTGGTGTCTCGAGCTTTGTGCACTTTCCACGTGACAATGATAAAATTGTGACTTGCGCTAGTGATTCTAAGCTACTTATTGTCAGTAGAAGCGCGGTTCTCTTTCTCTTGGTAGCTATCCTGTGGACGTACATCGACGCGTGGCACCAGTTATCCTTGAGTTCGATCCCTCCCCGGCTGCTTTCTAGGAGTGTGAGTGACCCTAAACGTACACGCAGGCCGCGAGCGCGTCGAACAGTTTACGCATGTCACTCGCCGAGTAACGCAATGCGAACGCAATCACAAACGCCGACCAATGCGATTTGCGTAACTCTTCCTGTTTCGATTCACCGCCATCGAACCTATTTGACCAAGAAATATCGTAATGGTGGGCTACCTGTCGGACGACACCGTCTCCTTCGATCTACTACAATTGGGGTGGGTTCCCCCTGATCTCACGTGGTTGAAGTTCGCACTTTACACGTTGTTTTGTAAAGTGATGTCATAAAATTTCCATGTATATCTTACACTTTTAGTAAACACAGAATTATTTCAAATTTTGCTCGCAGTTAGTGCGTACCATCTACAGTAATCTATATCTATGTACACTTAAACTCGCATAATATTTTTAAAAGTGGTCCACACGACTTGAGTTTTTTTGAGAAGCTAGAAGGATTAGTTTGCTAAGTGACGTGTTTCATCGTTTTGAAAAAAAATGCATTTGGCCGGAGTAGCAAAAGAAATAGTAAAGGTCGTTTTTTCAACTTTTTTTTGTGAGCCTGTAATGAAAATTCAAAAAACCCGTTTGTAGATTGAAGTAAGTTGTATACGTGTCTAAAATTTCATGAAAATCGGTTAACGTAGCTCTGAGCTATAAACGCTTAAAGATCGCAGAATAAGGTCGAGAAAATTCCAAAAAATCAGCGATTCTCGACCTTATTCTGCGATCTTTAAGCGTTTATAGCTCAGTTAACCAATTTTAAATTTAAACGTTAATCGATTTTCATGAAATTTTAGACACGTATACAACTTACTTCAATCTACAAACGGGTTTTTTGAATTTTCATTACAGGCTCACAAAAAAAAGTTGAAAAAACGACCTTTACTATTTCTTTTGCTACTCCTGACAAATGTAATTTTTTCCAAAACGATGAAACATGTCACTTAGCAAACTAATCCTTCTAGCTTCTCAAAAAAACTCAAGTCGTTTGGATTAATTTTAAAAAAGTTATGCGATTTTAAAGAGTGTACGATTATGGCTGTGAGCTATTGTATATAAAAGAAGTGCTGACTGACTGACTGACTCATGAACGCCCAGCTCAAATCTAGGAACGTGAAATTTGGAAGGTATATTGTTTTCATGACGTAGGCGCCCACTAAGGAAGGATTTTTGGAAATTCCGTCCCCAAGGGGGTGAAAAGGGGTAAAATGTATTTTCTCTGATTCCTTAATATCTCTTAGGCCCGATTAGATATCAATTTGGTTTCTACTTACGAAGGTTGCTCACACAAATGTCGAAAAACCAATTGCAGGATTTTGCCCTAATCACCCTCTAAGAGGGTGAAAAGGGGTAAACTGTGTTTTCATGGAGCACTTAATATCTCTTAGGCCCGAAGCGAAGCGTGGGATATTTTGCTAGTGCATTATAAATACATAGAGCGTACTACTATTCAAACCTTTTTAGGAAAATCGAGATAAAAATTCCGTCTTTCTTAAAGCTTCCAGTCAATTTTCTTTGCTGGGCAGATAAGAAAAGCTGGTGGTCTTATTTAAAAATTGTTATAATACCGTTTATTCAATTAAATATGCGTTTTCGGCACTGGGTTGATTGGACATTTTTTACTTCATTTATATATATAGGGTGCCACTGAAGAAGATTGCTTGGGGAAGATGAAAGGGAAGAGAAAATTAAGTAAAAAATATCCAATCAACCCAGTGCCGAAAACGCATATTTAATTGAATAAACGGTATTATAACAATTTTTAAATAAGACCACCAGCTTTTCTTATCCTCAGCACATTTTCCTGCTAACTGTCCACGTACGAGTACATAGTCGCCGAACTACAGCATCATAAGTTTTGTAATTAGGTAAAATGCGATTGAAATATTTTTCAGCATAGGTACATCCTATGTGCTATTCGGCTGCTTCTAAGGTACCTACCTACTAATAACAAGGTGCATATCTATGTATATATGAGGCAGTGAGAGCAACAACAGACTAACATTTTTTTCGAAAATGAGTTATTAACAATAACGTATTCCAATAGGCTCTACTGATCATATAAAACAGGAAGAAAAAAATTCTTAATGTGGGTTGGTTCGTTGTCTCTCTCACTGCCTCATATATTGCACCCCGGATTATGTGAAAATTTTCGGACCGGAAAATTTTCGATAATCTGGGGCAAAGGAAGTACATAGTTAGCACCTAATAAATTGACCTTTGTCAGGGTCCTCGCTCAAACCGTCTGAGAAGGAGAGCGAACGAGACAAATCAAGGGTGAGTGAAATAGCGCACCAACGGGAGACCCTCGGTCGACGGCGAGGCAGGAAAGAACGTTATAAGTCATGTGTGCGACTTGAGTCATCCACTATTGACTGTTCAAATTTTCGTGTTTCTCAATACACCTTTATGAAGTGTTGCCGATGGATTGATCAGATTATGTCGATTAAAATGAGTCCAACCACGAAGCGATCCGGTCTAGTTTTTATTATCAATACGCGATTAGAATTACAGTGTTCCCCGAATTAAGCAGAAAGCAGCGCAGTACATTCATTACAATAAACAGAATTGCTTCGTGCTTGGACTCATTTTCATCGGGAAAACCTCAGCCATCCATTGGTAATACTTTCGTGAACATTTATCAAAGATATGGATATTTTAGTTTTCAGTACTGGATATCTTATCTGGCCCATCGGTTTTATTGCTCTCGGTTGTCTGTCAACGGACGTCTTATCCGACACGGAAGTTCGTTGCTCGCGGCAAGGAAGCAAAACAGTAGGATGGGTAGATCTTTTGCGACAATCTGGGGTCATACATATAATAGACTTTTCGCTAATCCGGAAAACACTAGATTTACTAACGCCTCGTTCCCATTAATCAAATTGTATTTCAAGGCAAGTAGAGTCGAAAGAAGCTCTACTTCGTTGTAACTTGAAAGGATACTTCCAGTCATGTAAATAACAGGTTCACATTGGTAAAGTAGTTTCAAGTTACCTACTTGAAATCAAGTAACTTGAGTAATGTGAACTAGGCTTAAGCGTAAAAGATATTGTAATATTCAGCTTGAGATACAAGGATAAATTGAGAGCGTAAAGGTACGTATAGGCCGGCTAACAATCGCCGGATACATGTATCCAGCGAGTTGGCAACATTTCTGTGGGATACAGCAACTCTCGCCTTGCTCTAAACGGTCTCTAGGAGCGAACCCCGTGCCTATGCAGAACTACCACGCTTACAAGGGAACATCAGGAACCCGGAAATTTAAAAAATTCTGAAACTTCGTGAATATGTAGCGAATCTTCTCCCGATTATCACGGAATTTTTGTTTGCTGCCCAAATTCACTCTAAAGGGGTGTAATTGACCCCTGAAAATCCGGTTATTTCCCGATTTTGTGCTATAACTCGCGAACCGTAAAATAATTGTTTTACCAAATGATAGATCTAATTAAAAGAAGTAACTTTTGTCTTGAAACTTTTTTCCTATCTCTTATAGTTCCCGAGTTATAACACAAAATCGGAAAATAGCCGAATTTTCAGGGGCTAATTTCACCCCCTTCGAGTGGATTTGGGCAGCAAACAAAAATTGCGTTGTAACCAGGAGGAAATCTCCTTCATTTTCACAAAGTTTCAGAATTTTCTGAATTTTGGAATTCTGGATCTTCCCTTGTTAGTCACTATTGTCCAGTGATGCCAGAATCGTAGAACGTGGGACAAACGCTTACCCCCACTATGACCTGCCGTCGACTCCCACTATGGCCTACCGTCGTCCCCCACTTTCTTCCCATCGCACTGTACACAAGCATATCCCTACTCCTGTCCATGTTGGGCTGCCGAGAACACGGACGCATTTTACGTGGCCGCTGACTGCTGGTGGCGCGCGAGATTTATATATATCGTCATATCTTCTACAATTATTTATTAATCAGTGTGAAAATTGGTGAAAATCTTGCTTGTATATTAAGGAAAAACTTTGTCCCTGCAAGTTATATGTACCTCAAAATTGCCTCGATACTTTTTAACGGCGAACGTTGGAAAACATGGGTTATGTCCAGTATTACTTTTTAATTCAATATTATTACATTTGTTAACATAAGGGTTTTGTTCATACATTTTACGGCTTCGCTAGAGTTTTCTGAAGTTATGTTTTAAGTCTCATAACGATCCGTTAATATTTACTCGAGTTATCGCAATTTATGTTTAAAGAAATAATGATTTTGGACGCTGAAAATTTTTTTATTTATAATTTTTTGCTCGAATAGTAACGATTGGATAAACAAACTGTAAATAGAAAAAATGTGTGTCGTGACGAGATAACAACACTATATTTTTTAAAATTCAGTTTAACAACATTTAATTTTCCAATCTTTCTTAGCGTTTGGACAATAATTTTAGTCCCCTCATTGCATCCGACCCTTCAATTGCCTCTATAATGTCCTGATTATTGCAACTGTTTGTTTAGTTTGTGCCTATTTTTTTTTATTTGATGTGAAAATGGCCTCCATTGCTAAGCATATATATGTATTCAAGTGTTGTACTGATGATTGCCTTGCACATATGAAACGTAGGTATTGCGACGTATGAATGCCTGTGTGCTTAGCAATGGAAACAATGTTAAACGCCCATTGTGCTGACTGGTGCAATTACAGTAAGCTCCGTTCATATTAAAACTTATGCTTATTTAGCCTTTTTTATTAGATTAGTGTGTAGGGTACGCTTGCAAATTTTATGGCACTATTTCATAATCGCTGCGTACATTTGTCATGTGTAACGCGGTGAATAAAATAATGTTCAAAATGTAAATACTAAGAAAAATTATACATTTTAATAAGAAGATAATACATTCCATAGTACTCATTTACTCATTAAGTGCAGTGGCGAGGTTCTCCTCAATAGGCCAGTGATACCAACATGACAACATGAAGTCTAGTATTAATATTATCTATACACCTAGGTACAATCAAAATATTGACTACACTCTTTGTTTTGTACACTCTACGCCGCGGAAAAATTCTAATCCTGAAAATTCCAGACACTTATGCAAGTTTGGTAATTAGTAAAAAATGCCTTGACACACATTGCGTTAGTCACGTCAGCATGCGGCATTAAACATAGGTATGCCAGACATTAAACACACATTACTACATAATGAAACAAGTATCGATATATTTCTGAAGTGCCCCTCCATAAAATATGTATATATTTCAATCAAAATAGCAGAAATAATTTACGCGATCTTTGATGAGTCAGCTTTGCCTTGTACAACACAGGTAACGAACAATTGTCTTCGATATTTACGAAATCACTCCACATTCCTGAAATACACATTTGTTAAAGTATGCTTAAAGAGCACGCTGATACTTTCTATCGTAGTAGACTGGAGAATGTGTGTCGATTAAACATAATTAACTTCGATACTACAGATAACTCAATTGATAACTTCATCGGAACTTTTGCGTTTTTTAAATTCATTAAGCAAGTGTAATAGGTGTTATGCAACTACTAATGAGCATCAGTACGGCACACTGCATACACTTGAACTAGAAACGATTACGAAGAAAACGTTCGTTAACGGTATTATACGCCACGTAACATGATTGCGCGCACACATCGGTAATCGTCGGAACCGTGAGCATCGAAAGTTGCATTTTACGCACTCTACTCTCAATTTAACAATTTCACAGTCGAAGCCAACCTGCGTTAAATTACGCCTTCGGAACGGCAATGTCTAATAGCGAGTCACGTGAATATCTTTGCACATCGCGCAGAGAGAATTCATCGGAAAAGTGTTCCGCAAGAGTTCTAGGGACGGCGAGGCGTCTTGATTACAACGAGTACTCATAGGTATTCATGAATCCGCGCAATTGCGATTTCATAGACGTTCGGCATCACCTATTTAGTCAAGTCGATCGAACATTATGTTAATCGCGTCTTGCCCTTTTCCCAGTGAAATCATCGGTCTGACGTCATGCTTTAACATCAACATCTCATTATCGAAATTGAAATTGTAATGAAGAATTGAGAAACAGAAACGTGTCCTGTACCCCATTTTCCTTAATTTTAGGTATTTTTAAAGAGAAATACTGTTTAATCTTTAGTTAGATATTTGGAGTAAGTTCAATTTTATGTTTTCGACTAGTGGTTAAGGTGAATGTCCCAATTTCTGCTCATGTCCCCATTCTGCTCATTTTGTATTCTTCTTATTATTATATGCTTTACGTTTGTACTATAGTTGCAAAAAAATAATTCGGAATTATTTTAAAGTTTGGGGCAATGCATACATCGCTATTTTTCATAAGCAGAAATACGGACATTTAGAGCATTATATATTTAATTAGAAACTACTAACAGTTAAACATCTTGAAATATTTTTGATAAATAGTTTTTGAATTGGTTGATTTATTATTAAAGAATTAATCAATTACTCTGCAAATTTTCATCGCAAACAAATTTTTTACACCTTCTTTATGACGCGTTACCTCTTAAATGAGCAGTAATTGGGACATTCACCTTATATACTACCTATTTCAGTTATATGCACCTGGTATATTTACCTTGTATCTCTGAACAGTTAAGTAGAAACTAAGGTCGATTGCAATAAACTCTTAAAAGTAAGTACACCTTGCAAGATGGAAAGGTTAAGGAACAATAAGAACTTCAGGCAAGAAACTTGACAATTTTCTGCCGTTCGTTTTATATTGAAAGCTATTCGATTACCGGAACACTTTACAATTTATTGACCTTCAGTAAAATTAAATTTCCACGGAGCGAGGAGAAAAAGCTGTCTCAGCTATCTCCTGCAAAATGTCGCTGGGAAAAACGATGTAATCGAATCGTGTTATCTTTTACCCAGAAATCAACATCTGCAAAACCTCGATACGTCACAAAATTTTAGTTAATCCAAAAATTAACGTATAGATAATCCCTTGGTGAATAATGAAACATTTCGATACATTCAAATGAAATCTCGTTATTTCGAAGTGTTTGTAATATTATTAAATATAAGAAATATTAACTACGTTTACATAAAACTTTCATGTATTGTTATTGCTTGTCCATTTCCTTAGAATCGAGCAACATTCATTCGAACAGAAAAAACAGAATGTGTTCGAGGCTATTGCAATTACGAGCCCATAAGTGACTGGTAGAGATAATAGTACTTCAAATAAAATATATTACGAACAGGGAACAGTTTGAATGCAGAATAACCAATAGTAAATAGTATTTTGTTCAAATAATTATTTTCATAAACCTGCCACCTAATATTAGGAGCGAAATGGATTTACAAATATCGATTCAATTAAATCCCTGCAATTCATTCTGTTGGAATAGAACCGAACTATTATTGAACCGAACAAAAATGCTCGCGATGCGTTTGAATCCGTCGCTACTTTTACTAAATGACACTCAAGCCTGAGTATACAGGCTACCGGTCAAAGAAATGAGTGGAAGACGAGGCCCCCTCGTCAGAACAACTGGTCCCCAAAGTCGATTTCTTCTTCGACCCTCAGATATAAAGTTGGGGGGTTACTTCGGTAGTGGGCTTTCTCGTTAAAACGCGCCCGTATGGCTTCTGGCATGTAACGTCGAAGTACCCGACACTCATTCTCTTGAGCTGTGTCTCGAGTACCTATGCAGTTACACTTTCTTTCAATCACCGCGTCGTTTTTCAATCGTAACGATCGCGATATACGCATAATCATTCTTAGGAGATGAAATTGTAAGTTACTATGCTGAATGTAACACCGTAATTTTCCTTTAATTTAACTACTTAGATGATTGACCGTGCGATTGTACCTACTTCATTTTCTTCCTGTTACCAAAATTTAATTTTCTGAACTTCTGAAATAAAAATTGCAGAATACATGGATATATTTGCAATAAGGAAAAATCTGTCGCCTCTTTGTTACCACACAATGAGACATTGGAAAGTTGGGCAGAAAATGCTAGTGAATTTAATGTCAAATGTTTCTGAATTATATATATATATATATATATAATATACATAAATATATATAATATATATATATATATATATATTAATATATATATATATATTAATATTTTTTATTTTTATAGTTTTACATTATATAAAATATTTTTATTTTTTATAGTTTTACATAAATAATATATATTTATATATATAAATAATGTAAAACTATAAAAATAAAAAATATTTAAAAGATGTAACTAAATTGTCATTATCGTTTACAGTAAACGTCCTTGTATTTTATATCGAATCTTTTTGGATTATATCTACATACTATAAGACTATTATTACCCAGTATGATAAGAATAAAATAATTATGTGAATTCGATAGTAATGTTATTTTCTTTCGATTCATAGATAAGCAAAGCGTGTTTTTATCAAACTTTCTCCATTGTGTTTATCGTGACCAATGATCACAATTGCAACTTGAATTGAACGTATTTGTAAAGAAATTCACTCACAGCTCCAACATATTAAACAAAGACAATAAAGCGAATTTAATACAATCACGATGACTTGCTTGCGTTCAAATGCAAATTAAAATGCAGTATGAATAAATACTGCTTGTTTGGTAAACATGCATACTGTAACAGTTCATCGATGATGCTAATTAAAATTATAAATTAATCAACAAGCTTATAAGAATTGGAAATTCCCCACAAACTTAAAGACGACCAATTTATATTGATACCTAGAAATGAAATGTTGAAAGAAATAGTACTAGATAAAATGTGGGGAGGCCTCCAAAGTCGTCTGCAGTCTGTTGTAGTGTTATTTCAAAAACCGTTCTGCAGAACAGACATCGGTTACATGATAGCATACGTGTGCCGACTGCTGGCAACGCTAGATAAATATATTGAAGTCGTGTAACTCATCCATTCGTGTACAAGCGGTTGAAAAATACTGCCAGAAGTATAAACTACACAATTATCCGTTCATACGGTATTCAGACTGGGTTAGATTTACAGTTAGAGGCCTTATACCTGCGCCTCATAAATGAAAATTAATTTTGATAATATACACTGCTGTTCGCAGGTATTAGGACCCGCAGTTTATGTGGAATAATTGTGAAAAACGTTCCAAATTTAGCGAAGAACACTAACAAATTTTAGTTTATTTGGTATGTTAAATTAAAACCAGAAAATAAAACGAGTAACAAGTATTCAATCTGTAGCAAATTTAATATCACATTTTCTGCAGATACAGCAGGAATCCCTAATACTTACGAACGGAAGTGTACCTATGTGCAATAGGTGTTTATATATTTTTTATTTAATCGACCTAAAAAGGCGTATCTTCTACTACTCCGCAAAGTTTATGGTTGTTGTAACGCATTTTTTTAGCCAGATGTACGTTATTGTCGAAACGACGATGTAAGCGAGCGACAATGGGCCGAAAACTCGAGAGACTTTAAATACGGAGGATAAAGGGGAAAGTATGCGACCTTCAGCGTGACCTCTACAGGACCAGTTTCGTTCGAAGCACGAAAATACTTCATCCACCCACGATGAAGACCAGATCGTATTCATTTGCAGTCACATTAAAGAACTATGAAATACTGTTTTCTACGAGTGCTTTAAGGATAACCATGTACATATATAGTTGGTCATTGTATTGATAAGAAAAGGTTACCTAACGAAAAGATTGAGTAAAGATAATTTATTTCTGTTCTATTTTTCGAAGGTTCGAATAACCTCAATTACCTTTCATTGGCGAATAACAGCCGCAGACTATTATTCATTACTTAAAATCTTCATTTAGATAAAATATTTTCAAATTTAAATTATATATTGACACCTATATATGTTTTATCCAGATATAAATTTTGAATACGGTTGAGGGTTGATATACATCACAGAACTTGGGCTATTGATTTTTACTAATTTTCTGTGGGATTTATCATGTGTGGCAGTAAATGTTATAATAAAAATTATTTTGCTTATTTATTTCCTTTAATTTTCGGTCTTTGATCGGTCTAATAATTGTTTAATTGAATTCTAGTGATTTTTAATTTTGCTCTGCTGGTATAGTTCCTTCTTCAGCAGATAACTTTTCGAAAGATGGATGCGTTTTTTAGCAGCCCAGTGTCAGGAACACATAAAATGAAACTTAGAAAATTGTCAATTGTGACAGACGTTTTATCTCTTACTTATTTGATCATAGAACCTAATTTATTAGCGTAAAACGTCGAACTCGTGGAATATATTAATCATGTATTCTTTAAAAAAAACACGATGTTAATAAGTACTGTACTTCGAAAATAAAGCAGTATGTTTTGAAATGAAAAATAGAATATCTCTGGTTAAAGAAATTCAGAAAAATAAAAACGTCCAAAAATTAAATGTTTTCGTGTCTCTTGCGGGACAGATCGGAAAACAATTTCGCGATCACTTTCGCCTACTTTTTAAATTCATTATTCTTAATTCTTTACCTTGTTCTACCCCTTAAATTTTTCCCTTTATCGTCAATTGTCTGTGAAGCATCTGTTGCACGAAGAAATGAACAATACACACTGCAGTTCTCCAAACAACTTATTTATCCCCCATTACGTCTCTAATAATCGAAATTTCAAAATTCCTCTAAACTCTTCTAATGCCCCAAGTACAATGTCCCATATTTCCCAACTTAAATCTCCCAAATTTCCTAGAGAAGTATTGTAATGTAATAAACCTCCAGTAAACGAATGGGAAAAACACCACGGAGGTTTAAATACGCTAAATTCCCTCAAAGATCCAAGAAATTAAGAAGACCACCTTGTGCAAAGCGAGGATACGTTCCATTCAACGATATTGCATCAAGAGGCGTGCGTCACACGTGGGCACTTGCAAGTTATCGTTGACGTAAAACAAGATCGCAACGTACCGAGAGGCGAAGACCATTTCCAGCATGGCTGGTGGCTCTTTCGAGCGGCTGGTGGGCGGACGGGTGGTTTCCCATTTCTCTTCGATGCCGATGTTTTCACGACGCGCAGTAACAAGCTGCGTCAAGTATCCAAACACAACGTCCCTTGCTGCTTGTCTCCCTTGCTGCATACACGGTGGCCATACACCATCGAATTTCTATCTTTGCTCAATCACCTGTTTCGACGACGACCTTTGCTGAACCACTTCTTACGATATCACTATCTAATTTCAGGCACACCAGGTCGATATTATCGCTGCTACACTCTCACGGTTACAACGATCGTGACCTCGATGCATGCACAGAAATCTCCTCGCTATTAGGCCTAAATACTCTAGATTCGTTTTATACGCAGAGATACTGTCACTGTCAAGAAAGGTGCAGCACTGGGGGCACAGATAACTGTGAGGGCTTCCCGATCGACCAAGGTACCGTCACCGAACGGCCGAGTTCCGTCGCTTACTCATGCCTCGTGCACCTCCACTTATCACTGACATCAGGTGTGTGATGTTACCAATCCGTCTACGCGAGGCAAACCATTGCAACCTTTCCTACCACTTCTTCCTAGTTTCTTGTACCCTCTGGGTTACAATTTTTCAGGCAAATTCTGCGCGAATTATTAGCTCAGAATATTTGAAAGGGACTTGTCTATTCACGAATAACGAACGGTTCGGAGAACCATGGCGGCACTACACTCCCAGAAGCCGGCCGGTAAAAACGTACGCGTATCGGGACGGATCGACGAACGGGTGAAGAGACCACCGCAAACTCTTCTGCTTCTTCTTCGTCCCTTCTTGCCGCTAGCAGGCAGTTCAAACTGGTCGTACGACTTGCCCCAGAGGTTGACGTCATGGACTTTACCTAGAGTGGGATATCCCGGCAACTCTCTCTCTGCGTTGCGTTCCTCGTCTCTGTTCTCGTCGACCAGTGGTCTACCTTACCGGACGACACAGTGGGGAGTACGAATATTCTGCTGCTCGCGCGCTATTCCCTCTGCCATACGATGCTTTTGCTTTCCAACGATCCCACTCGTTATTTTTAATCGATGACGAATCCTCTCTTGAATTCACTGTGGACTCATCTTCCGAGTCTCTTCACCTCTTTTCCTCTTGTCACACTGGTCCCCTGCACTGGGGATCTCGAAAGTTTGCAAGGAAACCCGGCTGAACCACCTCAGGAGCATAGATCCGAGTGAGCGCCCCTTTAGACGAGCTCATTAACGCGACTAGGTACCTGGGAGTGTTTGAAACGCGCAGTCACTCCTTTTAATTATGGTCAACCGTTTCGTAGACCTTTGGGTATTCCACGAAGGCAATCGTAAGTCGCCGCGAGAGTGTCACTTTTAGTCACTGAGTGAAAGTGCCGTCAGAAACCCTCTGTACAAAAGTCAAGTGCCATCAATGGTCAAAATAAACGGGTTTAAGGTGCTCAGAATTATGCGGGATGACTTTTCGCCGCTCCGCCAATTCAGTGACGGCATCCACTTCCTTTTTCGTTTCTTTGAACGCCACTTCGTCGCAATGAGATATGAAGATGAAAGCAACCAATCATTAGCGAGCTATTTCATTTCATTATTCTCGTCCACACTTGGCAGATCAATTATTGCGTCGATGGATATGTTTGCGTGCCATTTTTCACGACCGGGGTGATATCGTTTGGAACTAGAGGAAAACAGTTAATGTTGCCGCTGCACGTTTAATACGATTACACTCGAGTTCGTTTAACGAGTGCAAATTAATGAAGCAATGGAGAAGAAGCATAAGCACGAGTTCCCACGTTTTTCCGTTGGAACTGCTGCCGTCACGCTCAGCTACTTCCGGCGACCCCACCGGAACTGCAGTGTACGTTTGATCTGTCGCTGGTCGAGCTGGCCATCATCCACAACACCGAACAGAGGGAGTAGCCAATTTATTTTTCTCACAGTTACGCAGATCTCCGGGGTTCTGAGTTCAAAGGACCTCCTGACTTCCAACACATAGTTTGCTGTCCATTTACAAAATTTCGTTCATTTCCACTGTCAATATTCAATTCGAGGAACATCCGACGAAATTAACAGGGGAAAACACACGAACCCAGATGCACATAGAAGAAAAGCACGATAATGCTTAAACAATGCGACTCCTTCCACTGGAAGTAGCTCCCGCGCCACCTGGTGAAGGTGCTATTCGAGTATGAAGGCTCCAACGGTTACAGCAACGTTGCTGGAATTGCGTATTCGGTTCAGCTCCGTTTATCAGTGAAGAAAGATCCTTGAGAAGGGCGCGACACACGATTGTTCATGTACAGGCTCACTTTTGTCATTTGAACGGGAAAAATGATTAGAAGCAACGCGTTCACTTTCACCGAGCAAGACGAAGCGACGAGAATGGTTGACGAGACGAGGACACACGGTCGATCTTCCGGTGCTCTGGCAAGCCGGCACACAAGAACCCCCCCCTGAAACACTCGGGACGCGAATGCCGCAGTTCAAACGGACCCAGGTTTCTCTACCCCGGGTCCTACGATGCGCCAGGGGCGTACTTGGCTTCCCCGACGCCCTGTTCCTTTCTGGAAATATGTATTATTTAATCTAATGATGGTGCTAACCCGTAAATCACCTTTACTCGGCCGAATTGGTGTGTTGTTTTATTTCTCTAGTTGGAATTTGACAAAGTAGATGATAATACAGAATGAATGTTGAAGATTACACAAATAAGAGGGGAACAACGAGACAGTAGTCGCCACAATTAATTGCAGTAAACAATGCGAGTATTAAGAGAAATAATTATATGATAGTAATGTTGATGTTAATGGAAGAACATGACCATAAAGAGGAATAATCACGGAATCTTCTATAATCATAGAAAAATACTATTACTGGTAAAAATGTAAGATACAAAAATTAACTGTAAAAAAGGCTTCTCGTGGTATACCAGGAATTATATTAATTTTATGTAGTGGCTTTAAATTAGAATTGCGAATTAAATATAATAGTTGGAAATACTTTGATAAAAGATTAAAGTACATATAAAATATACATCAAAATGTGTAAACAGAAATAGAACGCATTATCTTAGTACATGTTTCAATGAGAATTATATTGGCTACTCTAATTGTAAGTCTGCACATCGAAATATGTTTATTATTTCGAAATCATTGGCTGTATATGAAATTAATACAATATTAAAAAAATCAGTATATTTATATACATTTTTAACATCATTGATTACCAAATGACTTAGTAACGGAAGATGGTGTATTCTATACTTCATTAATACAATAAAATGGTTATACAGGGAGAGAAACAGTTATATATAAAATTAATTTTGTCTTTGTATTAATAACTGTTTTAATTATTATTATTGCTCGTTATTCATAATTATTTTAATAATTGTAATTATCAAAGAAATTTAGAAAATCACTTACTGAAATTATTAATTCCATTCATCAATAATTATTAGCCTTTTGGATAAATACTGATACATATTTCAATTGATTTGGGCTTTGCAAAAAATTTCTGTTACGTTAATTTCTCTTATCAGCACTCGGTCATTTATTGTATTCAGTATCAAAGCTATTTGCGTTATCATATTTTTCGCTTCTCATGCGTCAAAATGGGGAAGAAATCATTCAAGAACCTGCCAATACATTCAGCAACCCTAACTTCCTTCAATAAGATTACCTAACCCCAGACCAACCCCTCATCCAGCAGGACAACCTCCAAAATATCACAGTTTCTATTTTTATTCGTCAAAATCGGACGGAGTCCATTCAAGAACTGGACAGCTAATAATTTTCCCGTTACTTCGTCCTTGGTGGAAAATTTTTCCACATCCAGTGCCCCGAGACCGCGACAATCGTCCCTGTTTTCCCTTCGGCTGTGGGCAGCACGAGCGAGCAATCCCCTCTCCTCCGTAATGCCACGAACGCTCCAGCACGAGTCAGGCCCAGGTACCTTTTCCCTACCCTCGAACCTTCTTCCAGGGCCATGCCGAGTTTCCTCAGCGCCTCTCTGTTCCGACGAACTCGAGTTTACGCCACGCTAAACCGGTTTGCCCGTGATTATGCGATCCGACGAGATGTCGGAGGATGTTTCGACCAAGCCGCGACGAATCGCGACGCGTCCCAGTCGCGCAATCGATCTGGAATCCGTCGGATTCTGCAACGACCGAAGCGGAATATTATCGGGAAGACGCTGCTGAGGTGGCTAGAGTGGCAGGGTCAGGTCAGAAAGAGCGCCGGGGCTGGTGCTTGAAGTTTACGGTGGTGAGGAGTGCAGCTGCCACGGCAAATGGTTGTACATCTGCTGAGGCACGAGTAGAAAGAGGCTCACTACGATACCCAACCGGGTTTCTATGTTTCCGTGCTCTTCGGACGGAGATTCCGCCTCGCCCTTCCTCGCGAGGCGATGGCGACAATGGGGGGTACCTACATGATGGAATGCTGTAATCATGTGCTCGCACTGTATCGGTCAATTCTTATAATTAATTGTAAAAGTACCGTCCGAGTACTTTGTAGAACTTCTTTTCACGAAAACAAGGACATGCATTTTTAAGTTTCGATCCTATTTTATGGGCAGTCTTCAGTTTGTTGTTAAAATTTCTAATATATCCCGCAAAACAATCTCTTTGATTATCTGCTTAAACAAAAGAATGACATGCAATAAATACGCGGATTGAAGGGTTACTTGAATGCAGTTTTTGAGAGATATGTCTAAAGTTGATTATTTATAAAAGTAGCGGTGTCAATGGCATAGTTATATGGGAGCACATTTCAATTGTATTATTATTAATATAAGTTGTAAATGTTGCGTTTGGTTTTTCATTTCTCGCATGAAACTTTGTTCTGCTTTGTTGTATAAAGGTGAATTTGAATATTATTTTAATACTGTTTTTTTTTGCGTTGCAAAACAATTGGATGTTGCTGGTTAAAGAACGGTTTCTTGTTAATTTATCTTATTGTTAGAAGAGCAAACCTCGGTTATCTAGAAACTATTTTTTAATCCTTTTTTTCAAGATTTCAGTTGGAAATGTTATGTGTTAGGATTGAAGAATATATGTATGTAAGTTTAAATGTAATTTGCAGATTATTCCTATGTAAGAAGTGGTAAGTGGAGATTTCTAGTGGAAAACAAGATGGAGAGAAGTGTAAGAATGTAAAGAAAGTAAAAATTGTACTTAGCTGCTTTTTTTAACGATTTTGAATAAACGAAATTTCTTTTATTTTAGATAAAATAATCTTAACAATAAATACTTAACTCAATGTATATGCAGTGTTTCTTTATAAGTAGGTAATGCAAATGACAAGAGGGTGTTTTTTTTATGGAAAAAATAAATCGCAAGTGCAAAATGAGACGTTTGATAACAAGTCTTTATTTTTATGAAAATTGACATCAAAAGGTAACCCTTGCTTTTAGATTGCCTATTTTGTTATGCGTGTCTCGTTTTAATTTCTATTTTTTCATTGGCCTTTTTTTATCATTTCCTCTGTTTTTCGGTAACGATGTTTCTCACCATCCAATTTGGAACATTTCTTGTGTTAATAATGTTTACGACCCTGAAAGTAATGGGCTGTCAATTTCGGCAAAAAATCAATATTTAAATTTAAACTTCAGTCACTGGAAACTGTACTGAACCGTAAGAGAATATTATATCATATGATTCTTAAATTTTACAAATTTTTTAACCGATTTTGTGGTTCTGAAATTTCGTAATTTCCAATATAATAAACTACGTTTTTTATTACATAAGTTCACAGTCTGAAAACGATTTGTCACGTGGGAAATACTTCCTCCCGTGATGTTCGGGACCGGACATTATCTTCTTTCGAGACAAGGAGTCTGGTCGGCCTGCCTTTATTGTCTTATCGCGTAGAATGCGAGAGACTGCGAACGAGCGAGAGGGGCGAACAGTCCCTGAAGAAGTGGAGGGGATAGCGATCGTTTCATTTCGAGCCAGGAACCCCATGCATCTTTCGAGACACTACAGTACCTATTTGCCGCAGTGGACAGTATGCAATTAACCGGCAATACATTTTTCACTCTTTCTATTAAAGGGAAATTTCTAAGCTTAAGAAAACGGCAATCTAACAAAAATAAAAATACTCAGGCCTAAAAGAATATTTTCCATACATTTAAATCAACAACAAACATTCCAGAAGTTTGTTTTATGTGGTCGAATAACACGCTACATTTTGATAATGGCAAAAGCAAATTGTGTTAATTTTTCGTCCCTTTTTCGTAGAAACCTTCTAAGTTTCTGGGTTAGTACATGATTTTTGACTGATTAATTTGAAGAAAACCAAGGCTAAAACATTAATTCTTTCAATTGCTGGTTAGTTTGAAAAAATCAGAACAAATCTGTGAGTCGTCGTTGGCTGCATTTTTCCTAGCAGCTGCGACGCCTTGATTTACTTTTCGTGCCAGAGGCCACGCGGATCCTGAAGGAAGAAAGAAAGTCAGCAGCTGCTCTGTTATGTGCTTTCGTCCTTCTTCCGCGACACGATATCAAACACAGTAATATCGCTGTCGACTTGGACTGTGTAACAATAAAAATCAATTCAACGCCGATCGAATATTCGAATGTCGTATGACAGTATAATATATATACATACATAATCAGGTATTTACAGATTCTCATTTGAATCCAATGATGTGGGTACAGGAAGTGAAGAACATCAAAATTCACTACATTTTGTAAATTTATTGCTTCGATTATGGAAGACGTTCGACTGTAGAGACTTTACCTTTTTGTGAGATATTCAAAGTCGCCGGTCGAATAACGATGTTGAAATCAATTAATTTTAATTGCCTAATGAATTCCTTTCGACTTTTAATAACTGCCCTGATTGTTCTGTTATTTTTAATAAATTATTTCTTTATATTTTTCGTTTTTTTTTTTAGTCTGGGAGCAAACATAGATTTTGTACATACTCGCTACCGTTTCGAGCAAAAGTTAGGGCCCTCTTTAGGAAATTATAAGAATAAGTCTGTAGTATAAAAAATTAACACATTGAAATTTTGGGGGATTTTCTTGAGTTATAACCACAATTTTGCAGTACCTTTAATATAAAATTAATGAGTCTTTGCTATTCCATGTTGCAGAATAATAGGAGTGTGCGGATCGTCCCGAGGCTCGGGGTCCCGGAAAATTTCGGGCGGGATCGGGCGGGGTCCCGATACTTTCGTATTGCTCGAGATTCCGAGACTCGATCCGGGCTACAAGCATGACCACCACGAGCGGACAATTTGATTTCAGGTCGGCTCGGCGAAACTCGGACGTCATCGGTTCGAAAAAGAAAAGAATTATGTATATCATTTATATTAATACCAGTGATAAGTTTTTAATTTTTCATGAATTCACAGCTCACAATTATGGTCATCGAGAAGGTGCTACAATGTTCGCGAGGGCTCCATTTTCGTTTGTCAATGGCAAACTGATCGGAATTGCGGTGGAGCAAAGAATATCCCCATAAAAAACTTCCAAAAAGTTAAAAAATGACGCCAAGTATAATTGACAAATTATGTGAAAACCCGAGAGGGCACGCCAGGGCAAGTATTTAACTGAAAGTACGTTTATGTACTTGCAGCTCATTTTGATTTAATATATATTTTTTATTTTGTAATTATTATTATCTTCTCTTTTTTGTGATTTATTTGATTTATGTACTTGGTGTAATTTTTTTTACTTTTTTGAAGTTTTTTATAGGGATCTCGTATCAATATGGAAGTGACACCGATGGATTCTTTATGTTTTTACAATGAAAATCATAACAAATTTCATGTAAATCGGACTATTTTTAACGAAATCAACTTCAAATGATATAATTCCATTTTTCATGTAATTTCCTTCATTATGGTCCGAATTACGTCGTTCTTGGTGTCAGTTTCATCGGCGAAACCTAAGGAAACGATTAACGTCGTTTTTGGAAAGATCTGACGAGAAATTCGGAAATCCTAGACATTTCTCACTTTTTAATGGTATTCAAACCCCTTCGAGGGTTGAAAGTCATAAAATTTGGTGTGGCACTGGGGAGTGTTGTTCTCGCCACGGGGTACCGGACCAAGGTTTCGAACCAAGAGTTTCGAGACTTCGTAGCCGGTCAAGACTTCGAAGCCGACCAACACTTTTCAAGAGTTTTAAGCTTCGAATCATGTTCGAAGCGCTTCGAAGTAGTCGTCTGACATTCAAGACCGATTCGAAGCGCTTGGAACCGCTTCGAAGTCCCCTCACTAGCGACAGTCGACATATACAGGGTGTCGAAACATGTACTTGGCGTCGAGACGCTACCGCGTCTCTAGATTCATGCAATTTGTTTCGTTTATTGACGGTTTCCGTATAGAAGCGACAATGTCAACTTCTGTATTGCATATTTTCTTTTATGTTTTAATAAATTCTGTTATTTCGTTGTATTCTGTTTAAATAAGCACAAGTTCAGTTTTCTTACACTCTACATATTATTCGCAAATATGGCTGCTTAAGTACTCTTTTTATCAAACTGAATGAAGTAGGGAAGACGGGGAAATACGAGCCAGTTAACGAAAAGTCAAGATATTTAATCAATCAGTTGAAATATTTATTAGAACTTTCGTCAATTCTTTAAACAAGTAATAAACAATGATATAAGAGTGACCTTTTTCGCGTGCCATCAACTTAAAATAAACTATAACATTTTCTTAAGAAAGTAGTTTTGGCCCACATTGCCCGCTGGTTGGGGTAACGAGGATCAAGCAAGTCTTCACACAGAAAGCAGAAAATTATGTAGCCCAAAACAAAATTAAAATCTTTTCATCTAATACAGCGCTGTCCAAGGTCGCTCCCGCGGGAGCTTGGGGTTCTCCCACTCTCGTCCGCGTTGTCAGGGATACCGCGCGACGCTAGCCGGGCTAGCCAGTCATGGCAGCGGCTGCCTTCTTAGCGTCGCGCGGTCTCCTTGACAACGGAAGGCACGCTGTGCGAGAGAAAGATTGGAAGGGGAAGCAGGCGCGTGAGGGGCCCCTACGCTGGACAGCGTTGATCTAATACTAAAAGGATAGCAATTATTAGAGATCCATAATATCCGTACAACAATTAGATTTAATGATTTGATTAATGCTTAACGAACCCTAATTAAGTGGATACACTTAGTTACAAAAATCACACGTTTAAGTACTTATTTGGTGTGTCATAACCTGTGTCAACCGTTTGCAAGTTCTTGGCATCTGTAATAAAAAAAACTGTCACTACTCAAAGTTTTTGTGGGGTTAGGAGCGACTTGACTCTCATTACTCCCATTAGCGTTATTTTATTTCTGTAAAAATACCAGAATAACATTTGAAATAAACACAAAATTGAAGTTATCATTACGAAGCTTAACTATGGATCTTTCAAATAAGGCCTGAACAAAATAAAATGGACAAAGGTTTCGTACTTATTATTTCGATGCAAATTTTCGAGAAATAACAGGAAACACGTGCTGAACGAACAACGTTCTCTGTCACCGGTACGAACGCGACTGGCGAGAAAAACAAATGCCCAGCATTGCTAAAACTTTTACTGGCTCCTGTTACCCACTCACTGACTCTCATTTCCCCCGCCAACCCTATTAAATTATTTGAATACTATTTCAAGTAGCTCAACTATTCTAACTTGTTCGAAATTTGATGCGTTCGAAATATCCCAAGAGTTTAGACGGTTCAGGAAGTCTCATAATATTCGATCCGTTTGAACTCAGACGATTGAATTTTTCATTGGGGTTCAATGTTCTAACAGTGAAGTCACTCAAAATGTTTTAATACCTACTACTAGAATTCATTCACACAATCGAGTTGAGTTTATAGCTAACTATATGATTTATATTGATCTATATGAATTTGTTGCTCGTGAAAACGAAAAATCATCCAGTTAAGTATGTACAGTCGATTACGCTGCCGGTTCGCCAACGCAGTCATCGATGAATGAGAAAGCTAGTCGAGCGTCTCGATTCCATTTGGTAGGACTGCAGCTTGCACAAAAATCTAACGGCGGCGACGAAAATAACAAGGCGGCAGCCTTGATTCTCCCATGTTCATCTGTCGACTCCAAGAGAAACACGAACGACAATTTTAGACGAGCTTTTTTCGCATCGTCGGCCGTAGGTACTGTGAGCTACTGAGACGATGGCAAGTGGGAGAAATGCGGAATGCGGGTCTGTCCCCAAAGTCCCCGTAATATTGCCCGTTATTGGCCGACACGATATAACATCGACGAATCGGATCATATAGCACCGCGCGACGAACAGTGCCCCCCCTTGCCGCTGTACCGTCCCGCTGGCATCTTCTGAGCAAAGCACAGTACACACATATGCACGCATTGTGGCGCTCTATTTGAACGCAGGTGTATGAAGAAAGGGGTGTTAACACGCGAAACTGAAGAAGAGAATGAGAAGACACATTGGTCGGAGAGATAGAGCAAGAAGGGAGCGCACTTGTGCCTACGAATCGAGCAAGGGTGACTTCTAACACCCTTCAACCTGCGTGAACGCTACTCCAACGAAATCTAAATAAATTACAAGCGATAACTTACAGACAATGTTTTTAGACATGTTCTCTTTACCTTTGTATTGTTAAACAGTAAATATGTAATGATAAGAAAGCTACAGAAATAATATATCATGTTTTTCTTACGAAACTCTGTTAATCTTAAACTTGTGTTGTTGATCTGAAACTTGTGAGATTCTTATCTTGTTTTCCTATTTCGAAATGTGTACAGTGGTTGATCACGTTTCTACAAATTTTGCAATCCATTAATATGGTTTCAATGAACTGACAGATAATACACATCAGACTTGAACAAAGCATATTTGAAATACAAAATAGAAGATAGCAGGGATCGAGAGAGTTCTGAAACTCTCGTTTTTAAAAAAATTCTGTTGGAACTTATATGTTTCGTTTAAGAAAATATCTGTTCCTGTGGAAATTTTATTGAAAGAAATATTACCCTTAGGAATTTCTTTAAAAAGTGTTCTCACGGAACAGATGTTTGAGAATCTGTATAATAAAAGTTCTATTTCTATTCTATAAAGTACTTATATAATAAAAGTTATAGTAACACTATTTAATGTGAAACTTATTCAAATATAATATAAAACAAAAATTCATTCGATTAGTAACCAAATAAGGAAATAATTTACAAGTAAATCATTCGCTTGTTTAAATAAACTAATCGACGATTATTTGAAAATAACTTTTAGTCAAATAAGATAATATATTATTTGAATAATCAATTCTAAAATATTTTATTCAAATACTGCCCAAGCCTGATACACGTTAAGAAAAAAACAGTAACGACTTAGAATTTTGGGACATAAAAAACATGAATATTGTTCGTGAATGGATGTAAACTGTAGGTACTTGGATGTAAAGTGTATCGAACAGAACTAATTGCGGTAAGTATCAGACTTACTGTTAGTAATTACAATACTGTGATAAACGTTGCAACAGAGAAGTGTGAATATGTAGTAGCGCCAACAAACATGTCATTTGACAGTTCGAGACTGATTTACGAGCTCACTATAAATTTTCTTCAATTCCTCTGTGTGTGTTTGTAAACTGATGGTTGTGTTTCTAAACGTTTCTGTGTTATAGATAACGTTTCGCTTTCAATAAAGAGAAAATTCAAGAGAAAAAGTACTTATATGTATAGGTATAGGTACGTGTGTTACACGATGTAATTTATATACGATATTTTATATGTTTGTATTTATATTTTTTGTTTCTGAAAATGAATTGCCTTGTGAGTAAATAAATATAATTCAGTATCCCTAGAAATGTAATTCGTGTATTCCAAATTTTTTTAATTCCTATGTTTTAATATTTAATATTTAATATTTAATATTTAATATTTAATATTTAATATTTAATATTTAATATTTAATATTTAATATTTAATATTTAATATTTAATATTTAATATTTAATATTTAATATTTAATATTTAATATTTAATATTTAATATTTAATATTTAATATTTAATATTTAATATTTAATATTTAATATTTAATATTTAATATTTAATATTTAATATTTAATATTTAATATTTAATATTTAATATTTAATATTTAATATTTAATATTTAATATTTAATATTTAATATTTAATATAATAATAATAATATAAGCAGGACTTATTGCAATTGAATGCAATTTTCGCCAGTACGAGTACCTATTGACGATGAGAGATACATTAAACACCAATGTATTTATTGGTCGATCGCAATAAGTCCTGCTTATAGTATTATTATTATTATTATTGTTGTTGTTGTTAATAATATTGTTATTACTATTATATTATATTATATGTATTCACAAAAAATAACAGCTAGAAAACTAAATCAGTTTCCTACAGAATTTACGGCAGCGGCGGAACCGTGCTTATGGGATTTTGTGTGACGTGTAAAGCTTCGAGGCTTTTGGGTCACGTTTTCCTGTTATCCGATTGAATCCATCTTTTACTAATATTACTTTACTGTGGACTGGAACCATGCTAGGGTATGAGACCGAAAAAATTCGGAGGTGAAAAAATAAGAACCACCCCAATCTTCATACACGATTTAAACCTGCCAAAAGACGGAAGGCGGATTTCACTGATAAGCGCTTCCAATTGCCATTGCGATTCCACGAAAATGTTGATTATAACCGGTTTGCAAGGACACGGTGTATTTTTGCGCAATTTATTCGATGTTTACGTGATATGGGTGTATTATGCAAGGTTAAATCTACTGGGAAATGTGCCTTTCTCGTTGGCAGTATTGTCATTCGCCTGAGAAATGTGACGAGAATTCATCTAGCCATAAGAAATAATCATATAGAGGTAAGCGAAGAGTAGATTATAGAATTATGTAAACAGTATTTCTAAACCTTGTAAATTCCATTTTTAACCCACTAGTGCACGGGTCAGGTCGCATAAACTCAGTTCGATTTTTGTGGCAAATTTAGATTAATTAATTATCGTCTGAATATATATACATGTGTGCTTATAAGTAGATACACTTGTGCACTTCCCCAAATGTACCACTGTACATAAGTGAACTTCCATAACTCTAAAAACTTACAATTAAATATGACTAGAGAATCAGCTTCATTTGATATTTTAAATTACCATTTTCTAAAACTGATCAGTTTGATAGTAGTTGATTCGTGGTCTGTGATAATAAGTGAGGCAGTATCACTTAAAATATTACTAATATGTACCAACGACTTACAAATACCTAAAAGCACAATACCTGCCCCTTTATCATTTTTATTTCGCTAGAAGTGATACAATTGTCACCCTAAAAAAATTCACTTCACCGATCTTGAAAAACATTCTAACTGTAGACTTAACTGTTCATGGGACAATGAATGGAAAAATTCTGCAGCAGCATATAGGTACTTTCAAAATTAATGAACAATTTTTCGGTACAAATAAAGATAAACTCACGACTGGACCTATGTAATCGAAAGCAACAAATAATATTAAATAGACCGAAGATAGGCCATAGAAAATTCACTCAATCTTATTTCGTATCCAAGGTTAATCCCTCAATCTGCGAAATATGTAATCGTCAAATCGCTATTAAACACATTCTCCTGAACTGTTCTAAATACTCTGAGTTTCGGGGGAAGTTTCAAATAAGAGCAACCACGAGAGAAAATTTCAACGATTACTGCTAAATATTAAAAGTGTTTTCCATCCTGAAAGATGCGGTGCTCTACAACAAAATTTAGCTCTCTAAAGATCATTCACCTTAAATCTTACCTAACATTTTGACCGCTTAAGTGCAGTTGGTGCGACGTTAAAATACACAATAAAGAAAAAATATCCCTCAAAATAAAATTAACGTTCCTTAAGCATGTGTTATCAATTTCGCCATATTTTAATCCCCGATGAGTGGTTCTAAAGGGAATTAAACTCTATTAGCGCTAGTTAGTTTCACTTTTACTGCTCTAAAGTGTAGCTTGAAGGAGCGACTGATACGTGGTTGTACGTCCTTGGATCAGTAGATACCTCGTTTTCGCGTCGTAACTGTAAATAATTACAAGCTACAATATCTGTTTTTGCTTTTCGTTACTCGTTACTGTAGTCCGTTTATTCGGTGCAATAAAAGCGTGGCAACTTACTATCGAATTATGGGGTAAGCATCGACAAAGTAATTATTTTTATCATTTGGTCCTGCTGCTCCTGAACGCTTCACACCAAATTTAATTTCTTAGAAAAATTAAGGAAAAAATCATTTTTTACAAGTGCCTATACAAAGCATTATCATACCAAAATAAAATTTATGAAAACATATCTTATTACTAAATAATTATTTGAAGCGTTAAAGAGTTAAATTCTACACAAGAGATGCTTGAAGCACTAGATAGTAACTTTATGTTGAACAGCTCTGTTGATTATTGCAAAAAGTTCCTCGTTTATTGCTAAAGTTTCAAACTTGGACAAATTGCTGAAGACGTTATTTATATGGGAAACGATCGAGCGTTTTAAAGGAAATAACGTTCTTCATGGGATTCGTCTCGAGTCTTTTGCACGTGCGTTTCCGATACACCATATGGTCGCAGATAAAACCACATGCCGGTGTATTCCCATGTTCATTGTGCCCGTGAACAGGTAGAAAATGCATAACATGTGCTTTGATACGAACGGAGTTTTAATATCCGTCTAACCTTTTTACTACTTAGTCGATTATTTTATGCAGTTATATATGCTGCCTATTATACTAATCTCATATTTCTGAATATGCAGTAGCAATATATGTATTATGTACATTAGAACGCGAATTATCCATTATTCAGATACAGATTATTTCGAGTATCGATAATAAGAAAATTTATTTCCCAGTTATCGATTATCCGAATGTTGTTTATATTTTTTTATCCGAATAATCTTTGTGTTCAATATCGATTGCTGGAGCTAATCATTATTGTAAGTTATCCCCCCCGCTTCAAACGACTAGTTGAAGTTCTGCTGAAAGTTCTATATATTAAAATTATTCAGAAATATATTACGCGCAAAATTATGCAATGGCAAATGTATGCAAAATTATGTAATAGCAAATATAGCGGACCATGATGAAATGTAGTAAAATATTTTGAACTTATATTGAAATATGACACCATACAATAAATTACAATACCTATAGTAAACTAGAGTATACTAAAATATATCCAAAATTACTGTCTACGAATCCCGGTCGTGTAATTTAAATGCGAAATTTGCTCGTTACGCGGTACAAGAGATTATGCAAATAACAAAATACATCGACCTACTTTTGAGGAGTGTTATAAAGTATATTTTATGAAATACAAACAAATTTCAATTTTTATTTAAAAAAGCAAACGAAATTGCAGCTTTCTCGGCAACGTCTGTACTCTTTTAACAAACATGTCAAAATGTGTAACTTTATTGCCTATACGCTAAATCAACCCCAACAAATTTTCTTCGCTTATTACGAAAAATTATTACTCCCTTGCCATTTACTGATGTTGCTAACATAAAGGTTCCACAAATTCTAGTTATGTGCCAACATTTTGTTGTTATCGAAACGAAGAAACTGTGATGTTACATGATAGAGAAAATACAACAAACAAACGTTAAGTCAAAGAGAATGCGATCTGAGACCATTAAATTCTTCATTACATAACACGTAGCGTCTTAACCTCGGACATGGTAATAAATGTTTATTACCATGATTATAGTCAAGACTGTTGCTTTTCGTCTCCGATTCTTCAGTTATTTTGTTTACACAATAAATACATGTGTGTAACAATAAAGCATTATGATACGTAGTATTGCGATCACATGCGAATTAAATGTGTATTTAATCCGTTTTATTTAATTACGACATACGATTACAAAGTAAGGCTTTAGTACTTTTTAAACTATTACTCCTGGAAATCTGTGTACACAGAGTTGCAATATAGGTAAGTTATGGGATGGCTTATGGTGTCAGAATATATTCCCTTGGTATTCATAATGCATTTCATGGTTCGAACAAATTTTTATTTGAATTTTTAAACTGTCTGCAATATGTATATTGTAATAATCATTGTAGGCAAAAAATTGTTATTTGGTGTAATTATTATCGAATATTAATGTACTCGAATACCATTACTTCCGAATGCCATTACATTTCGGCATCATACCGATATTTTGAAAATTATTATTTCTGTATATTAGTATTAAACATAATTTGTTAAAGTATATTATTTTTAAAAATTTTGATATTATATAGTATGTCATTATTTATCATTATCTTTTGTGATTAAATATGCTTTGACTTTCTAAAGCTGACTCGTTGATTGTATAATACTTTAACGCGAACTGAAAGTGTAAAAAGAATTGTTTCCTAGCGGAAAGTTTACGTAAAAAAAACATACTAATATTTAAGTATTAATTAGCAATTCCAAACCTGCAATATATTAACCCTTCGTGGTCACGCCTTCTTATAATCACAAGTTGGTCACACGGGGTTCACTGTACCCCAGCGTCATTTTTTTCGAGTTACCATTTTCGTATTTTTGAATCTTTTAACTTTTCAGTGATAATTGTACGTTCGTAATACTTATACAATCATGGTCTAATAGTCTTTTTTTAGAAATGTAAATTTTGATGCGATAAAATTTGTAGTTGAAAATGAACGATTTTTTAATTTTTTTATATTTTTTATTCTTGCGATAAATCTCCTTTGGAAGTAGTAAAGACACGACATTTTAACTAAAAAATTATTCTTGGGGTACAATGCACCCCGCGTGACCACGAAGGGTTAAATGATAGTTCTAAAATTATAGTTTAAAATAGTGCTATCATGTCTAACTATGTATTTGCTACATAATTTCAGTTTTACCATAATCCCCCTAATGCTTTATTCTAGCCTCGGTCATCATATAAAAAATATAGGAAACACGTGGTACCGATATCCTGATGGGCAGGAAGTGAATACTAGAGCAGATGTTAAAACTGTGGTTCCCTGAAATATATGCTTCCTCTAAGAAAAAAAGCGATTTTAAGAACGTGACACTCGCGTCGTATCCTATGTTTATACAAATAAAGTCGTATAGTTGTTTCCAATTTGGATAGTAGACGTTATTATATCATTCACACAGACTGTATTTTTACTTTCCAATTTTATCCGTAGTATTGAAGAAGGCACGTATGCATATTACACGGACAAAATTAATTTGTTGCTTCATCTACCTTCATCTCGATGTTTTGAATTTGAAAAACATTTCTAGCTAAAGAACTGTATAAGTCACATCTACAACATGCTGGGACGATGGTAAGGCAAATGCAATTTATCATTTAAGTACTCACACTCACAGTGGGATGTCTACAAGAATCGCAGCCCGATGTGGATTTAGCTGAAACAGAATAGAGTATAAAGCATTAAATACCAATAATTATATTGTTCTATTAGATTTATTTTGTACAATTTGAATTTTATTCTTTCGAAATATGAAAATTTCAATTATTACACGTAACCTGTCACATCTTTCTTTGTATTTACAAGCATGAAAATTATTTCGCTTTGAAAATTATTTCGTTGTAGGCTTCTTGCAATGTTCGTTGAAATATTTTTATTCATAAACGTCGGCATATTCGTTTCATAAATATTAAACGCTGTTCCGTAAAAAACTATCCTTTCTTATTAATCTTCTTTATCAGAATGAAGGAGAGTCTGTCTATAATGACATTCACGAAGTTAATTAGTGACATTGTTAATTTTACACCAATCGATAACGCCAGTCAGATAACGTCTCAAATATTAAACGCGAAAAAAGCAAATACTTCACTATCCAGATACGTCTTCTGAACTTCCCAGAATCGTACAAATTTACGAATTTGAGTCTTGTAATTATGTAACGATTAATACCATCTAATTCTCTCTTACAAATTAATGCCATCAATCACTTAAGGAAAATGTATTTTCTATTGTATTGTAATTCTACGAAATTAGTATTCACTTTTCGAAGAGTGGAAGCTAACTTTCTTAGACCCGAAGAAACATGTACACCCAATGTAACGTTTAATTACGTGAATACGAAATTATTGCCACACCGGCCGTGCCGTATACACGAGTGGTTCCATTGGATTTGAATTTACGTCACTTGTTATGTCTTACGGTTTGCAAATATTAGTTCGCCGACTGAACAAGGAGGTTCACGGAGATGCAACCTTATGTGACCGATGAATCTGGAACGATATAACATTTATCCTGAAAATAAGTAGCCCCGTTTTCGAACTCGTTTGTAGATCTCAATTTTCGAAAATCGCAGCCCTTTAAGAAAAATTTTAGAAAAAAACTTTGTCATTGAAGAAAATACGTTTCGAGCCAACTCGTCACAAAGGAATCCCCAAACTGCTTGGACGCGTCTGCACGCGCCCCATAAAAATGCGCATGGCGCTTTAGATCGGGCGAAACGGTTCCCACGACACCCCGTCTGCTTCTATGGGAACGTTTTATTGGGGTGGAATTATTGTACGTGTCTGTACTTACACGCGTACAGGCGCATGCCTGTCGTCGAAGTTCGTCGTAACGAAAAAGCGTTGAACTCTTAGGTAGGTAGGTAGGTAGGTAGGTGCAGTGAAACTCTGATACTTGCAGGAAGATTAACTACAAATTAAGAGTAGGTACATCGATACTAAAACCTCACTCCCACTTTGAACTCGAATTACGTTTTGTTATTTATTTGTTCCTGCCATTCGTCGACCAAATATGAACAATCGCCTAGCTTTCCAAGTGTATAAGTTTTACGATACTTCAGATAGGTACTAACAAAGGAAGGCTGCCAACTTGAAAATTTTGATTTTAATGAAACTTTGCGTGAATGTGAAGCATAATAAAGCGAGCAAGAAACAATTTTTTCGGACAGATATTCACATTCTGAAACTCGTGAAAAGGTGAGATCGATACTTAAAGTTATCGCGCCTTTTTTCTGTGTTGATATAAGTTTTTAACAATGTGAAAATAGATTAATTAGGCATAATGACCTGCAACATATTTCGTGATCCCAGAGTTTACCGTTCGAAAGTTTTTAGGCGACGGACAAACACACAAACACTTTCTGCTTTAGAAGGTAGTTGAAAGTGCTAAATAAAATGTTTTCATTCTGAAATGCATCGTAAATAGGAAGAAAACATTCTGCAGGGATTAAATTCACGTAGAAGCTCCCCCCAAAAAGACATTCCAGAAAAAATACACTTTCAGTAAAAGGTACATACCTACAGGTGAAAATGATACCTAATTTTTTTTATTGAAGGGTACATTTATTAATTAAATATTTCCAATTTTTGAATGCACATTATTAATAACTAAAGGAGTTATCACTATCAATAAGAGATGTGCTTTTTCGAGCTGTCCGGCTTGAACGGTATATTGAAGACAAAAACTTGAACGTTTTTTAAAAATACATTAAAAGTAGACGAAGGTGACGTCGTCACTTTTTTAACTTTCAAAATTAATTTTTTGATAATTACAAAATAAACTAACTTCTTCAATCGAAATTTTGTGTTTATTTTTTAAGGGATCGCCATTTTGTACGAAAATGAAATATTAAAAATCAGAGAATGTGAAGGACCTCTATTTGTATTCTATTTTTAAAATCCGTTCAAGTATTTATCGTCAGACTTACCGTTTGGGCTGGACATTATCCACCGGGCAACGCCTCGAAAAACTATACGTCGCATATCGGCAGTGGTATTACCTTTAGTTATTATCATTTGATAATTAAAAATGGAACAATCTAATTAAGACATATACCTTTTATTAAAAAACAAAATTCAGTACGATTTTCATGTATAACTTCTAAAAAAAATCCTGAATTTGTATCGGTTTCTCAGTCTTCTTGGTAGATGTAACCCCTCAAGCCATAAGGATATTACTTAGTGATCTATTTATATTACGGCTCGGGTAAGACATGGTTACAGAATTAAATGAATTTAATTATGCCTAGTAGTGACGCGTTTCAACTCTAAAAGGTTTCGATACGTTTTATCTAGGGTATTTAAAATCATTATTAACCGCATATGACCTGCACTTCATCAGGCTTGATCGTGGTTCGGATTAGAATAATGCCTTGCTTTAGTCAGGGGTTAGAGTTACAGTTAAGAACTAAACTGGACAATGATTTTCCGAATATAATAAAAGTATGAAAAATCCTACCAGCCATGAGGTCTACTTTCGAGTTCTCGTTACTAATTAAAGGGATAATATAACACACGTTTACGACAAGCAGAAAACTCACAGATATTAGTTTCAACAAAATACTTCACTACATGATCAATTTGGCCTCCCGGGAAGACGCTACGAAAAACGGCATTCCCATCTATGTATAACACGAAGTTCTGTGGCGCGAGCCACTGCTAAGAAAGGCATTCTGTAGCGCTATTTATGAATATTCTTCATAACATTATATTCGCTTTCCCATCGTTTTTGCATTAGCATTATTATCAGTGTAAAACTCGAAGAAAGTTTGTTAGATCAAGAGTGAGAAATTGGACCGAGTTGGTTACTGACAGAACGGCCATGTGCGCGTGGCGCTGTGATCTACGCCACAGAACCACGTGTCATAGATGGGAATGCCGTTCTTCATAGCGTCTCGCGGAAGACAAGAGTGGGGTGGTCAAGTATTTTGTACTACTTCCACGCTATACCCACACAGTTCCTACATGATTTCTATGCTATTCCTACTGCGCGCGGCTGAGCTGGATAGCGGGACGGCACAGGGGCAAGAGGAGTACTCTTTGTCATGCGGTGTTATATGATCAGATTCAGGAGGTACATGGTAGGTACACTGCTGAACAAAATACTTGACCAATCCACTCCTGCCTCCTGAGGCACGCTACGGTAAACGGCATTCACATCTATAACACGAGGTTCTATGGCCGTTCTGTCAACAATCGACATGTTTGAGTTTTTGAAAAATTCTTCGACTTTTACACTGATAATACTAATGCAAAAATGATACGAATGCGAATCAAATATCGTAAACAATATTCATAAACAATATTCTTCCAGCACGCGTTCGTTTCTTTATTGCAATAATACAGTTTTTCTAAATATCAAATAGTTACATTCATTATTTCGCAAGATATAATTTCCTTATGCATATTCGATAGCGGGTGTGTACGAAGGCAATTTGTGTAGAATAAAATAACAAAGAAATAGTGGAAAAGAAAAGTTCGTTTTTAATGTATTTCCCACACATTCCTGTAAACATTTATATTGTTATTACACATTACATATATATATGGTATAAAGATATGTGAAATTATCAAATATAATTATCAAGTGTTGTTCGATTATTCCTACCCCAGAATACGAGTATAGTGTTAAGATAGAAGGATAAGTAGAGCTTGGAATATTTCAGCGAGGTGCTGGAGCTGATGGAATTTTGAAAATTTTAAATATCCTCTCTGCTTCAGCACCTTTCTAAAATTACCAAGTTCCAATTCCTTGGTGAGCTATTCCAAGTTATATCATTAAAGTACTTCTTTCACAAATAACATTTTTGCGATCGAACGAAATTTGTTTTGCGACTTTGCGTTAAATAAACTCGAACAAAACAGCAAGGTTAAAGGGTGAATGTGTTTTTTGAATAGTCAGAATGTTTAGGCCATTGCTTCGTATGTTTTCGCGAAAAGTGTAAGTGTGACACCCGTGCTACTCAACGTATGGAGTCGTCTCGACATGAAAACACGCCTGTATTACCTACATAGTGAAGGGGCTATTGATTCGCCGCTTCTAAAAGGAACATAATAATAAGCTGTTTTGTTATAATCACTCTCATAAAACATACGAATTCAAAGAACTCATATGCAAAGCCATAGATCGCTTAAACAAACGATTTTTCAGTTACTCGTCCTTTACTAGCTACTAGGTTAGTAGAGGATGCCGAATGCTTAAGCATTTGCTTAAGAATGTTGTTTGTTTTTATTGTTTTCCTGTGTTTTAAACACGATGGCGTTTCAAGCTTATTTTTGCTTATATTGCCCAACGAACTATAGTCCCCATTTTTTTGATCCCTCCTCTCTCCTTCGGGTCCCAGCAGCAGCAGCGCACCGGGAGAAAGGTGGTCGTCTCCCATCTTTCCCCAGTACACCGCCCCGTGATGCTTAACTTCGGTGATCTAACGAGAACCGGTGTTTTCCATCACGGCTACGGCCGCTGGTATTTACTTAAGAATAAGTAGCGACTATGAATACCGGCCTTAATGAATAGGTGAAATGAAATTGGTTTAAACAGTCTAACAAATTAAGCATTCAAGCCAAGCTTAATGATTAGCTCGGTTGGTATTGCATAACGTGGGACAATTGACATCAAACGCAGACCAAAAGTGAATATCAAACTCAGACACTGTTTCTTGTTCCAACGATTCGAATGGATAAACAACCACGCGAAATCATAGGCGTCTACGCCTGACAGTGTACATGAAATTATCATGAACATCTCATTGTCAGAAGAATAACTTAAGTAATCCCCTGATAACGTGTTAATAATGGAGGTGACGGTAGCGTGTGTAACATTAATTAGGCGTAACTGAACGATTGACACAGGTGTTGTAAAAGTACGGGAGCATGTTTAATTAACCGAAACTCTCTGTCGTAGTAAGTGCAAACAACTTTTCGCCAAATTTTACGGCGTATATAAGCGAGAAAGCAATTTTGCCAGAGATCGCGTCTGATCGCAACCAAGTGCAGAGTTGGAGGAATCACAGATGGCGAAAGCCGTTCTCCTCCTTTGTTTTCTTGTCGCTGCTGCGAGTGTAAGTGAAAACACTGCTCTTTTTCCAAGTTCATTGAGTTTTGTGATTGGTGTAGGAAGTGATAATGACGACCATAACAATTGTTATAGTTGACGGAGAAAAAGTGCCTGAAAAGGAACCAATGTAAAATGTATGAATGTGACAACGTACTTGTGCATCGTCTTTTACTTTCATATCGAACTCATGCGGTATAGGAATTTTTCTAAGAACTCAGAGAACGGTACATCCGTTATTTTTTTAATATCGTTTCTGCAATTTGTAGACAAGACACTTGAAAATAGTGTTTTCTCAAAGACAACGTGCGTCGAAGAGGATAGATTTCTCCTTTCTGATATTTTTATATAATACTAGTAAAATACCTGTGCTTCGCTACGGCATTGATTAGTACTGTAGTTAATTATATTTAATTTTAAAAGTATATGTAGCGCCCTCTGCACGTGGGTTTTGGAACTACTCTATAGCCTATAGCAGACCCATTAAAACAATCATTCTTCTGGTATATGGTTCATTGAAATGGGTTCAGTAGTTTCTGAGTTTTGCGCTGTCAAACATAAACACATGCATTCATAACGCAACCGCGGGTGGTTGCGAGCGAAACCAAGAGCGACGGTTGTGCCCCACCAAGGGGCCTTTCGCTCTTGAGGGTCGCGAGGAGCCTGGCTCGGTGCCTTCAAGATGCGAAAAGCAACTCGCGATTGATCTGGCGTGGTATAGATAGATAGATGAATAATATCCTAATATACATATAATAACACTTTGAGTGGTGTCAGAGTGTTTTCACGTCAATATCTCCTGGAAAGGATCTAAAACATTGTCCGAAAGCCAGAGAATGTCTCTTCCGAAAACAACGCAAACTTAAGAATCACTTTATACTCCGCAGCTTCAGCAACCTGTCGCATACAACGAGTAATATACAGTAATGAAAATTCTATATTCTATATTTTCCATTGGATCTGCATGAATGGTATAGTCAGTCGAATGGGGAAATTCTCCGAATAGTGAAATGAATCCGAACTCGTCCAAAGTCGGACTATTTTTAAACAAATTTTTAATTATACGTAATGCACAATAATGTACTGATGGATGCAAGAAGAGCCTCAGTGCCGAAAGTAAGTTTCGAGATAATTATCTATAAACATTGCGCAGTTAGATATTTTTTATACATACTGAAGTTGTCATAAAACTATTTGTAATATTTCAAATTTTGATATATCGCCTTTGTAGTTGCATTATTACAATCGGAATTATGTAATAAATTAATGAGTGAAATGAATTTTAATTACAGCCCTCTCAGGTGCTTCTTACATAATATGGAGAAATATAGAATACAATGTTGTTTTTTAAACATTATTTTTATTATTTACTTAATATTTGCATACTATTTGAAAAATATAGAATATTGAAAAAATGTAGTAAAAAAAAGTCATAGATCGTGTCATGTTCAGGTTGATGTATGTTTGGCTTACAAGGGAAGTTCCCCAACCGGGAAATTAAAAAAATTATGAAACTTTGGATATATGTAAAGGATATATAGATATGTATTACGCAATATTTTTACTACCCAAATTCAATCTATCCGGGTTTTTTCCGATTTTGTCTTATAACTCGCGAACTGTAAGAGATAGAATAAAAGTTTCAAGTAAAAAGTTACTTCTTTTAATTAGATCTATCATTTGGTGAATAAATTATTTTACAGTTGACGAGTTATAACACAAAATCGGGAAATAGCCGAATTTTCAGGAGTCAATTTCACCCCTTAGAGTGAATTTGGGCACCAAAAAGAATGGGTAATTATTTACAAAAGAGTAGTCTTCAGTGATTTCGACGATCTTGAAACTTGAAATATGTTGTCAAAGTTAACATTCTGAACAACTTTTTCCTATACATGTTACCGCCGCTCGGTTTTAGTCTTCAATTTGCAAAAAACTGATGGGTAGGTAGTTGATTGGGGTTACTGGGGACAGTGAGGGAGGGGGGCGCTAAATTATCTAGCCTAATCCAACTACTGATCACAGTTTTCTGCGAATATCTTGGAACATGTACCTATAGGAACAAGTTGTTCAGAATCATGCCCCGGATAACATATTCCAAGGTCATCGAAATCAGTGAGGACTATTCTTAGGTAAATAAGTTACCAAAAATTGCGTAATATATTTATGTATCCTCTACACATCCTCAAAGTTTCATCATTTTTTAAATTTCCAGGTTGGGGATCTTCCTTTGTTAGATACGAGTTATTTTTTAAATTTAAAATTTTAAATTACCATAGCTTTGTCAAATTTAAAGATACGGCAATGAAGTTTAGGGGCATATGTAGAAAAGAATGAGAAATCTAATTACGCGTTTTATGCAAAAAGGTCCTGAGTATCCTGAGGCCGTTCTTGCAACCAACAGTACAATTGGGATACGGGAGCCGTATTCCACGTATATTTCGACTTATTTTCGTCATTGCTCATCGAGTAAATTATTAACCCAGCGTTGGTAAAGTGAGGTCTCACAGCCCCAAAGATTTTAAATCGAGTACAAATTTTAACAACGCATGGCAGTGAGTCGTTATTTAGTTTGTTCATTATATAAGCTAGGAAGAGTATATTTTTTATGAAAATTAAAGCTGTTTAATTAGTTAAGTATTTTTGGATAATAAAAATTTTATTTGATATATCTGCGTTTTTATTCTGTAAAATTTCACGCCATTATATAAACTCATATTAATTAAAGATATGGATTTCTATAATACACCAAATTATTCGCGGGGTCTGTGGGACCCCACCTTACTACTCTTGTTACATTTCCCCACCTTACTAACGGTGGGTTAATCGTGTTATCATAAAAGCTCTAAAAATATAAAAAAAAGAAATTTAAATTTCCATTTACTGTCGGGATGTGTTCAAAGCGTGGGGTGAACTGGACAAATATTTCTCGTCAGAAGGGATCGCTTGAAAGGCTTGGGTGATTTGGAATGGTGTTTCGTCAAACCTTGCTCCAGTTAAAGTGTTAAACGATTGATTTTAGATACAAATTGATATGTTATAGGAAATAAGATATTTATGATATCCTTTTCATATATTTCAGGGCAGCGGCATTGGCCCTCCACACTGGGGAGTAATTAATCCAATAGCTAGGGTCATTGAAGAATATGAACGCAATGCTGCAAAAAAGATCCAAATTGCCGTTAGGAGGGCCAACGCTGTTATAGGAAACATCGAAGAGCTTGCCAAGTTTCATGTAAGACAGCTTGAGAGGGCCGCCGAAAGAACAAATAAACATGCGGTTTCCCAGGTCCAGCATACAATGAAAAAGGTAAGAATACAAAGTAAAAGATTTCATGCCTCGGTTAATGTGATGGAAATACTTATGTGTGTATTTTAGGGTGACACATACTTTTCGATTTTTGATTTTGATAGGAGGCCCCCCTTAATATTGTTCCTTTTGATCTAAAATTGCGCTACACCAGATTTCAGCTCATTCGGATAATATTATCCCGTGGCGACAACACGTGGAAATTAACCCTCGTGTCAATAACCGGGTACCGGGGTACCCACCTGGGCATGTTTCATGCAATTTTGTTATGTTCACGTGTTAAAGTTAGGTATTCCTATTTCAAAGCATGAAAGTGACCTTCAGATGTTAACGTAAACGTCCACGTCTTCCAGTGATTCGAATACTCATCATATAAACAATTATTCCGTGTGTCTCCGAATTATTTACCCAATCACATTAGTCACAATGTCTGTTTATATCATACAATTAGTCTATAATGATACATTTTCATATTGTAAAAATTAATTTCAGTACCGAAGTCTACATAATGAATTACTGTGAACCGTGTAAAATCAACTGTTACTAATTATTGTCCAAATTTTTAATTGTGTATGGTTCAAATACATTATACTCAATATGTTGCATTCGCAGGTGGATACGAAAGTTAGAATATTGAAAAGAAGAGCATATGGAATCAACGTCGACAAATGCACCCAGGAGTTAACGAAATTAAATGAAACCGCGAGTAATATACTTAAAACTGTTTCAAACTGTGTACTAAAAAAAGTAGAGGGTGGGATATACTTCTGTGGAACAGTTACTCAGGCAATAGAAGACATGGACAAGAAATTCAACGAAATCACCGAAAAGTCAAATCAATGTAGCAAATCATTCGAATATTTCCTTGAAATAACAGGATGTTTAAATGCTGTAAGTACAAACTATACTAAAAACCAATTATATGGCAACTGTAGCTAAATCTAGGTTTCATGTTCAGCTCTCACAAATGACAATTAAAACAGTTTTACTATTGTTACACAGTTAGATTAAGGGTATTTTAAAGGGTATTTTATCGAAAGGGAAGTGACACCGGTGGATTCCTGGCGTTCTCCCGATTAAAATCATACCAAATTTCATGTAACTCGGACTATTTTTAACGAAGTCAGCTTGAAATGATATAAATCGATTTTTCATGGAATTTCCTTCATTATAGTCCGAATTAAGTCGTTCCTGGTGTTAGTTTCATTGGGGAAACACAAGGAATCCATTGGCGTTGTTTTCGCAAAGATCTGATGAGAAATGCGGAAATCATAGACAGTTCTCACTTTTTAATGGTATTCAAACCCCTTGGAGGGTGATGGAAATTCGGAGAGGCACTGCGGGGGGTTGTCCTCGCCACGGGGTACCAGGCATCATGAGTCATGTATCAATGTTTCCCTGCAACATATATCAGCGTCTGGAGGTCCCTTAACGCGCGCACCAAGCCTCAATCCCCAGTCCACGGCGGCTCGAACGCGCGTTAGAATCTTATTCGTCGTCGAAAGTCATAGATGAAGTTAAAGTTAAAGGTGAAAAATTTAGTTGACGCTCAAGTTGAAACGCTTGACGAAAAAAAGAAATTAACTTCATTCGTCGAATAAAGTCAACTCGGGTTAACGAATAATTTTTTTATAACTATTATTAGTTATTTGAAATTTTATTTAAATACAAATTTGGCCCATCTGTGCCTGCGTACTTGATCGATGAACCATGAGTCATTGCAGCATGGAAAATTATATTTTTATAATTCTTATATGTTTTCAATGCAAAGATTATTAATAAATGGGAAAATGGTCCTGTTAAAAATCACTCGAATCATGGCTATACTCGTACTCATTCTCATATAAGTTATGTAGATAGTACTGCAAACTCTCGCTACGGGCCCGCGCTCGGGGCTGGTGGCGAACGCTTAAGGTGGGGTTTCACTAGTGCAACGGCGCGCCGCGTACGTTTTATTCGACACGCAAGGCCGATTTGTTGCAGAAAGATGTTCCCACTGGTGCAACTGCGCGTCGCGTCCGGGTCAAATTTACGAGTTTCTTGGATTTTCGAATAGTTTGGAGCACTTCAAAGGGTCGACTTTTATGACGACCCGCACGTCGAAAGCGATCGTGTGGCCATGGGTAGAATGCAACCAATCAAATCCAGGCAGATGTAGGTGCTCTCCCCCCCCCCCCCTCAAATACGTATCACTCTTCTTGTATAAAGTCGCAATTATTCTTCCGTCCCCATATTCCTATGTCCATGGAGAGCCCCACAGGTAGGGTTCGGAGCGATTAATTGCTGTGATGAAGGGGGAAACACCTACAGGAGCCAAGCCAACCACGGCCAACCAGCGTCTCCGAGAAATAGATTGTCGACGCTGGTTGGCCGTGGTTGGCTTCGCGTTGGAGCCTCTTGGTTGGCTTCGCACTGGCGTCAGTTCACGCACATATTACCACTACTCCTGTAGGTGTTTCCCCCTCCATCACTGCAATTAATCGCTCCGAATACTGCCCATAAAACTCGCGGGGCCTGCCTTGCACAGCGGTGAATTTGTCAATAATATTCGACGGACTGTAACTTTAGAATGCTCGAAATAGTCGCAATTGTGATACAACAGACAACGTTGCGTAGTACACATAACTGTACGTAGCGGCATTGCAATCCAAAGCGTTAGGAGATAACTGCGAGGATAGATTAAAATGGGACACCCTGTATATGGCAGAGGCAGTTGAAATAATATGATAGGACTAAGCGGGCAGTAGCCTGAAAGTGTTTGAGAAACTTTGAATAAGACAAACACTAATGTACAGATACATCAGACTATACTGAATTTTAAAATAAGAAGCATTAAAAAATTAATGTATATCTCCAAATATATGATCACTCATATGACAGAAAAGAATATTTTATAAATCAAAGCTTGTTATAAAACCATCATAAAAATACCAACAGGCTGTGATGGAGGCACATCAAATAGCAAACGAAAACATTCACACAGTGAAAAAGGAGATACTCCAAGCCATTAACTATATTAAGAGAGATATAAATTCCATGGCCGATTGTTCCGTGGTCAAACTAATTTCAAACCTACTACAACTTAAGATCACAGTATTGCGAAGTGTTGAAGTGTGTATTCTAGAAGCAATTATGAACTCAGGTACGGAACAGAATCACGAAATGACAAAGATCCAACTGATAAACAAACTCACGCATACCAATTTATTACAGGTACCACTGAAATATCTGTCACAGTAACAACACAGGGACCAACAACAGGAACAAACATTGCCACGCAGACACATCAAACCATAACTGCGCAGTCTGCTTCAACTACAACTGAGCAGCCTGTGTCGGGAACAACTACGCAAACTACACCGAGTACGATAAAACCACGACCATCGTGCACAACTAAGCAGCCTGTGTCAACAACAACTGAGAGGACCAGACCTAGTCCGACAAAACCCCGCCCAACGTGCACAACTAAGCAGCCTACGACTATAACAACTGAGAGGACTAGACCTAGTCCGACAGAACCAAGTACATCGACTACAACTAAGCAGCCTACCTCAACCACAACTGAGAGGACTAGGCCTAGTCCGACAGAGCCTAGTACATCGACTACAACTAAGCAGCCTACCTCAACCACAACTGAGAGGACTAGGCCTAGTCCGACAGAGCCTAGTACATCGACTACAACTAAGCAGCCTACCTCAACCACAACTGAGAGAACTAGGCCTAGTCCGACAGAGCCTAGTACATCGACTACAACTAAGCAGCCTACCTCAACCACAACTGAGAGGACTAGGCCTAGTCCGACAGAGCCTAGTACATCGACTACAACTAAGCAGCCTACCTCAACCACAACTGAGAGGACTAGGCCTAGTCCGACAGAGCCCAATACATCGACTACAACTAAGCAGCCTACGACAATAACAACAGAAAAGACTAGACCTAGTACGACTGAACCAAGTACATCGACTACAACTAAGCAGCCTACCTCAACCACAACTGAGAGGACTAGACCTAGTCCGACAGAGCCTAGTACATCGACTACAACTAAGCAGCCTACCTCAACCACAACTGAGAGAACTAGGCCTAGTCCGACAGAGCCTAGTACATCGACTACAACTAAGCAGCCTACCTCAACCACAACTGAGAGGACTAGGCCTAGTCCGACAGAGCCTAGTACATCGACTACAACTAAGCAGCCTACGACAATAACAACAGAAAAGACTAGACCTAGTCCGACAGAGCCTAGTACATCGACTACAACGAAGCAGCCTACCTCAAGCACAACTGAGAGGACTAGACCTAGTCCGACAGAGCCTAATACATCGACTACAACTAAGCAGCCTACGACAATAACAACAGAAAAGACTAGACCTAGTACGACTGAACCAAGTACATCGACTACAACTAAGCAGCCTACCTCAACCACAACTGAGAGGACTAGACCTAGTCCGACAGAGCCTAGTACATCGACTACAACTAAGCAGCCTACCTCAACCACAACTGAGAGAACTAGGCCTAGTCCGACAGAGCCTAGTACATCGACTACAACTAAGCAGCCTACCTCAACCACAACTGAGAGGACTAGGCCTAGTCCGACAGAGCCTAGTACATCGACTACAACTAAGCAGCCTACCTCAACCACAACTGAGAGGACTAGGCCTAGTCCGACAGAGCCTAGTACATCGACTACAACTAAGCAGCCTACGACAATAACAACAGAAAAGACTAGACCTAGTACGACTGAACCAAGTACAGCGACTACAACTAAGCAGCCTACCTCAACCACAACTGAGAGGACTAGACCTAGTCCGACAGAGCCTAGTACATCGACTACAACTAAGCAGCCTACCTCAACCACAACTGAGAGGACTAGGCCCAGTCCGACAGAGCCTAGTACATCGACTACAACGAAGCAGCCTACCTCAACCACAACTGAGAGGACTAGGCCTAGTCCGACAGTGCCTAGTACATCGACTACAACTAAGCAGCCTACCACAACCACAACTGAGAGGACTAGGCCTACTCCGACAGAGCCTAGTACATCGACTACAACTAAGCAGCCTACCTCAACCACAACTGAGAGGACTAGACCTAGTCCGACAGAACCTAATACATCGACTACAACTAAGCAGCCTACGACAATAACAACAGAAAAGACTAGACCTAGTACGACTGAACCAAGTACATCGACTACAACTAAGCAGCCTACCTCAACCACAACTGAGAGGACTAGACCTAGTCCGACAGAGCCTAGTACATCGACTACAACTAAACAGCCTACGTCAACCACAACTGAGAGGACTAGACCTAGTCCGACGGAGCCTAGTACATCGACTACGACGAAGCAGCCTACCTCAACCACAACTGAGAGGACTAGGCCTAGTCCGACAGAGCCTAGTACATCGACTACAACTAAGCAGCCTACCTCAACCACAACTGAGAGGACTAGGCCTAGTCCGACAGAGCCTAGTACATCGACTACAACTAAGCAGCCTACGACAATACCAACAGAAAAGACTAGACCTAGTACGACTGAACCAAGTACATCGACTACAACTAAGCAGCCTACCTCAACCACAACTGAGAGGACTAGACCTAGTCCGACAGAGCCTAGTACATCGACTACAACTAAGCAGCCTACCTCAACCACAACTGAGAGGACTAGGCCTAGTCCGACAGAGCCTAGTACATCGACTACAACGAAGCAGCCTACCTCAACCACAACTGAGAGGACTAGGCCTAGTCCGACAGTGCCTAGTACATCGACTACAACTAAGCAGCCTACCTCAACCACAACTGAGAGGACTAGGCCTACTCCGACAGAGCCTAGTACATCGACTACAACTAAGCAGCCTACCTCAACCACAACTGAGAGGACTAGACCTAGTCCGACAGAACCTAATACATCGACTACAACTAAGCAGCCTACGACAATAACAACAGAAAAGACTAGACCTAGTACGACTGAACCAAGTACATCGACTACAACTAAGCAGCCTACCTCAACCACAACTGAGAGGACTAGACCTAGTCCGACAGAGCCTAGTGCATCGACTACAACTAAGCAGCCTACGTCAACCACAACTGAGAGGACTAGACCTAGTCCGACAGAGCCTAGTACATCGACTACGACGAAGCAGCCTACCTCAACCACAACTGAGAGGACTAGGCCTAGTCCGACAGAGCCTAGTACATCGACTACAACTAAGCAGCCTACCTCAACCACAACTGAGAGGACTAGGCCTAGTCCGACAGAGCCTAATACATCGACTACAACTAAGCAGCCTACGACAATAACAACAGAAAAGACTAGACCTAGTCCGACAAAGCCTAGTTCATCGACTACAACTAAGCAGCCTACGACAATAACGGCTGAGACGGCTACACCCAGTCCCACAAAACCCCGCCCAACGTGCACAACTAAGCAGCCTACGACAATAACGACAGAAAAGACTAGACCTAGTACGAGTGAACCAAGTACATCGACTACAACTAAGCAGCCTACCTCAACCACAACTGACAGGACTAGGCCTAGTCCGACAGAGCCTAGTACATCGACTACAACTAAGCAGCCTACGACAATAACAACAGAAAAGACTAGACCTAGTACGACAGAGCCTAGTACATCGACTACAACTAAGCAGCCTACCTCAACCACAACTGAGAGGACTAGGCCTAGTCCGACAGAGCCTAGTACATCGACTACAACTAAGCAGCCTACCTCAACCACAACTGAGAGGACTAGGCCTAGTCCGACAGAGCCTAGTACATCGACTACAACTAAGCAGCCTACCTCAACCACAACTGAGAGGACTAGGCCCAGTCCGACAGAGCCTAGTACATCGCCTACAACTAAGCAGCCTACCTCAACCACAACTGAGAGGACTAGACCTAGTCCGACAGAGCCTAGTACATCGACTACAACTAAGCAGCCTACCTCAACCACAACTGAGAGGACTAGGCCCAGTCCGACACAGCCTAATACATCGACTACAACTAAGCAGCCTACGACAATAACAACAGAAAAGACTAGACCTAGTCCGACAAAGCCTAGTACATCGACTACAACTAAGCAGCCTACCTCAACCACAACTGAGAGGACTAGACCTAGTCCGACAGAACCTAATACATCGACTACAACTAAGCAGCCTACGACAATAACAACAGAAAAGACTAGACCTAGTACGACTGAACCAAGTACATCGACTACAACTAAGCAGCCTACCTCAACCACAACTGAGAGGACTAGACCTAGTCCGACAGAGCCTAGTACATCGACTACAACTAAGCAGCCTCCCTCAACCACAACTGAGAGGACTAGACCTAGTCCGACAGAGCCTAGTACATCGACTACAACTAAGCAGCCTACCTCAACCACAACTGAGAGGACTAGACCTAGTCCGACAGAGCCTAATACATCGACTACAACTAAGCAGCCTACGACAATAACAACAGAAAAGACTAGACCTAGTACGACTGAACCAAGTACATCGACTACAACTAAGCAGCCTACCTCAACCACAACTGAGAGGACTAGACCTAGTCCGACAGAGCCTAGTACATCGACTACAACTAAGCAGCCTACCTCAACCACAACTGAGATGACTAGACCTAGTCCGACAGAGCCTAGTACATCGACTACAACTAAGCAGCCTACCTCAACCACAACTGAGAGGACTAGACCTAGTCCGACAGAACCTAGTACATCGACTACAACTAAGCAGCCTACCTCAACCACAACTGAGAGGACTAGGCCTAGTCCGACAGAGCCTAGTACATCGACTACAACTAAGCAGCCTACGACAATAACAACAGAAAAGACTAGACCTAGTACGACTGAACCAAGTACATCGACTACTACTAAGCAGCCTACCTCAACCACAACTGAGAGGACTAGACCTAGTCCGACAGAGCCTAGTACATCGACTACAACTAAGCAGCCTACCTCAACCACAACTGAGAGGACTAGGCCTAGTCCGACAGAGCCTAGTACATCGACTACAACTAAGCAGCCTACCTCAACCACAACTGAGAGGACTAGGCCTAGTCCGACAGAGCCTAGTACATCGACTACAACTAAGCAGCCTACCTCAACCACAACTGAGAGGACTAGACCTAGTCCGACAGAGCCTAGTACATCGACTACAACTAAGCAGCCTACCTCAACCACAACTGAGAGGACTAGGCCTAGCCCGACAGAGCCTAGTACATCGACTACAACTAAGCAGCCTACCTCAACCACAACTGAGAGGACTAGACCTAGTCCGACAGAGCCTAGTACATCGACTACAACTAAGCAGCCTACCTCAACCACAACTGAGAGGACTAGACCTAGTCCGACAGAGCCTAGTACATCGACTACAACTAAGCAGCCTACCTCAACCACAACTGAGAGGACTAGACCTAGTCCGACAGAGCCTAGTACATCGACTACAACTAAGCAGCCTACAACAATAACAACAGAAAAGACTAGACCTAGTACGACTGAACCAAGTACATCGACTACAACTAAGCAGCCTACCTCAACCACAACTGAGAGGACTAGGCCTAGTCCGACAGAGCCTAGTACATCGACTACAACTAAGCAGCCTACGTCAACCACAACTGAGAGGACTAGACCTAGTCCGACAGAGCCTAGTACATCGACTACAACTAAGCAGCCTACCTCAACCACAACTGAGAGGACTAGGCCTAGTCCGACAGAGCCTAGTACATCGACTACAACTAAGCAGCCTACCTCAACCACAACTGAGAGGACTAGACCTAGTCCGACAGAACCTAATACATCGACTACAACTAAGCAGCCTACGACAATAACAACAGAAAAGACTAGACCTAGTACGACTGAACCAAGTACATCGACTACAACTAAGCAGCCTACGACAATAACAACAGAAAAGACTAGACCTAGTACGACAGAGCCTAGTACATCGACTACAACTAAGCAGCCTACCTCAACCACAACTGAGAGGACTAGACCTAGTCCGACAGAGCCTAGTACATCGACTACAACTAAGCAGCCTACGACAATAACAACAGAAAAGACTAGACCTAGTACGACTGAACCAAGTACATCGACTACAACTAAGCAGCCTACGACAATAACAACAGAAAAGACTAGACCTAGTCCGACAAAGCCTAGTTCATCGACTACAACTAAGCAGCCTACGACAATAACGGCTGAGACGGCTACACCCAGTCCCACAAAACCCCGCCCAACGTGCACAACTAAGCAGCCTACGACAATAACGACAGAAAAGACTAGACCTAGTACGAGTGAACCAAGTACATCGACTACAACTAAGCAGCCTACCTCAACCACAACTGAGAGGACTAGGCCTAGTCCGACAGAGCCTAGTACATCGACTACAACTAAGCAGCCTACGACAATAACAACAGAAAAGACTAGACCTAGTACGACAGAGCCTAGTACATCGACTACAACTAAGCAGCCTACCTCAACCACAACTGAGAGGACTAGACCTAGTCCGACAGAGCCTAGTACATCGACTACAACTAAGCAGCCTACCTCAACCACAACTGAGAGGACTAGGCCTAGTCCGACAGAGCCTAGTACATCGACTACAACTAAGCAGCCTACCTCAACCACAACTGAGAGGACTAGGCCCAGTCCGACAGAGCCTAGTACATCGACTACAACTAAGCAGCCTACCTCAACCACAACTGAGAGGACTAGACCTAGTCCGACAGAGCCTAGTACATCGACTACAACTAAGCAGCCTACCTCAACCACAACTGAGAGGACTAGACCTAGTCCGACAGAGCCTAGTACATCGACTACAACTAAGCAGCCTACCTCAACCACAACTGAGAGGACTAGACCTAGTCCGACAGAACCTAATACATCGACTACAACTAAGCAGCCTACGACAATAACAACAGAAAAGACTAGACCTAGTACGACTGAACCAAGTACATCGACTACAACTAAGCAGCCTACCTCAACCACAACTGAGAGGACTAGACCTAGTCCGACAGAGCCTAGTACATCGACTACAACTAAGCAGCCTACCTCAACCACAACTGAGAGGACTAGACCTAGTCCGACAGAGCCTAGTACATCGACTACAACTAAGCAGCCTACCTCAACCACAACTGAGAGGACTAGACCTAGTCCGACAGAGCCTAATACATCGACTACAACTAAGCAGCCTACGACAATAACAACAGAAAAGACTAGACCTAGTACGACTGAACCAAGTACATCGACTACAACTAAGCAGCCTACCTCAACCACAACTGAGAGGACTAGACCTAGTCCGACAGAGCCTAGTACATCGACTACAACTAAGCAGCCTACCTCAACCACAACTGAGAGGACTAGACCTAGTCCGACAGAGCCTAGTACATCGACTACAACTAAGCAGCCTACCTCAACCACAACTGAGAGGACTAGACCTAGTCCGACAGAAACTAGTACATCGACTACAACTAAGCAGCCTACCTCAACCACAACTGAGAGGACTAGGCCTAGTCCGACAGAGCCTAGTACATCGACTACAACTAAGCAGCCTACGACAATAACAACAGAAAAGACTAGACCTAGTACGACTGAACCAAGTACATCGACTACTACTAAGCAGCCTACCTCAACCACAACTGAGAGGACTAGACCTAGTCCGACAGAGCCTAGTACATCGACTACAACTAAGCAGCCTACCTCAACCACAACTGAGAGGACTAGGCCTAGTCCGACAGAGCCTAGTACATCGACTACAACTAAGGAGCCTACCTCAACCACAACTGAGAGGACTAGGCCTAGTCCGACAGAGCCTAGTACATCGACTACAACTAAGCAGCCTACCTCAACCACAACTGAGAGGACTAGACCTAGTCCGACAGAGCCTAGTACATCGACTACAACTAAGCAGCCTACCTCAACCACAACTGAGAGGACTAGGCCTAGCCCGACAGAGCCTAGTACATCGACTACAACTAAGCAGCCTACCTCAACCACAACTGAGAGGACTAGACCTAGTCCGACAGAGCCTAGTACATCGACTACAACTAAGCAGCCTACCTCAACCACAACTGAGAGGACTAGACCTAGTCCGACAGAGCCTAGTACATCGACTACAACTAAGCAGCCTACCTCAACCACAACTGAGAGGACTAGACCTAGTCCGACAGAGCCTAGTACATCGACTACAACTAAGCAGCCTACAACAATAACAACAGAAAAGACTAGACCTAGTACGACTGAACCAAGTACATCGACTACAACTAAGCAGCCTACCTCAACCACAACTGAGAGGACTAGGCCTAGCCCGACTGAACCAAGTACATCGACTACAACTAAGCAGCCTACCTCAACCACAACTGAGAGGACTAGGCCTAGCCCGACAGAGCCTAGTACATCGACTACAACTAAGCAGCCTACCTCAACCACAACTGAGAGGACTAGACCTAGTCCGACAGAGCCTAGTACATCGACTACAACTAAGCAGCCTACCTCAACCACAACTGAGAGGACTAGACCTAGTCCGACAGAACCTAATACATCGACTACAACTAAGCAGCCTACGACAATAACAACAGAAAAGACTAGACCTAGTACGACTGAACCAAGTACATCGACTACAACTAAGCAGCCTACCTCAACCACAACAGAGAGGACTAGACCTAGTCCGACAGAGCCTAGTACATCGACTACAACTAAGCAGCCTACGTCAACCACAACTGAGAGGACTAGACCTAGTCCGACAGAGCCTAGTACATCGACTACAACGAAGCAGCCTACCTCAACCACAACTGAGAGGACTAGGCCTAGTCCGACAGAGCCTAGTACATCGACTACAACTAAGCAGCCTACGACAATAACAACAGAAAAGACTAGACCTAGTACGACTGAACCAAGTACATCGACTACAACTAAGCAGCCTACCTCAACCACAACTGAGAGGACAAGACCTAGTCCGACAGAGCCTAGTACATCGACTACAACTAAGCAGCCTACGTCAACCACAACTGAGAGGACTAGACCTAGTCCGACAGAGCCTAGTACATCGACTACAACGAAGCAGCCTACCTCAACCACAACTGAGAGGACTAGGCCTAGTCCGACAGAGCCTAGTACATCGACTACATCTAAGCAGCCTACGACAATAACAACAGAAAAGACTAGACCTAGTACGACTGAACCAAGTACATCGACTACAACTAAGCAGCCTACCTCAACCACAACTGAGAGGACTAGACCTAGTCCGACAGAGCCTAGTACATCGACTACAACTAAGCAGCCTACCTCAACCACAACTGAGAGGACTAGGCCTAGTCCGACAGAGCCTAGTACATCGACTACAACTAAGCAGCCTACGACAATAACAACAGAAAAGACTAGACCTAGTCCGACAAAGCCTAGTACATCGACTACAACTAAGCAGCCTACGACAATAACGGCTGAGACGGCTACACCCAGTCCCACAAAACCCCGCCCAACGTGCACAACTAAGCAGCCTACGACAATAACGACAGAAAAGACTAGACCTAGTACGACTGAACCAAGTACATCGACTACAACTAAGCAGCCTACGTCAACCACAACTGAGAGGACTAGACCTAGTCCGACAGAGCCTAGTACATCGACTACAACGAAGCAGCCTACCTCAACCACAACTGAGAGGACTAGGCCTAGTCCGACAGAGCCTAGTACATCGACTACAACTAAGCAGCCTACCTCAACCACAACTGAGAGGACTAGGCCTAGTCCGACAGAGCCTAGTACATCGACTACAACGAAGCAGCCTACTTCAACCACAACTGAGAGGACTAGGCCTAGTCCGACAGAGCCTAGTACATCGACTACAACTAAGCAGCCTACGTCAACCACAACTGAGAGGACTAGACCTAGTCCGACAGAACCTAATACATCGACTACAACTAAGCAGCCTACGACAATAACAACAGAAAAGACTAGACCTAGTACGACTGAACCAAGTACATCGACTACAACTAAGCAGCCTACCTCAACCACAACTGAGAGGACTAGACCTAGTCCGACAGAGCCTAGTACATCGACTACAACTAAGCAGCCTACGTCAACCACAACTGAGAGGACTAGACCTAGTCCGACAGAGCCTAGTACATCGACTACAACGAAGCAGCCTACCTCAACCACAACTGAGAGGACTAGGCCTAGTCCGACAGAGCCTAGTACATCGACTACAACTAAGCAGCCTACGACAATAACAACAGAAAAGACTAGACCTAGTACGACTGAACCAAGTACATCGACTACAACTAAGCAGCCTACCTCAACCACAACTGAGAGGACTAGACCTAGTCCGACAGAGCCTAGTACATCGACTACAACTAAGCAGCCTACGTCAACCACAACTGAGAGGACTAGACCTAGTCCGACGGAGCCTAGTACATCGACTACAACTAAGCAGCCTACGTCAACCACAACTGAGAGGACTAGGCCTAGTCCGACAGAGCCTAGTACATCGACTACAACTAAGCAGCCTACGACAATAACAACAGAAAAGACTAGACCTAGTACGACTGAACCAAGTACATCGACTACAACTAAGCAGCCTACCTCAACCACAACTGAGAGGACTAGACCTAGTCCGACAGAGCCTAGTACATCGACTACAACTAAGCAGCCTACCTCAACCACAACTGAGAGGACTAGGCCTAGTCCGACAGAGCCTAGTACATCGACTACAACTAAGCAGCCTACCTCAACCACAACTGAGAGGACTAGACCTAGTCCGACGGAGCCTAGTACATCGACTACAACTAAGCAGCCTACGTCAACCACAACTGAGAGGACTAGACCTAGTCCGACAGAGCCTAGTACATCGACTACAACGAAGCAGCCTACCTCAACCACAACTGAGAGGACTAGGCCTAGTCCGACAGAGCCTAGTACATCGACTACAACTAAGCAGCCTACCTCAACCACAACTGAGAGGACTAGGCCTAGTCCGACAGAGCCTAGTACATCGACTACAACTAAGCAGCCTACGACAATAACAACAGAAAAGACTAGACCTAGTACGACTGAACCAAGTACATCGACTACAACTAAGCTGCCTACCTCAACCACAACTGAGAGGACTAGACCTAGTCCGACGGAGCCTAGTACATCGACTACAACTAAGCAGCCTACGTCAACCACAACTGAGAGGACTAGACCTAGTCCGACAGAGCCTAGTACATCGACTACAACGAAGCAGCCTACCTCAACCACAACTGAGAGGACTAGGCCTAGTCCGACAGAGCCTAGTACATCGACTACAACTAAGCAGCCTACCTCAACCACAACTGAGAGGACTAGGCCTAGTCCGACAGAGCCTAGTACATCGACTACAACTAAGCAGCCTACCTCAACCACAACTGAGAGGACTAGACCTAGTCCGACAGAACCTAATACATCGACTACAACTAAGCAGCCTACGACAATAACAACAGAAAAGACTAGACCTAGTACGACTGAACCAAGTACATCGACTACAACTAAGCAGCCTACCTCAACCACAACTGAGAGGACTAGACCTAGTCCGACAGAGCCTAGTACATCGACTACAACTAAGCAGCCTACGTCAACCACAACTGAGAGGACTAGACCTAGTCCGACAGAGCCTAGTACATCGACTACAACTAAGCAGCCTACCTCAACCACAACTGAGAGGACTAGGCCCAGTCCGACAGAGCCTAATACATCGACTACAACTAAGCAGCCTACGACAACCACAACTGAGAGGACTAGACCTAGTCCGACAGAACCTAATACATCGACTACAACTAAGCAGCCTACGACAATAACGGCTGAGACGGCTACACCCAGTCCCACAAAACCCCGCCCAACGTGCACAACTAAGCAGCCTACGACAATAACGACAGAAAAGACTAGACCTAGTACGACTGAACCAAGTACATCGACTACAACTAAGCAGCCTACCTCAACCACAACTGAGAGGACTAGACCTAGTCCGACAGAGCCTAGTACATCGACTACAACTAAGCAGCCTACGACAATAACAACAGAAAAGACTAGACCTAGTACGACTGAACCAAGTACATCGACTACAACTAAGCAGCCTACCTCAACCACATCTGAGAGGACTAGACCTAGTCCGACAGAGCCTAGTACATCGACTACAACTAAGCAGCCTACGTCAACCACAACTGAGAGGACTAGACCTAGTCCGACAGAGCCTAGTACATCGACTACAACTAAGCAGCCTACCTCAACCACAACTGAGAGGACTAGACCTAATCCGACAGAGCCTAGTACATCGACTACAACTAAGCAGCCTACCTCAACCACAACTGAGAGGACTAGGCCTAGTCCGACAGAGCCTAGTACATCGACTACAACTAAGCAGCCTACCTCAACCACAACTGAGAGGACTAGACCTAGTCCGACAGAACCTAATACATCGACTACAACTAAGCAGCCTACCTCAACCACAACTGAGAGGACTAGACCTAGTCCGACAGAGCCTAGTACATCGACTACAACTAAGCAGCCTACCTCAACCACAACTGAGAGGACTAGACCTAGTCCGACAGAACCTAATACATCGACTACAACTAAGCAGCCTACGACAATAACAACAGAAAAGACTAGACCTAGTACGACTGAACCAAGTACATCGACTACAACTAAGCAGCCTACCTCAACCACAACTGAGAGGACTAGGCCTAGTCCGACAGAGCCTAGTACATCGACTACAACTAAGCAGCCTACCTCAACCACAACTGAGAGGACTAGGCCTAGTCCGACAGAGCCTAGTACATCGACTACAACTAAGCAGCCTACGACAATAACAACAGAAAAGACTAGACCTAGTACGACTGAACCAAGTACATCGACTACAACTAAGCAGCCTACCTCAACCACAACTGAGAGGACTAGACCTAGTCCGACAGAGCCTAGTACATCGACTACAACTAAGCAGCCTACCTCAACCAAAACTGAGAGGACTAGGCCTAGTCCGACAGAGCCTAGTACATCGACTACAACTAAGCAGCCTACCTCAACCACAACTGAGAGGACTAGGCCTAGTCCGACAGAGCCTAGTACATCGACTACAACTAAGCAGCCTACGACAATAACAACAGAAAAGACTAGACCTAGTACGACTGAACCAAGTACATCGACTACAACTAAGCTGCCTACCTCAACCACAACTGAGAGGACTAGACCTAGTCCGACGGAGCCTAGTACATCGACTACAACTAAGCAGCCTACGTCAACCACAACTGAGAGGACTAGACCTAGTCCGACAGAGCCTAGTACATCGACTACAACGAAGCAGCCTACCTCAACCACAACTGAGAGGACTAGGCCTAGTCCGACAGAGCCTAGTACATCGACTACAACTAAGCAGCCTACCTCAACCACAACTGAGAGGACTAGGCCTAGTCCGACAGAGCCTAGTACATCGACTACAACTAAGCAGCCTACCTCAACCACAACTGAGAGGACTAGACCTAGTCCGACAGAACCTAATACATCGACTACAACTAAGCAGCCTACGACAATAACAACAGAAAAGACTAGACCTAGTACGGCTGAACCAAGTACATCGACTACAACTAAGCAGCCTACCTCAACCACAACTGAGAGGACTAGACCTAGTCCGACAGAGCCTAGTACATCGACTACAACTAAGCAGCCTACGTCAACCACAACTGAGAGGACTAGACCTAGTCCGACAGAGCCTAGTACATCGACTACAACTAAGCAGCCTACCTCAACCACAACTGAGAGGACTAGGCCCAGTCCGACAGAGCCTAATACATCGACTACAACTAAGCAGCCTACGACAACCACAACTGAGAGGACTAGACCTAGTCCGACAGAACCTAATACATCGACTACAACTAAGCAGCCTACGACAATAACGGCTGAGACGGCTACACCCAGTCCCACAAAACCCCGCCCAACGTGCACAACTAAGCAGCCTACGACAATAACGACAGAAAAGACTAGACCTAGTACGACTGAACCAAGTACATCGACTACAACTAAGCAGCCTACCTCAACCACAACTGAGAGGACTAGACCTAGTCCGACAGAGCCTAGTACATCGACTACAACTAGGCAGCCTACGACAATAACAACAGAAAAGACTAGACCTAGTACGACTGAACCAAGTACATCGACTACAACTAAGCAGCCTACCTCAACCACATCTGAGAGGACTAGACCTAGTCCGACAGAGCCTAGTACATCGACTACAACTAAGCAGCCTACGTCAACCACAACTGAGAGGACTAGACCTAGTCCGACAGAGCCTAGTACATCGACTACAACCAAGCAGCCTACGTCAACCACAACTGAGAGGACTAGACCTAGTCCGACAGAGCCTAGTACATCGACTACAACTAAGCAGCCTACCTCAACCACAACTGAGAGGACTAGGCCTAGTCCGACTGAACCAAGTACATCGACTACAACTAAGCAGCCTACCTCAACCACAACTGAGAGGACTAGACCTAGTCCGACAGAGCCTAGTACATCGACTACAACTAAGCAGCCTACCTCAACCACATCTGAGAGGACTAGACCTAGTCCGACAGAGCCTAGTACATCGACTACAACTAAGCAGCCTACGTCAACCACAACTGAGAGGACTAGACCTAGTCCGACAGAGCCTAGTACATCGACTACAACTAAGCAGCCTACCTCAACCACAACTGAGAGGACTAGACCTAGTCCGACAGAGCCTAGTACATCGACTACAACTAAGCAGCCTACCTCAACCACAACTGAGAGGACTAGGCCTAGTCCGACAGAGCCTAGTACATCGACTACAACTAAGCAGCCTACCTCAACCACAACTGAGAGGACTAGACCTAGTCCGACAGAGCCTAGTACATCGACTACAACTAAGCAGCCTACGACAATAACAACAGAAAAGACTAGACCTAGTACGACTGAACCAAGTACATCGACTACAACTAAGCAGCCTACCTCAACCACATCTGAGAGGACTAGACCTAGTCCGACAGAGCCTAGTACATCGACTACAACTAAGCAGCCTACGTCAACCACAACTGAGAGGACTAGACCTAGTCCGACAGAGCCTAGTACATCGACTACAACTAAGCAGCCTACCTCAACCACAACTGAGAGGACTAGACCTAGTCCGACAGAGCCTAGTACATCGACTACAACTAAGCAGCCTACCTCAACCACAACTGAGAGGACTAGGCCTAGTCCGACAGAGCCTAGTACATCGACTACAACTAAGCAGCCTACCTCAACCACAACTGAGAGAACTAGACCTAGTCCGACAGAGCCTAGTACATCGACTACAACTAAGCAGCCTACCTCAACCACAACTGAGAGGACTAGACCTAGTCCGACAGAGCCTAGTACATCGACTACAACTAAGCAGCCTACCTCAACCACAACTGAGAGGACTAGACCTAGTCCGACAGAGCCTAGTACATCGACTACAACTAAGCAGCCTACCTCAACCACAACTGAGAGGACTAGGCCTAGTCCGACAGAGCCTAGTACATCGACTACAACTAAGCAGCCTACCTCAACCACAACTGAGAGGACGAGACCTAGTCCGACAGAGCCTAGTACATCGACTACAACTAAGCAGCCTACGACAATAACAACAGAAAAGACTAGACCAAGTCCGACTGAGCCTAGTACATCGACTACAACTAAGCAGCCTACCTCAACCACAACTGAGAGGACTAGGCCTAGTCCGACAGAGCCTAGTACATCGACTACAACTAAGCAGCCTACGACAATAACAACAGAAAAGACTAGACCTAGTCCGACTGAAACTAGTACATCGACTACAACTAAGCAGCCTACCTCAACCACAACTGAGAGGACTAGACCTAGTCCGACAGAGCCTAGTACATCGACTACAACTAAGCAGCCTACGTCAACCACAACTGAGAGGACTAGGCCTAGTCCGACAGAGCCTAGTACATCGACTACAACTAAGCAGCCTACCTCAACCACAACTGAGAGGACTAGGCCTAGTCCGGCTGAACCAAGTACATCGACTACAACTAAGCAGCCTACCTCAACCACAACTGAGAGGACTAGACCTAGTCCGACAGAGCCTAGTACATCGACTACAACTAAGCAGCCTACGTCAACCACAACTGAGAGGACTAGACCTAGTCCGACAGAGCCTAGTACATCGACTACAACTAAGCAGCCTACCTCAACCACAACTGAGAGGACTAGGCCCAGTCCGACAGAGCCTAATACATCGACTACAACTAAGCAGCCTACGACAATAACAACAGAAAAGACTAGACCTAGTCCGACAAAGCCTAGTACATCGACTACAACTAAGCAGCCTACGACAATAACGGCTGAGACGGCTACACCCAGTCCCACAAAACCCCGCCCAACGTGCACAACTAAGCAGCCTACGACAATAACGACAGAAAAGACTAGACCTAGTACGACTGAACCAAGTACATCGACTACAACTAAGCAGCCTACCTCAACCACAACTGAGAGGACTAGACCTAGTCCGACAGAGCCTAGTACATCGACTACAACTAAGCAGCCTACGACAATAACAACAGAAAAGACTAGACCTAGTACGACTGAACCAAGTACATCGACTACAACTAAGCAGCCTACCTCAACCACATCTGAGAGGACTAGACCTAGTCCGACAGAGCCTAGTACATCGACTACAACTAAGCAGCCTACGTCAACCACAACTGAGAGGACTAGACCTAGTCCGACAGAGCCTAGTACATCGACTACAACTAAGCAGCCTACCTCAACCACAACTGAGAGGACTAGACCTAGTCCGACAGAGCCTAGTACATCGACTACAACTAAGCAGCCTACCTCAACCACAACTGAGAGGACTAGGCCTAGTCCGACAGAGCCTAGTACATCGACTACAACTAAGCAGCCTACCTCAACCACAACTGAGAGGACTAGACCTAGTCCGACAGAACCTAATACATCGACTAGAACTAAGCAGCCTACGACAATAACAACAGAAAAGACTAGACCTAGTACGACTGAACCAAGTACATCGACTACAACTAAGCAGCCTACCTCAACCACAACTGAGAGAACTAGACCTAGTCCGACAGAGCCTAGTACATCGACTACAACTAAGCAGCCTACGACAATAACAACAGAAAAGACTAGACCTAGTCCGACTGAAACTAGTACATCGACTACAACTAAGCAGCCTACCTCAACCACAACTGAGAGGACTAGACCTAGTCCGACAGAGCCTAGTACATCGACTACAACTAAGCAGCCTACCTCAACCACAACTGAGAGGACTAGGCCCAGTCCGACAGAGCCTAATACATCGACTACAACTAAGCAGCCTACGACAATAACAACAGAAAAGACTAGACCTAGTCCGACAAAGCCTAGTACATCGACTACAACTAAGCAGCCTACGACAATAACGGCTGAGACGGCTACACCCAGTCCCACAAAACCCCGCCCAACGTGCACAACTAAGCAGCCTACGACAATAACGACAGAAAAGACTAGACCTAGTACGACTGAACCAAGTACATCGACTACAACTAAGCAGCCTACCTCAACCACAACTGAGAGGACTAGACCTAGTCCGACAGAGCCTAGTACATCGACTACAACTAAGCAGCCTACGACAATAACAACAGAAAAGACTAGACCTAGTACGACTGAACCAAGTACATCGACTACAACTAAGCAGCCTACCTCAACCACATCTGAGAGGACTAGACCTAGTCCGACAGAGCCTAGTACATCGACTACAACTAAGCAGCCTACGTCAACCACAACTGAGAGGACTAGACCTAGTCCGACAGAGCCTAGTACATCGACTACAACTAAGCAGCCTACCTCAACCACAACTGAGAGGACTAGACCTAGTCCGACAGAGCCTAGTACATCGACTACAACTAAGCAGCCTACCTCAACCACAACTGAGAGGACTAGGCCTAGTCCGACAGAGCCTAGTACATCGACTACAACTAAGCAGCCTACCTCAACCACAACTGAGAGGACTAGACCTAGTCCGACAGAACCCAATATATCGACTAGAACTAAGCAGCCTACGACAATAACAACAGAAAAGACTAGACCTAGTACGACTGAACCAAGTACATCGACTACAACTAAGCAGCCTACCTCAACCACAACTGAGAGAACTAGACCTAGTCCGACAGAGCCTAGTACATCGACTACAACTAAGCAGCCTACGACAATAACAACAGAAAAGACTAGACCTAGTCCGACTGAAACTAGTACATCGACTACAACTAAGCAGCCTACCTCAACCACAACTGAGAGGACTAGACCTAGTCCGACAGAGCCTAGTACATCGACTACAACTAAGCAGCCTACCTCAACCACAACTGAGAGGACTAGACCTAGTCCGACAGAGCCTAATACATCGACTACAACTAAGCAGCCTACGACAATAACAACAGAAAAGACTAGACCTAGTCCGACAAAGCCTAGTACATCAACTACAACTAAGCAGCCTACGACAATAACGGCTGAGACGGCTTCACCCAGTCCCACAAAACCCCGCCCAACGTGCACAACTAAGCAGCCTACGACAATAACGACAGAAAAGACTAGACCTAGTACGACTGAACCAAGCACATCGACTACAACTAAGCAGCCTACGTCAACCACAACTGAGAGGACTAGGCCTAGTCCGACAGAGCCTAGTACATCGACTACAACTAAGCAGCCTACGACAATAACAACAGAAAAGACTAGACCTAGTACGACTGAACCAAGTACATCGACTACAACTAAGCAGCCTACCTCAACCACAACTGAGAGGACTAGACCTAGTCCGACAGAGCCTAGTACATCGACTACAACTAAGCAGCCTACCTCAACCACAACTGAGAGGACTAGACCTAGTCCGACAGAGCCTAATACATCGACTACAACTAAGCAGCCTACGACAATAACAACAGAAAAGACTAGACCTAGTACGACTGAACCAAGTACATCGACTACAACTAAGCAGCCTACCTCAACCGCAACTGAGAGGACTAGACCTAGTCCGACAGAGCCTAGTACATCGACTACAACTAAGCAGCCTGCCTCAACCACAACTGAGAGGACTAGGCCTAGTCCGACAGAGCCTAGTACATCGACTACAACTAAGCAGCCTACGACAATAACAACAGAAAAGACTAGACCTAGTCCGACAGAGCCTAGTACATCGACTACAACTAATCAGCCTACCTCAACCACAACTGAGAGGACTAGGCCTAGTCCGACAGAGCCTAGTACATCGACTACAACTAAGCAGCCTACCTCAACCACAACTGAGAGGACTAGACCTAGTCCGACAGAGCCTAGTACATCGACTACAACTAAGCAGCCTACGACAATAACAACAGAAAAGACTAGACCAAGTCCGACTGAGCCTAGTACATCGACTACAACTAAGCAGCCTACCTCAACCACAACTGAGAGGACTAGGCCTAGTCCGACAGAGCCTAGTACATCGACTACAACTAAGCAGCCTACGACAATAACAACAGAAAAGACTAGACCTAGTCCGACTGAAACTAGTACATCGACTACAACTAAGCAGCCTACCTCAACCACAACTGAGAGGACTAGACCTAGTCCGACAGAGCCTAGTACATCGACTACAACTAAGCAGCCTACGTCAACCACAACTGAGAGGACTAGACCTAGTCCGACAGAGCCTAGTACATCGACTACAACGAAGCAGCCTACCTCAACCACAACTGACAGGACTAGGCCTAGTCCGACAGAGCCTAGTACATCGACTACAACTAAGCAGCCTACCTCAACCACAACTGAGAGGACTAGGCCTAGTCCGACAGAGCCTAGTACATCGACTACAACTAAGCAGCCTACGACAATAACAACAGAAAAGACTAGACCTAGTACGACTGAACCAAGTACATCGACTACAACTAAGCAGCCTACCTCAACCACAACTGAGAGGACTAGACCTAGTCCGACAGAGCCTAGTACATCGACTACAACTAAGCAGCCTACGTCAACCACAACTGAGAGGACTAGACCTAGTCCGACAGAGCCTAGTACATCGACTACAACTAAGCAGCCTACCTCAACCACAACTGAGAGGACTAGGCCCAGTCCGACACAGCCTAATACATCGACTACAACTAAGCAGCCTACGACAATAACAACAGAAAAGACTAGACCTAGTCCGACAAAGCCTAGTACATCGACTACAACTAGGCAGCCTACGACAATAACGGCTGAGACGGCTACACCCAGTCCCACAAAACCCCGCCCAACGTGCACAACTAAGCAGCCTACGACAATAACGACAGAAAAGACTAGACCTAGTACGACTGAACCAAGTACATCGACTACAACTAAGCAGCCTACCTCAACCACAACTGAGAGGACTAGGCCTATTCCGACAGAGCCTAGTACATCGACTACAACTAAGCAGCCTACGACAATAACAACAGAAAAGACTAGACCTAGTACGACTGAACCAAGTACATCGACTACAACTAAGCAGCCTACCTCAACCACAACTGAGAGGACTAGACCTAGTCCGACAGAGCCTAGTACATCGACTACAACTAAGCAGCCTACGTCAACCACAACTGAGAGGACTAGACCTAGTCCGACAGAGCCTAGTACATCGACTACAACTAAGCAGCCTACCTCAACCACAACTGAGAGGACTAGACCTAGTCCGACAGAGCCTAGTACATCGACTACAACTAAGCAGCCTACCTCAACCACAACTGAGAGGACTAGGCCTAGTCCGACAGAGCCGAGTACATCGACTACAACTAAGCAGCCTACCTCAACCACAACTGAGAGGACTAGGCCTAGTCCGACAGAGCCTAGTACATCGACTACAACTAAGCAGCCTACGACAATAACAACAGAAAAGACTAGACCTAGTCCGACTGAAACTAGTACATCGACTACAACTAAGCAGCCTACCTCAACCACAACTGAGAGGACTAGGCCTAGTCCGACAGAGCCTAGTACATCGACTACAACTAAGCAGCCTACGACAATAACAACAGAAAAGACTAGACCTAGTCCGACAAAGCCTAGTACATCGACTACAACTAAGCAGCCTACGACAATAACGGCTGAGACGGCTACACCTAGTCCCACAAAACCCCGCCCAACGTGCACAACTAAGCAGCCTACGACAATAACAACAGAAAAGACTAGACCTAGTCCGACAAAGCCTAGTACATCGACTACAACTAAGCAGCCTACGACAATAACGGCTGAGACGGCTACACCTAGTCCCACAAAACCCCGCCCAACGTGCACAACTAAGCAGCCTACGACAATAACAACAGAAAAGACTAGACCAAATCCGACTGAACCAAGTTCATCGACTACAACTAAGCAGCCTACCTCAACCACAACTGAGAGGACTAGACCTAGTCCGACAGAGCCTAGTACATCGACTACAACTAATCAGCCTACCTCAACCACAACTGAGAGGACTAGGCCTAGTCCGACAGAGCCTAGTACATCGACTACAACTAAGCAGCCTACCTCAACCACAACTGAGAGGACTAGACCTAGTCCGACAGAGCCTAATACATCGACTACAACTAAGCAGCCTACGACAATAACAACAGAAAAGACTAGACCTAGTACGACTGAACCAAGTACATCGACTACAACTAAGCAGCCTACCTCAACCGCAACTGAGAGGACTAGACCTAGTCCGACAGAGCCTAGTACATCGACTACAACTAAGCAGCCTGCCTCAACCACAACTGAGAGGACTAGGCCTAGTCCGACAGAGCCTAGTACATCGACTACAACGAAGCAGCCTACCTCAACCACAACTGAGAGGACTAGGCCTAGTCCGACAGAGCCTAGTACATCGACTACAACTAAGCAGCCTACGACAATAACAACAGAAAAGACTAGACCTAGTCCGACAGAGCCTAGTACATCGACTACAACTAATCAGCCTACCTCAACCACAACTGAGAGGACTAGGCCTAGTCCGACAGAGCCTAGTACATCGACTACAACTAAGCAGCCTACCTCAACCACAACTGAGAGGACTAGACCTAGTCCGACAGAGCCTAGTACATCGACTACAACTAAGCAGCCTACGACAATAACAACAGAAAAGACTAGACCAAGCCCGACTGAGCCTAGTACATCGACTACAACTAAGCAGCCTACCTCAACCACAACTGAGAGGACTAGGCCTAGTCCGACAGAGCCTAGTACATCGACTACAACTAAGCAGCCTACGACAATAACAACAGAAAAGACTAGACCTAGTCCGACTGAAACTAGTACATCGACTACAACTAAGCAGCCTACCTCAACCACAACTGGGAGGACTAGACCTAGTCCGACAGAGCCTAGTACATCGACTACAACTAATCAGCCTACCTCAACCACAACTGAGAGGACTAGGCCTAGTCCGACAGAGCCTAGTACATCGACTACAACTAAGCAGCCTACCTCAACCACAACTGAGAGGACTAGACCTAGTCCGACAGAGCCTAGTACATCGACTCCAACTAAGCAGCCTACCTCAACCACAACTGAGAGGACTAGGCCTAGTCCGACAGAGCCTAGTACATCGACTACAACTAAGCAGCCTACGACAATAACAACAGAAAAGACTAGACCTAGTCCGACTGAAACTAGTACATCGACTACAACTAAGCAGCCTACCTCAACCACAACTGAGAGGACTAGGCCTAGTCCGACAGAGCCTAGTACATCGACTACAACTAAGCAGCCTACGACAATAACAACAGAAAAGACTAGACCTAGTCCGACAAAGCCTAGTACATCGACTACAACTAAGCAGCCTACGACAATAACGGCTGAGACGGCTACACCTAGTCCCACAAAACCCCGCCCAACGTGCACAACTAAGCAGCCTACGACAATAACAACAGAAAAGACTAGACCTAGTCCGACAAAGCCTAGTACATCGACTACAACTAAGCAGCCTACGACAATAACGGCTGAGACGGCTACACCTAGTCCCACAAAACCCCGCCCAACGTGCACAACTAAGCAGCCTACGACAATAACAACAGAAAAGACTAGACCAAGTCCGACTGAACCAAGTTCATCGACTACAACTAAGCAGCCTACCTCAACCGCAACTGAGAGGACTAGACCTAGTCCGACAGAGCCTAGTACATCGACTACAACTAAGCAGCCTACCTCAACCACAACTGAGAGGACTAGACCTAGTCCGACAGAGCCTAATACATCGACTACAACTAAGCAGCCTACGACAATAACAACAGAAAAGACTAGACCTAGTACGACTGAACCAAGTACATCGACTACAACTAAGCAGCCTACCTCAACCGCAACTGAGAGGACTAGACCTAGTCCGACAGAGCCTAGTACATCGACTACAACTAAGCAGCCTGCCTCAACCACAACTGAGAGGACTAGGCCTAGTCCGACAGAGCCTAGTACATCGACTACAACTAAGCAGCCTACGACAATAACAACAGAAAAGACTAGACCTAGTCCGACAGAGCCTAGTACATCGACTACAACTAATCAGCCTACCTCAACCACAACTGAGAGGACTAGGCCTAGTCCGACAGAGCCTAGTACATCGACTACAACTAAGCAGCCTACCTCAACCACAACTGAGAGGACTAGACCTAGTCCGACAGAGCCTAGTACATCGACTACAACTAAGCAGCCTACGACAATAACAACAGAAAAGACTAGACCAAGTCCGACTGAGCCTAGTACATCGACTACAACTAAGCAGCCTACCTCAACCACAACTGAGAGGACTAGGCCTAGTCCGACAGAGCCTAGTACATCGACTACAACTAAGCAGCCTACGACAATAACAACAGAAAAGACTAGACCTAGTCCGACTGAAACTAGTACATCGACTACAACTAAGCAGCCTACCTCAACCACAACTGAGAGGACTAGACCTAGTCCGACAGAGCCTAGTACATCGACTACAACTAAGCAGCCTACGTCAACCACAACTGAGAGGACTAGACCTAGTCCGACAGAGCCTAGTACATCGACTACAACGAAGCAGCCTACCTCAACCACAACTGACAGGACTAGGCCTAGTCCGACAGAGCCTAGTACATCGACTACAACTAAGCAGCCTACCTCAACCACAACTGAGAGGACTAGGCCTAGTCCGACAGAGCCTAGTACATCGACTACAACTAAGCAGCCTACGACAATAACAACAGAAAAGACTAGACCTAGTACGACTGAACCAAGTACATCGACTACAACTAAGCAGCCTACCTCAACCACAACTGAGAGGACTAGACCTAGTCCGACAGAGCCTAGTACATCGACTACAACTAAGCAGCCTACGTCAACCACAACTGAGAGGACTAGACCTAGTCCGACAGAGCCTAGTACATCGACTACAACTAAGCAGCCTACCTCAACCACAACTGAGAGGACTAGGCCCAGTCCGACACAGCCTAATACATCGACTACAACTAAGCAGCCTACGACAATAACAACAGAAAAGACTAGACCTAGTCCGACAAAGCCTAGTACATCGACTACAACTAGGCAGCCTACGACAATAACGGCTGAGACGGCTACACCCAGTCCCACAAAACCCCGCCCAACGTGCACAACTAAGCAGCCTACGACAATAACGACAGAAAAGACTAGACCTAGTACGACTGAACCAAGTACATCGACTACAACTAAGCAGCCTACCTCAACCACAACTGAGAGGACTAGGCCTATTCCGACAGAGCCTAGTACATCGACTACAACTAAGCAGCCTACGACAATAACAACAGAAAAGACTAGACCTAGTACGACTGAACCAAGTACATCGACTACAACTAAGCAGCCTACCTCAACCACAACTGAGAGGACTAGACCTAGTCCGACAGAGCCTAGTACATCGACTACAACTAAGCAGCCTACGTCAACCACAACTGAGAGGACTAGACCTAGTCCGACAGAGCCTAGTACATCGACTACAACTAAGCAGCCTACCTCAACCACAACTGAGAGGACTAGACCTAGTCCGACAGAGCCTAGTACATCGACTACAACTAAGCAGCCTACCTCAACCACAACTGAGAGGACTAGGCCTAGTCCGACAGAGCCGAGTACATCGACTACAACTAAGCAGCCTACCTCAACCACAACTGAGAGGACTAGGCCTAGTCCGACAGAGCCTAGTACATCGACTACAACTAAGCAGCCTACGACAATAACAACAGAAAAGACTAGACCTAGTCCGACTGAAACTAGTACATCGACTACAACTAAGCAGCCTACCTCAACCACAACTGAGAGGACTAGGCCTAGTCCGACAGAGCCTAGTACATCGACTACAACTAAGCAGCCTACGACAATAACAACAGAAAAGACTAGACCTAGTCCGACAAAGCCTAGTACATCGACTACAACTAAGCAGCCTACGACAATAACGGCTGAGACGGCTACACCTAGTCCCACAAAACCCCGCCCAACGTGCACAACTAAGCAGCCTACGACAATAACAACAGAAAAGACTAGACCTAGTCCGACAAAGCCTAGTACATCGACTACAACTAAGCAGCCTACGACAATAACGGCTGAGACGGCTACACCTAGTCCCACAAAACCCCGCCCAACGTGCACAACTAAGCAGCCTACGACAATAACAACAGAAAAGACTAGACCAAATCCGACTGAACCAAGTTCATCGACTACAACTAAGCAGCCTACCTCAACCACAACTGAGAGGACTAGACCTAGTCCGACAGAGCCTAGTACATCGACTACAACTAATCAGCCTACCTCAACCACAACTGAGAGGACTAGGCCTAGTCCGACAGAGCCTAGTACATCGACTACAACTAAGCAGCCTACCTCAACCACAACTGAGAGGACTAGACCTAGTCCGACAGAGCCTAATACATCGACTACAACTAAGCAGCCTACGACAATAACAACAGAAAAGACTAGACCTAGTACGACTGAACCAAGTACATCGACTACAACTAAGCAGCCTACCTCAACCGCAACTGAGAGGACTAGACCTAGTCCGACAGAGCCTAGTACATCGACTACAACTAAGCAGCCTGCCTCAACCACAACTGAGAGGACTAGGCCTAGTCCGACAGAGCCTAGTACATCGACTACAACGAAGCAGCCTACCTCAACCACAACTGAGAGGACTAGGCCTAGTCCGACAGAGCCTAGTACATCGACTACAACTAAGCAGCCTACGACAATAACAACAGAAAAGACTAGACCTAGTCCGACAGAGCCTAGTACATCGACTACAACTAATCAGCCTACCTCAACCACAACTGAGAGGACTAGGCCTAGTCCGACAGAGCCTAGTACATCGACTACAACTAAGCAGCCTACCTCAACCACAACTGAGAGGACTAGACCTAGTCCGACAGAGCCTAGTACATCGACTACAACTAAGCAGCCTACGACAATAACAACAGAAAAGACTAGACCAAGCCCGACTGAGCCTAGTACATCGACTACAACTAAGCAGCCTACCTCAACCACAACTGAGAGGACTAGGCCTAGTCCGACAGAGCCTAGTACATCGACTACAACTAAGCAGCCTACGACAATAACAACAGAAAAGACTAGACCTAGTCCGACTGAAACTAGTACATCGACTACAACTAAGCAGCCTACCTCAACCACAACTGGGAGGACTAGACCTAGTCCGACAGAGCCTAGTACATCGACTACAACTAATCAGCCTACCTCAACCACAACTGAGAGGACTAGGCCTAGTCCGACAGAGCCTAGTACATCGACTACAACTAAGCAGCCTACCTCAACCACAACTGAGAGGACTAGACCTAGTCCGACAGAGCCTAGTACATCGACTCCAACTAAGCAGCCTACCTCAACCACAACTGAGAGGACTAGGCCTAGTCCGACAGAGCCTAGTACATCGACTACAACTAAGCAGCCTACGACAATAACAACAGAAAAGACTAGACCTAGTCCGACTGAAACTAGTACATCGACTACAACTAAGCAGCCTACCTCAACCACAACTGAGAGGACTAGGCCTAGTCCGACAGAGCCTAGTACATCGACTACAACTAAGCAGCCTACGACAATAACAACAGAAAAGACTAGACCTAGTCCGACAAAGCCTAGTACATCGACTACAACTAAGCAGCCTACGACAATAACGGCTGAGACGGCTACACCTAGTCCCACAAAACCCCGCCCAACGTGCACAACTAAGCAGCCTACGACAATAACAACAGAAAAGACTAGACCTAGTCCGACAAAGCCTAGTACATCGACTACAACTAAGCAGCCTACGACAATAACGGCTGAGACGGCTACACCTAGTCCCACAAAACCCCGCCCAACGTGCACAACTAAGCAGCCTACGACAATAACAACAGAAAAGACTAGACCAAGTCCGACTGAACCAAGTTCATCGACTACAACTAAGCAGCCTACCTCAACCGCAACTGAGAGGACTAGACCTAGTCCGACAGAGCCTAGTACATCGACTACAACTAAGCAGCCTACCTCAACCACAACTGAGAGGACTAGACCTAGTCCGACAGAGCCTAATACATCGACTACAACTAAGCAGCCTACGACAATAACAACAGAAAAGACTAGACCTAGTACGACTGAACCAAGTACATCGACTACAACTAAGCAGCCTACCTCAACCGCAACTGAGAGGACTAGACCTAGTCCGACAGAGCCTAGTACATCGACTACAACTAAGCAGCCTGCCTCAACCACAACTGAGAGGACTAGGCCTAGTCCGACAGAGCCTAGTACATCGACTACAACTAAGCAGCCTACGACAATAACAACAGAAAAGACTAGACCTAGTCCGACAGAGCCTAGTACATCGACTACAACTAATCAGCCTACCTCAACCACAACTGAGAGGACTAGGCCTAGTCCGACAGAGCCTAGTACATCGACTACAACTAAGCAGCCTACCTCAACCACAACTGAGAGGACTAGACCTAGTCCGACAGAGCCTAGTACATCGACTACAACTAAGCAGCCTACGACAATAACAACAGAAAAGACTAGACCAAGTCCGACTGAGCCTAGTACATCGACTACAACTAAGCAGCCTACCTCAACCACAACTGAGAGGACTAGGCCTAGTCCGACAGAGCCTAGTACATCGACTACAACTAAGCAGCCTACGACAATAACAACAGAAAAGACTAGACCTAGTCCGACTGAAACTAGTACATCGACTACAACTAAGCAGCCTACCTCAACCACAACTGAGAGGACTAGACCTAGTCCGACAGAGCCTAGTACATCGACTACAACTAAGCAGCCTACGTCAACCACAACTGAGAGGACTAGACCTAGTCCGACAGAGCCTAGTACATCGACTACAACGAAGCAGCCTACCTCAACCACAACTGACAGGACTAGGCCTAGTCCGACAGAGCCTAGTACATCGACTACAACTAAGCAGCCTACCTCAACCACAACTGAGAGGACTAGGCCTAGTCCGACAGAGCCTAGTACATCGACTACAACTAAGCAGCCTACGACAATAACAACAGAAAAGACTAGACCTAGTACGACTGAACCAAGTACATCGACTACAACTAAGCAGCCTACCTCAACCACAACTGAGAGGACTAGACCTAGTCCGACAGAGCCTAGTACATCGACTACAACTAAGCAGCCTACGTCAACCACAACTGAGAGGACTAGACCTAGTCCGACAGAGCCTAGTACATCGACTACAACTAAGCAGCCTACCTCAACCACAACTGAGAGGACTAGACCCAGTCCGACACAGCCTAATACATCGACTACAACTAAGCAGCCTACGACAATAACAACAGAAAAGACTAGACCTAGTCCGACAAAGCCTAGTACATCGACTACAACTAGGCAGCCTACGACAATAACGGCTGAGACGGCTACACCCAGTCCCACAAAACCCCGCCCAACGTGCACAACTAAGCAGCCTACGACAATAACGACAGAAAAGACTAGACCTAGTACGACTGAACCAAGTACATCGACTACAACTAAGCAGCCTACCTCAACCACAACTGAGAGGACTAGGCCTATTCCGACAGAGCCTAGTACATCGACTACAACTAAGCAGCCTACGACAATAACAACAGAAAAGACTAGACCTAGTACGACTGAACCAAGTACATCGACTACAACTAAGCAGCCTACCTCAACCACAACTGAGAGGACTAGACCTAGTCCGACAGAGCCTAGTACATCGACTACAACTAAGCAGCCTACGTCAACCACAACTGAGAGGACTAGACCTAGTCCGACAGAGCCTAGTACATCGACTACAACTAAGCAGCCTACCTCAACCACAACTGAGAGGACTAGACCTAGTCCGACAGAGCCTAGTACATCGACTACAACTAAGCAGCCTACCTCAACCACAACTGAGAGGACTAGGCCTAGTCCGACAGAGCCGAGTACATCGACTACAACTAAGCAGCCTACCTCAACCACAACTGAGAGGACTAGACCTAGTCCGACAGAGCCTAGTACATCGACTACAACTAAGCAGCCTACCTCAACCACAACTGAGAGGACTAGACCTAGTCCGACAGAGCCTAGTACATCGACTACAACTAAGCAGCCTACGACAATAACAACAGAAAAGACTAGACCTAGTCCGACAAAGCCTAGTACATCGACTACAACTAAGCAGCCTACGACAATAACGGCTGAGACGGCTACACCTAGTCCCACAAAACCCCGCCCAACGTGCACAACTAAGCAGCCTACGACAATAACAACAGAAAAGACTAGACCTAGTCCGACAAAGCCTAGTACATCGACTACAACTAAGCAGCCTACGACAATAACGGCTGAGACGGCTACACCTAGTCCCACAAAACCCCGCCCAACGTGCACAACTAAGCAGCCTACGACAATAACAACAGAAAAGACTAGACCAAGTCCGACTGAACCAAGTTCATCGACTACAACTAAGCAGCCTACCTCAACCACAACTGAGAGGACTAGACCTAGTCCGACAGAGCCTAGTACATCGACTACAACTAAGCAGCCTACCTCAACCACAACTGAGAGGACTAGACCTAGTCCGACAGAGCCAAGTACATCGACGACAACTAAGCAGCCTACCTCAACCACAACTGAGAGGACTAGACCTAGTCCGACAGAGCCTAGTACATCGACTACAACTAAGCAGCCTACGACAATAACAACAGAAAAGACTAGACCTAGTCCGACAAAGCCTAGTACATCGACTACAACTAAGCAGCCTACGACAATAACGGCTGAGACGGCTACACCTAGTCCCACAAAACCCCGCCCAACGTGCACAACTAAGCAGCCTACGACAATAACAACAGAAAAGACTAGACCAAGTCCGACTGAACCAAGTACATCGACTACAACTAAGCAGCCTACCTCAACCACAACTGAGAGAACTAGACCTAGTCCGACAAAGCCTAGTACATCGACTACAACTAAGCAGCCTACCTCAACCACAACTGAGAGGACTAGACCTAGTCCGACAGAGCCAAGTACATCGACGACAACTAAGCAGCCTACTTCAACCACAACTGAGAGGACTAGACCTAGTCCGACAGAGCCTAGTACATCGACTACAACTAAGCAGCCTACGTCTACAACAAGTGAGAAGACTAGACCTAGTCCGACATGGCCTAGTGCATCGACCACAACTAAGCAGGCTGCGTCAAGAACAACTGAGAAGACTATACCTAGTCCGACAAAACCACGTCCATCGTGCACAACTAAGCAGCCTACGACAATAACAACTGAGAAGACTACACCTAGTCCGACATGGCCTAGTACATCGACTACAACTAAGCAGGCTGCGTCAACAACAACTGAGAAGACTATACCGAATTCGATAAAACCACGTCCATCGTGCGCAACTAAGCAGCCTGCGTCAACAACAACTGAGAATACTAGACTTTAGTACAACTAACCCGTCGATGTTAACAACATCTACGCAGAATAAACCTAGTACGACAACTCCAAATCCACCTAGCACATCTTAGCCGCATGTTTCAACAAGAACTAAGCAGACTAAATCTAGTACCACCAAATATGGGGCATCAGGCATAACCGAGCGGCCGGTTTGTAGTACATTTCATCAATTTTGGTCAGGTACAACGGAGAAGGCGAGTCCAAATCCAATTCAGCAGCCACGAAGACAGGTACGCAGACTCGATGAAGCATTGTGTAGTCTCTATCAATGACAACTGATTAGTCGCCGTCTACTACCATCGAGCAGGCAGGATGTAGAACATATATTGTGCTGTCTGATTCAACAACAACTAAGCAGACTAGATCTAGTACCACCGAACAAGATCCGTTAGCATAATCGAGCAGCTGGGTTCTAATACATCTCACCAGTCTAGGTCAAGCACGGCGGAAGAGAAGGGTTCTAGCACAACTGAGTCGACTGGATCTAGCAATTATCCATCTGAGTCCAAGACAGCTTGGCAGCCTGCATCGAGCACAACTGAAGATGCATAATCAACCATATTAAGCTGGTTTCCTGATGTACTACCAATGAATCTGTGTGTAACACAAGCAGTACATCTATGTGTGGCTACAGTTAGCTGCTAATGCGTTCATCATGGTGGTAGTATTCCAGCGGTTATAAGACTTATTGCACATTAAGAAAAAGTGCGAAGAAAATATTTTGGCGTCAAGTCACAACAAAGTTCAGTGCCGCGTGTAGGAAATGACCGAGGTTTCGTAGGCGGATACCTTAAAGGTCTAAGCACACTTATCAGTTCCGTGACGAGACAATACCATCGTGCCAGGGGTAAGAAGAAGAGAAAAACCATTTAGCATCATCGAATAAATTCAACTCAGCATATATTTTACTGAAATATTCGTGACAATATTTTTTTTAAACTTTTTGGCGGTCCGCGTTAGTTTCAGAGATATTCGGAAAAAAGTTGGCAGAACTTCCCCTCGTGAAATCGAATGGAAGTTCTCTCAATAACTTTTTTATAACGCTCGTATAATGAGCAAAATAATAAAAAAAGCAAGGTCAGAATACATTTTGTATATTTTAAATATAATATGAACTTTATGCAAAGTATGACATTATATATAACTATATTTTTATTGGATATACTACGGTAGGACCATAGTACATGATCATAGTGAACCGAAATTTTAAGGGATTGGGAGGGAGGGGAAGAGGACCTCTAATATAAAAGTTTAATTTCGGATATTTGTTAGTTTTTGAGATATTAATAAAAAACTTTCGGCATAATATAATGAAATTTGCGTATATCTATACAGACGTTACTAAACAATCATCCGTATTAGTATTGGTTAGGGCTAGGTTAGTGCGGGGGGGGGGGGCGCAAAGCATAGTAGCGAACCTGAATCATGTAGGTTTTGAAAAATCTGTCGTGTAGGCCCACTTTAGCAAATAGTATGTGTTAAAGTTGGTAGTTCTAGTGTTAAGGAAAGTTGTTTGCGGATACCTCGTAAACTAAAACCGACCGTCAAAAAGTTTAAAGGAAAATGTTGTTCAGAATGATTGACAACATATGTCAAGGTCATTGAAATCGGCGAGGAAATAGCTTTTCGACAACTTTACTCATTGTTGTTACTTCAAACAATTTTCAGCTAAATATTTTTTTCATAAATATAAATGTTAAATTTTCACATTCCTTTCTTGTCTTCTTATAATTACTTAACTTTTCCTCTTCATCTATAAAAAGTCCATATCTTTTTCGAAAACTCTAAAGAATAATTGGCTTTTCGCAAGTCACTTGAGAACTCTTTATTTCTTCACAGAGAATTGTGTTACACACTTGTTAGAAAATAAGAAATAATTAGGTCCTAATAATGACAACCTGCAAATATGTTTTAGCTACATATGTTTAACTATATTTGACTAAAACGCGGATGTGTGGAGAAATTGAAGTTACGTTACTCCACGAATTGAAAAAGAATGAAGGAATGATACAACGCTTTGCTTATTGTCTGTTCATGATCGTCTTGTTTATCGTCTGCTGTTCTTAATACTTTTTAATAATATCAGGAAAACGTCACATATACAGAGACGAAACCGCGAATCCGCAAAACCGCAAGATATGCTAGAACCACTGGATAAAAATAACATAGCAAAACGTTCGTGTCTCGAAGTCTGCAATGTTTCATGTTTCTGATTCGAACGATTCCACGAAATAATTAGATAAAATATAAATGTAAATGCAATAATGATTATACAGAATATTTCCTTGAATGCAACTTCGATGATCTAACTCTCACTAATGTGTCGATGATATTTAATCGATTATTAAATAAATGAATATTCCGATCAATTTTATTCATATCTACTGGGATAAATTTATAAATAACAAAGTAGTATTTAATATTTTGTCCTTACTCACTTATTAACAATTTCGAGAAAGATGTAAATAAATTCTTATGTAAGAATTTTTTTTGGAAACAACACATCTTTCACTTATAAGTAGTTTAAAAGGAAGTTTCACTACTTCTTGATTTCCTCTTGTCTATTTTTGACAACAAAATTCTTGTCTACCGCTAAAATTTGACGTATATACATGTAGTTATTAATTCCTCTTCCTCTTCAAGGGGGATCCTCTAAGATTGTACGTAAGCACTTGCATAATAAAGAGGGAGCTGCTGATTTGCGAAGAAGCAGTAAATGAAAAGAGGCAAGCGTAGATACTTTTTTTCGTGTTCACCTTTTTCTCCCTAAAAATAATGTTTAAGCTGTTCAGGGCCGCGTTCCGCGATCAATATATCTCGATATTATATAACGTGACCTGCAGCATGTTTCACTAGTAAATTCGCTACGACAAAATAAATTAAAACTGTCGAAGAAAACTGTTTGCAAAGCTTCGTTTTCGATAAGATCGTGTTTAAAAATTTATCTAGTTTGCATATAGGTACTTGACTGATTGTGAGCCTCGACTTCATGAATCTTGTACGTCAATTATGAACTTAAATTATTATGTTCTACAGTGCCTATTACTCTGTTATTTACACGAACTGAAGAAGGTGTGACAACATTTCTGGAAATGCATTTGGACTTTGAAAAACCGGGAACACAATAAATGTACAAGAATGGTTTCATATAAATTTAATATGCAGGGCAGAGCTTTGTATGTAATTAAAACTTAAAAGAATACACTTGCCAGTAATTTGTACCACAACGAAATGCAAATTTTAAGCAACCAACAATGTTGTCTTATTGTATATTCTTCTTTAGTTCAAATCGATAAAATCAAAGCTTACATTAGTTATAAATGCAAGGTACATCTTCAAAATTGATCTTCTCGAAAATGGAAACCCGCACAAACAGATTGTATTCAGTTTCGATTTATTTTTTGATCATGAATCATTTACTACATATAAATAACTTATTAAGTAGTAGATAATTCTTAAGTGGTAGCAATAATGTGTACAGTTGCATTCAAATGTAATTGCGTATTTTGGTAAGATGGAGTACATTTCAAATAATTTTCTAAATTTATTTAGACATGTAATTGAAATGAGCTACAACTATTTTTTGAGTAGTAGCATAAAATGGTGGTAAAGGAAAATGCTGTACAGCTGGCTGAGGTCTATTTTCCTACCAATGTATTTACTTAAGAGATGCATCTTCTTAAATGGATGTATAAGTTTTCTTTTAATCAATTCTTATTGTTTGAAATTATTATTACTATTATTACTATTATTTGTATTATTATTATTATTATTAAATTACTTTATTGCACCATTAAAATTAATATGACAATGACAAGTATTAACTGCTGTACAACCTAACCTAATGAGACGTTAGGAGATAAGAAAAAGAATGGAAGTAAAGATTAAATAACTACAGAGAAAACCGTGGAAAATTATCACGGTACACACATCGAAAAGCGAGTATTTTACGAAACATTTGGAAGTAAACATATTTGAATTGACGTTTCCGACACAGAGGGCGCGCAACTGCAGATATTATCGTGGAGCTAAACTTGCACTTTGCATTTCCAAATATCTCACCACGTATCCTTTTTACAATTTTTTCATATATTTATTATTTTCTGCCGCAATTGCAATGAAGCAATTGCCTAAAATAAAATAAAAAAATACCTTAAGAAGTATTAATTTCTGGGTAGTAAGCACAATTCAATATATACTAATGTACACGAAACAACAAAGAGAATACGTGTTTTTAAAGACGTATATGGTTCTGTTTAAAAAATGTGCAATTGCACGTTACAAGTTGAACTAAATAATACCGTCTACAGCGAATAATACAAAGTACTAAAAACTTCCGGCTGATAAGATAGAGGCACGTCTGCGAAAATTTGAATTCATTTTAAAAAACCTTAAGCGGTGAATCACATGTTTATCCAAGTTCCACTTTTAATCTACAATGCCGGACAGAACTATAACAACTTGATCGTAATAATTCTTTCAATACCAATTTCTCTATCATTTCCTGTATTAATTAAGAAACCGTGTGGATTTCCTGAAATGTTATTTCTTTCTTTACATGACAGTATAAAAATTATATGAAAGCTATTAAAAATAAGAAAGTTATCGCGACAAAAGTTTATTTAAAAATTTACTGTTGAAAAAAGTTTTAATCCTTTTAAAATTCCCGGATACATGCAGTCGTTTAAGACATTAGGAGTCAATGTCTTGGGATTTTAAAAAGAATCAAATTTCGGATTTTAATTTTTCTCGAAATCTTGAGAAAATGGTCCCAAAATAGTACATTGAAAGCTTTGGACGACCTGTTTGATGCATATTTAAATTTGTAGAATTGTTTTTTTTTATGTCGATCCTTCTTATTATTTATTAATTATTGTGCAATCGTGTTAACCTCTTCGACGATATTGGCGTCAGTTATAGTGCATGTTACAGTCATCTGAATGCAAAAAGAAGAAAATTTTCTTAAAGTTAAATAATTTACGCTGGGGCTGGACCTAAAATTTTAATTTTAGCTTTTATTTATAATACTTTTTCGTGGATATAAAGAGTAATATGAAAAATTTGTCTAAGGAAAAAACCTACATTTTCTTTCAAACGCTATAACTCTTTCAAATTTTCATTTCTTTTCTTTAAAGTACCACTCCCAGTGTAAACTGTCTAATTTAAAAAAAAAACTTCTATATTTTTTGCAATCAGATGACTGTGACAGGTGCAACACATCCCGCCAACAGGGGTTACATCGTCGAAGAGTTGGACAAGATTCCACAATAATTAATAAATAATAAGAATGATCGACATAAAAAAATATTTTCTGCGAGTTTAAAGATGCCTCCTTATATCCCAAAAGAGTTTAATCCAATATGACCAACAGTTCTTTAAAAAAATATTCTTAAACATCAGTTCCCCCTTAACAGGACGACCAAACTGCGAAGCATACGTGATGTTCGAATATTTTTGCAACATCAAAAGTAGGCATTATTTCGTTTACCATTGATGCACAAGAAAAGTGTATAAATTAAATAAACAAATGTTATATTTTTAGCAACTAGAATAAGTGTACTAAATAATAAAAAAAAACAACGAATCCCTTATTTCCAGAATTACTACAGATACAATATATGTATTTCCGCGTACCACTGTATCCGAATTATTAATGCAGCACACTGTAAGTACCTTACTTCTGTAATACGATCTATTCTACTAAATTGATAATAGGATTGTAGTTTTCCCAGAAACACGTTTCTAAAGCCACAGAACAGGGTGTCTAGACTGTCTAGAGAAATATGTAACCGAGTCACTTGAACGATTCAGGTAATAAGTAGGCTTTAAAACTGCTCGGTGCTATGGGCGTTATAGACACTGCTAGCGGTGCCCACTTCTTTTTATTTTTTTTGTACTTTAATCGGTAAAGCAAAAGTCGGTATTTACGATTTTAAGAATCATCATTTTAAACACATGTTTGATACCTTTAAACATGTACAGGGTCGACAATTTTACTTGAAAATGGTAATTATTTACAAAGCGGACGACTTCATCGATTTCAACGACCTAGAAATACATATGTTGTCAAGGTGGACATTTGTAATAACTTTTCTCTATACATATATGTGTAACCGCCGCTCGGCTTTAGTTTCTGAGGTATTCATAATAATATTTTTGATAATTTTTTCGTTCGCATCGATTAGTCGCGACTGTCAGAGTTGGCTCGAATTAGATAACACGCATGGTTTGACACAGGTTAGTTGCGGACGCGTAAAGCATGGTAGCAAACCGATGTGGAGTTTAGAGATTCGTACCAGCAACTTGCGGATGCGACCTACCCTATTATGTGTACAAGATGTTACTCTACTGATAGTCGATACCCTAGGGGGTGATTCTACTTCTTGGCGATTCTTTTTCTTTAATATCGCGCTTTGTTTTCGGGGAAAATGACTGAAATTCACGCATTTTCTCTTACCTCAGGGGAACGAACGTCCAGCTACTCGTAAAACAGATTGGGGGTGCCAGGGAGGTCTGTAGCTACGTCAAAAAAAAAATTTGCCCAAAAAAATTAATAATAATTTTTTATTCATAGTCCGGAAATTAATAAATACCCGAAGCTACAAATTTAGATTTACGCCCCCACCAGCCCCACCCTCGCATCAAACCTCGTGTTGATCGATCACCGGGGCCATTCGGAAGAATATCCCAATAACGTACATGTTTTAAACAGCAAAATACCATATATTATTATCGAATATATAAATTGCGATTATCTTAGAAACTAAAGCCGTTCGGCAGGTTATATTATATGTCCAGGCAGAGTTCGGAGGGATTCGGCTCCACTGATGGGGGTGGAAACACCTACAGGAGCGGTGGTAATGTGTGCCTCCGGTCTCTCGCCCCCCTGGCCAGGGTTAGCTGATTCGGTTGGTGCCGATGAAATTTTGGGGTTCGTTGAGCCATTTAAAATTGTATCACAGCAGTTGCTTACCCTTCGTCTTTCCTTCTTTGCTGAATTTCTTATAATCGAGCGATTGCTTGGCAGTTCTCTAGATTCTATACCTAAACCGAAGAGATCGATGGAACTTTGTTTCCGTCCATCTCTTTGGTTTAGTAGGCTAAGGGTTTCATGCACAGGGAGATCGATCAAACTTTGATTCCATCTATCTCTCTACGGATCTCAAAACGCAGCTACCTCCTCGTGATGAGACCTGGTAACCGGTGAGAACCGAGCCGATGGCTGCCATTGTCAAATATTCTAGGATATATATATATATAAGAATTTCTTTAACTTGCAATACTATGAATGGTGTTTCAGCTGATGAACAATGTTTAGCAAATAATCAAATTTGCCATGGAACCGTTTGTTCATGCCTTGCTATACTCTTTATGGAAATATGTAGAAATTGTGTTTGTATAAAAATCTATTATTAAATGGAATTATGCAACATGTTTCTTAAAATTAATCGTAACGAAATTAATCATAACATGTTAGGTTTCAAATGATTTTGATGAGATTTATTAGTAGCATTGAAATCTTATTTTAGACTGAATCGATAACGTCGCACGTAACACGAAAATGGTAAGGGGGCTCGTGAGTAAGTCTGTTCGAGTACTTGGAAAAAGCGAGCCGAGCCGAATACCCGTTAAAACTGAGTGGCTCGAATGAACCGAGCGGCTCGATAAAACCGAGTAGCTCGAATTTTTCAAGCAGCTCAAATATGCTTGGAGCAGATCGAAATTTTCGAGCAGACCGACTGTGCCGAGTAGTTTGAAGCTTGAACGCTTCGGGCAATACGAATGTGTCGAATATTTTAGGTTACATTTATCTACGGGAATGTGAATAAGGGTTCTCAATAAGTAATGTGAATAATTAAAATATAAACTGTAAATGGAAATATTCTGTAACTTTTGAAAATAAGTACTAAATTCAAATCTTTCTTTCTTTTTCATTCTCTTTGTGTATTTATGAACGTATTCATACACTTCTCTAGGTCTGTGAAGATAGCACCCCCAAATTCGATTTTTTAAAAAAACTCAACGGCATTCGTTTGTCCATCGTATGCCCACGTTTGCCCGTAAACAATTTTTTTTGCCGACCCTCCAAAGAAAAGTTATGAACAAAATAAAAAATTTGTCTTCATCACCCACCATGAATGCATTTCAATTTTTTAAAAGAAGGATACGAATGTAACCGACCTGGATACGTTTGCCCACTCTCAGGTTTAATTTGCCCACCCTCCAGAATTTAAATAAAAAATAAAATTATTTTTATGAAGAGAAATAAATGTAAATGCAATTTCAACCGTTGTTTTGTTGTTATACATAAATATATTCAAGTATTAATCTCAAAGGTCCATAGATTCAACAATTCGGCCATTCACTGGTTGTGGTTTACCCTATTAAAAGTGTAACTACTTTAAATTTATAATTGACAATTTCTTTGCCTAATGGTCATTCACTGGTATGCGGTCAATTTACTACTGGTTGTTGGTTTACCCTACGGATTAGTATATTAAAAAAATATAATTTTTAGTTCATTTATATCACAAATAAGGCTTAGGGCGTGCGTCTGTTGTATTGAAGCGATTAATCGCGCAATGCGATTAATTTAACGAAGCACTCAGAAGGTTAAACTTTCTGAAGATTCACTGAGGTGAAAGAAGATTGCTTATTTTTCAATTTCGAAATCCGGGACAGCGCGTACGCAGGTCCCGACTACCAAAAATTGTGCGCTCGACATACCCACATGAGGAGTATTCGCAAGGTTCAGCTCTAACACAGTGCAATGTAAGAGCCTCCCCCAGAAGGAACCGCCTTCGTGATCACGGTGTCCTCCACGCCAAGTAAGTTATAATTCGATACCATTCACCATCAACTTTATCTTTCACACCGTTGTTTTTTGCAGCGAGAAATCCCGCAGAAGACGAATGTCATCTGGTGGACAAAAACTGATCGTGGCTGACACGATCGACCATCGCGAATCTCTGTTCCACGTAACCATTGATCATTTATTTCACCCATGAACGTCCTGGTTGTGTTTCTACATATTACATGTATACTGTTTACAGACCAGAAATGAACACTGTGGTTACAAAAGAAAGATTTTAAAAAATTGCAATGTGTGGCAACAATGAGCTGAAATACATTTACATAGTGCAACGGGTAACAGACTCGCATTAGGATTGTAAAATTAATTCTGTAATAGTATATCGGCAAAATGGATGTAAAATATACAGGGTGTTTCACTCGTGCAACACCGCTTAATTATAATAATACTAATATTAATTATTATTTTCCCATTATTATCTAATTATGGTATTAATTATAACATCTACTTTAGTAATAACAATACCAAAAAATATTTCATAGATTACACAGTACAACAAATTTGGACTTTTTTCGGACTTGTAACATTCAGTAGGCGTTTCCTATAGGCTTTCATGCCCTGAAGACGAATCCGCAACCCGTTTGTCGCCATCACCCTCAGTTTTTTGAGAAAATCGATTTTTAAAAAAACTGCAAATTTTCAACTTTGAGCATCGTTTGTGTCGAAACGGTAATACTTATTCGATTGTTCGTTGCGTCAGATTATTCTATGAACCCTCCCGAATACAACGATATAAGTTATTATTGCATTATGAAGTCATGCGCGTTAAGCGATTGTGTTACACTGAACGGCAGCGGATCACGCGCCGCTATTGACTACCACTGTCGGCACCGCGCGTTTTGCCAAACTATTTCGCTCCTGAATTGAAAACCAAATGTGACTTACCACTTCTGTTGATGCTTTCCAAAGGAAAAATGTCTGCTGCATCGCGTGGGATGGTCAGATTTTGTCCCAGCCCCTTAGTTTTGGAAATAAATTGAAAGATATCTGCAAAAATTGGTGTATTTCGGGTGTCCTTTCCCCTTTGATCGTTGTTTAAACATATTTAAATGTTCATAATGCAATAATAACTTATACTAATTCAATTACGTTGTAACTAATTGAAATACAATGTAATTAAATTACAGCTCAAAACTCTGAAGTGAGAAAAAATGTAACAAAGGAGTTTATTTCTCTGTATATATTATAAATTTATGAATAATATCACATTCGGCACTCATAATAATTTTTTTTCTGTTCGAAAACCTTTACCTACATATTTCTTTCCCACCTCTTATTACCTCTCAATTTGGTTACCTCTTAATTCGTAATTATAATTCAATTACATTGTACTATGCAATTACAAATGCAAATACATTGCAATTACGAATTGCGATGTATTTTAATTGAATGCGAGATCTGAATTACGAATTACAATGTAACGAATACGATGTAACTGAATTATTTTGCAATTATAATTCATGGAGTAATTCAATTGTAATTCTGCACAACTCCGTTCGTCATTTTAAGGGGGAAAATATGTACTTACAAGAAACTCTGAGGAAAATGATAAATGGAATGTATTGCTTGCATCATATTCACTCCTTGAAACCATTCAGATTATGAATGTCACATTTGTTTCGTTTCGTAATAACTGATGTAAATAATTAGGGTTCTTATTCGAGTGGAACACTTCAATTGTATAATACTATAATTGTATTGTACTGTATTGTGAAGAATAGATATCTATTAGACTTTAAATAGAAGAAGATAACTTTCAGATTAATTTCAAGTTAAGATTCGTGATTTCAAAGAAAATTTAAAAAAAAATATAAAATCTAATTTTAGATGAAGTTTCCCTATTTCGATTTCATTTTATTTGTCCAAACTCAAACGGTGTGTATATGTACACACTGTCAATGCCACTGAAAGATAAATAAATAATCACCCTCTGAAATATGGGTTCGGGTAGGCATCTGGAGAGCAGCATAGCGAAAAATACGGTGCGCTGGGGTGCCCCGCAAATAATTTGTGCGTCCAAGAGCTTCTCGTATAGAGCCGAGAGAGCTTGTTTGTATACCTATCCACTGCAGCACGAAGACGCCAAGGACGAGTAATACATACAAGGTTTACCATTAAAAAAAGAATCATCGTCAACCTTCGATCAATATGGCTACCTTAAGCTGGGATTGTCTCGTGTGTTTCATCACTGACAATGAACACTATTCATCAATTGATGATGGAATGGCGCAGAGTTATTTATACAGATCGAAAGTATATGTCACAAAGGTCACAAAAGTGTAAACTAAAGTTGCTCCCAAAAGCTGGTCTGACCTTGAAAAATCGACAAAGGTAGAACCGAGGAAAAAAGAAAAATGAGGGGTAGAGAATGACAAATCCGTGTGTTCAAATTTAATTATCTCTATTATATGAAAATACATTATAGGAAATAAATGATAATGATTATTAATGATAGATAATAATTAGAAAAAATTAATGATAATAAATGATAATACTAATTAAATCACAACAGTGGGTAATATTAACCATTACATTTATGATAATCTTGTCGACAAGAAGGTTTGAAAAAGTGATTGAAGCAATAATAAATTTCACAATGACTGCAACGAGCGAACACTGTTTCTTTCATACCTTGATCAACATGTCACTGACATCATTAGTATTATCATTTATTATCATTAATTTTTTCTAATTATTATCTATCATTAATAATCATTATCATTCATTTACTATAATGTATTTTCATATAATAGAGATATTTAAATTTGAACAGACAGATTTGTCATTCTCTTTTCCTCATTTTTCTTTTTTCCCACCTTTGTTGATTTTCCAAGCTCAGACCAGCTGTTGGGAGCATCTTTAATTTACATTTTTGTGACCTTTGTGATATATACTTTCGATTATATAATACGTATTATATGTTACATTCGTTTTCTACAATCCTCCTATCACGTTTCAGGCAAATACTATATTTTACTGGTTACTTACAATATACACGTGTATTCTGTAATAATTTTAGTTAACCAACGAGTTTCAAAGTTCGCTAATTTTTTTAGCATTTGCCATTCCATTTCCCTTCGTCGGTTAAAATCGCAGGTTCCTCAAACTGCTGTTGGCACCTCAAAGGACTACCAGTGACGACCTCGCGTGAAAGTCAGCATGTGGTGTTGCCGAAGTCTCCTTCGGAGTGAGTGGACGACAGTCCAGATAGTCACCCACGTAGCTCAGTTTTCGTCACGCTCTTACGGCTACGCGGCAATGCGAGAACGCGTTTCGTAACGTAAACACGTAGTCGTACGGTTATACACCGTATCCGGAGCGATGCTCCCCGAAGAAGCCCGTTACTTCATCGAATTTGACCGGCCACGGTTATCCTATGCCAAAACGGAAGGCGGCGAAGCCATTCAAAGTGACGGCAACCAGTGAACGAATTTCTCCCCAACGTAGGTATTACATTTCCTCTCGATCGTCTCTTCCTTCTTGCCGTACACCCATTTCCCCCGAGATCTATCGCCCTTGGGATTATAACCATAGTTATTGAAAGATTAACGTGGTTATGTGGCTCGGTTTCACGAAGAAGAGGATGTTGGAGAAACTGGTGTAATGCACGCATATATTAAAACTAAATATAAATATTTCCAGTGATATTTATAACTTTCCCCGCGCCGCCATCCAAGTGTATCATTGGAACTTCTGCGTCATATTTCTTGAGATTTCCCCTTGATCATCACCTTCGCCATCCAAAAGGCTTTGACACTAAGGCTGTTCGAGTACTCGAATATTCGAGTAGCTGGAAGTTCGGACAGAGCCGAGACTCGGTTTCCGAGCCGAGCACCCGTAAAAACCGAGTAGCTCGAAAGAACCGATCGGCTCGATAAAACCGAGCGGCTCGAATATACTTGGAGCAGATAGAAATTCTCGAGCGGACCGACTGTGTCGAGTAGCTTGAAGCTTGAACGTTTCGGGCAATACGAATGTTTCGAATATTTTTGGTTGCGAAGAAAAAAGTAAGAAGAAAAGAAAGATAACACAAAAAGAAGTGTATGAATACGTTCATAAATACACAAAAAAAAATGAAAGAAAAGAAAGATTTTAATTTAGTACTTATTTTCAACAGTTACAGAATATTTCAATTTAAAGCGTACATTTTAAAAATCCTACACTATCCTGGCGCCCCCAGGAGATTCCCCTCTGAATGAGTTGGGGGCCTTTTAAAATTTCCCCAAATTAAAAAAAAAAAATTATAAAGAAAATAATTTATAACAAAAATTCATAGTTTTTTTTCGTGATCAATTAATGCGGAGAAAATAATTTAAACTACAACGCTCTTTTCATTTTGATGATAGAACTCCCCTACTCGACACAGTCGGTCTGCTCGAGAATTTCGATCTGCTCCAAGTATATTCGAGCCACTCGAAAAATTTCAAGCTTCTCCCTTCTTTCGGGCCGCTCGAAAAAATTCGAGCTACTCGGTTTTATGGAGCCGCTCGGTTCTTCCGAACCACTCGGTTTTTACGGGTGCTCGGCTCGGCTCTCTTTTCCCGAGTACTCGAACAGCCTTATTTGATACACCCTGTGAAATTCCCTACCCAGTTCAATACAATTTCAATTCTCAGTTCAGACATCTGCAATTATGAGCTTATTTCAGTAACAGGTCGTGTTGCGGCGCGGAAGATCAATTCGTGCTTGATCGACGACCGGTCTTACAATGCCGCACTCTTGTGATAGCTTAAGATCACAAAAGCTCACTGAATTTTTGTATAATAATGGACGCGTAACAGATATACTTTCAACAGGTACAGATGTACAATGAATGCTATTGAAGCGTACAATTTGAGTGATTACTGAGTTCTAGAGTACTGTGATTCTGAGTGCAAGTGTTTGAGTTCTGCTATCGTGGTGTCGTGGTCGCTCGCAGGAACACTAAAATTTCCCTCCCCATGGAACTTGTTGAAAAAGCGGTGGTTCCAGGAGGAGTGCCGAAGACAACTGAGTGGTGGAGACGTGTGATTAAGAACAGTGGTGAGGGTGAATTAGCGCGAGAAAATCTAAGTCCCTCCCACGCGTTGGGAACCGGAGAAAAATGCAGGTATACGCGACGCGCGGGGACTTTGGGCCTTATTGTGGTGACCGCGCGGCTGCAATAAAACGCGCATCTTGTTGCTATCCTAATCCCTTCGAACCTTCCAAATTGGCTGCGCTAATAGCCACACTCAGGCTTTCAATTGTGTTTAATAAAAATCCCAAGTTTATGGATGAGGACGGCAAACCAAGTGACCGTCAGATGACGAGCGCTGTTTGTAGGGAAAAGCCCTGACCATCGGCTATGCTATAAACGTAGCTCCTCTCTGAACAGATCGGCTCGGTCCCAGTTCCAGTCAAAATCAAGCTCAATATTTCATTAAAAGGCAACTCTTATATCTTAGAAACAACTTACCCCAATGCGATAACAACTTGCCCCATAAAGGGGTAAGAAGTTCCGCTTCGACCAGCCACAAATAAATTACTTTCTATGCAAAACCTATTACAATATATCAAATACAAGCTTAAAATCAGAAAATATAATAAATTTAACAAGAAATTAGTGAATAGTGAAGAGAATAACTACATTATTTTCTAGTAATTTTTTTATGTTTTATCGAAATCGGAACTTTTAGCCCCGGTCTCCCCTATGTGTTCCATCCCTCCGCAATATCTGACAATTGCAAAGTTTACAGCGTGTGGTACGTTGCACCGCAGTCGAGTCGTCTGCATTGCAGTTCGCCACGAATGTTAGTGGCGTTTGACACACTAACAGAGGAAGCACGGTAGCATAATAAATGTCACGTGCATGGTAAAGACAGTGTCGCGAGCACAGTGCCTACGGAATTATCGCACGGTCACACTCGAATGCGTCCGCTGCAACGATGCTTATTCTTCACAATGGGGTAGTCGCGCCGCGTTCTGCTTCAATTTGTACGCAGTATCGATGCGGCAAATATGCAGATAGACGAGATATGAGATATTTCAAAAAGGAATTACCACGTGGATAATTCGATCCTGGTTATGAAAAATTTGACCCTGAAGAAATTTGGGCCAATGTGATCGATTCGTTTGTATCTAGGTACGTACATATCCCTTTTGAAAAATAGAGAGAAGGGATAGTATACCTGACACAAACCGATGTCATATTGAATGTCCCCTAGCTAATGGAAGACAATGGGAAGACTCGTGATTCGACTGCACGGAAAGGGAGCGTCGCAAAAGCGAGCTTGAGATATCGGGGAAGGGCTCCAGCGAACCGTTCAATAACTTCACTTACATCGTCATTACCCTCATAAATAAGCAATTGCTCTCTTATAAATTTCAAAACTTGGTCGTGGTAATTTCTAACAGTTGGGCAAAAAACGTGTTCGGAACTTTGTATTAAATCCATGCAAAAGTTCGTTTTATTGTAAGAAAGTCTTTATCAACCCTTCGTGGTCACACCTTCTTAAAATCATTATTATTTCTGTATATTAGTATTAAACATAATTTGTTAAAGTATATGATTTTTAAAAATTATCATATTATATGGTATGTCATTATTTATCATTATCTTTTGTGATTAAAAATTCTTTGACTTTCTAAAGCTGACTCGTTGATTGTATAATACTTTAACGCGAACTGAAAGTGTAAAAAGAATTGTTTCCCAGCGGAAAGTTTACCTAAAAAAACATACTGATATTTAAGTATTAATTAGCAATTCCAAACCTGCAATATATTAACCCTTCGTGGTCACGCCTTCTTATAATCACAAGTTGGTCACACGGGGTTCACTGTACCCCAGCGTCATTTTTTGTTACCATTTTCGTATTTTTGAATCTTTCAACTTTTCAGTGGTAATTGTACATTCGTGATACTTATACAGTCATGGTCTAATAGTCTTTTTCTAGAAATGTAAATTTTCATATGATCAAATTTGTAGTTGAAAATGAGCGATTTTTCACGGTTGTCGGGAAAAAAAAACGATTTTTGAATTTTCTTTTTATTTATTTATTTTTTTGCGATAAATCCCCTTTGAAAGACGTAGAGGCGCGACATTTCAACTCGAAAATTGCTCTTGGGGTGCGATACACCCCGTGTGACCACGAAGGGTTAAATTTCTTAAATTTGTTACATTTCCGTGCACCTAACATCATCTGACAATGAGCGAACGAATTTTCGCACTGACAATTAATAGAGCACAAGAATATGTGGATACAATATACATTTTTTAAACTAATATTAACTTAACTTCAGCAAAAGTACAACCATTAACTTGATTTCTTTTTTTTCAAAACGGCCCAATGAAAGTCTCGACGTTTTCACATGACTACAAACTTCAAAGTCCTGCGTTCTTAGAAAACGTGAGTTCCCAAAGTGTCAGGCACACGCTGAGCGCTTTTCAAGCCTTCCCTAGGACAATAGTCGAATTGTCCTGAGGATAACGAGCGTTTGCTTCGTTATAGGACACAATTGACACGTGGCCCTGTCGGAGGTATTTCAATTTGTTCTAAACTGAAGCCCCACGATCGTTATGGGGGGCGTTCGTTAATTCGTGGAGCAAATCTGGTTGGGGCCGCGAGAAAATTTTGTTCGCGTGAAAAGAAACGCGGAAAACACTGTGTAAGTATTTACCTACTCCTCGAAGTTGGTAATGACCGCTCTATTGCTCGTAAAGAAAAAGGTACACACACTTGGTTCTTGTAGAATATAAAACATAAAGTAAATGCATTTCTTTACGACTAGATTATATATCTTTATTAATATACAAGAAAAATAACGTACAATATGGATATTATTTCGTGAAGGATATTCACCGCTTGGCTTTTCAATTGATTTTGTTTTTAAGTGCGATATGAAGTCTTAAACTAAACTTAGGGGAGGCCGGGGCTAAAAGTTCCGATTTCGATAAAACATAAAAAATGACTGGAAAATAATGTAGTTATTCTCTTCACTATTGACTAATTTCTTGTTAAATTTATTATATCTTCTGATTTTAAGCTTGTGTTTAATATATTGTAATAGGTTTCCCATAGAAAGTAATTTATTTGTGGCTGATCGAAGCGGAACTTCTTACCCCTATATGGGGCAAGTTGTTATCGCATTGGGGAAAGTTGTTACTATGATATAAGAGTTGCCTTCTAATGAAATATTTCATTTTCTAATGAAATAAAGCAGAATTTTATTAATAATGGTTATTTATGAAGGTTCGGACCAACAAAAATGTATTATCTTTAAAAGAAAACCAAAAGCGACAGTTTTTATTTATCTTTACGCATATCTTCGATCGAAGTCGTGTCCCTTTCCGCCTTTCATTCATATGTTCGCATCTTAAAGCACAGCGGAAACAATTTATACATTTGCGGCAGGTCTGTGAAGATAGCACCCCCAAATTCGAATTTTTGGAAAAACTCAACGACATTCGTTTGTCCATCGTTTGCCCACGTTTGCCCATCAAAAATTTTGCGTTTGACCACCCTCCAAAAAAGAGTTATGAACAAAATAAAAAAATTGTCTTCATCACCCATCATGAATGCATTTCAACTTTTTAATAGAAGGATACGAATGTACCCGACCTGACCACGTTTGCTCACTCTCAGATTTCATTTGCCCACCCTCCAGAATTTAAATAAAAAATAAAAACCGCGAAAAAATGGGTATAGATGAAGCGATCGCGTTAAAGTTCGATTATTCTCGAAAATATTATCAAAATCGTTCTTTCAACGGTCCAGTTCGTTAGTTTAGATGTAGAAGAGATTTGCCCATCCATTAATTTCGTATGCCCACCCTTCAGAATCGAATTATTAATGAAGATAGCCAAGAAGTGCGGGACCCGTTAAAGCGATCGCGTTAAAGTTCGATTTTTCTGGAAAATATTATCGAAATCGTTCTTTCAACGATGCAGTCCGTTAGTTTAGATGTAGAAGAGATTTGCCCATGCATTAATTTCGTATGCCCACCCTCCAGAATCGAATTATTAATAAAGATAGCCAAGAAGTGCGGTACCCGTTGAACCGAATACATTTCCGTTCGTTTTTTTTCCGAATGAATTATCAAAATGGATTGTTCTTACCGTAAAGGTTAAAGGTGTTTGGTGACATGTTATCCACTTCAATTTGTATCGTTCATCGAATACTTCACACTTTTCACACATCTGCAGCATGTGCAGAATAATACCAGAGTGGTTTTCTAGTCATTTTTCACTAATTACCGCAATGATATCGCACAACGGAAAATAATATAATGTCACAGTTACTTCACAAACCGTAAATGAACGCACGATCTCGCAAGAGTTGCGCCCGAACTCTGTAGACCGACCGACTTTCGTGCGTCGTTGGAAACAATTCGAGAGTGTCGCAGACATCTGTTTACGTTTCGGCACGTTCGATGACGACACGCAGCGCTGCTACCCTAACTAAAGGGGCGCAGCGCCGAGTGCCACTGCCGAAACGTAAACAGATGTCTGCGACACTCTCGAATTCTTTCCAACGACGCACTTCTTGGCTATCTTTGTTAATAATTCGATTCTGGAGGGTGGACATACGAAATTAATGCATGGGCAAATCTCTTCTATATCTAAACTAACGGACTGCATCGTTGAAAGAACGATTTCGATATTATTTTCCAGAAAAATCGAACTTTAACGCGATCGCTTCAACGGGCACCGCACTTCTTGGCTATCTTTATTAATAATTCGATTCTGGAGGGTGGGCATACGAAATTAATGCATGGGCAAATCTCTTCTACATCTAAACTAACGGACTGCATCGTTGAAAGAACGATTTTGATAATATTTTCTAGAAAAATCGAACTCTAACGCGATCGCTTCACCTGTACCCTTCTTTTCCAGGTTTTTATTTTTTATTTAAATTCTGAAGGGTGGGCAAATGAAATCTGAGAGTGGGCAAACGTGGCCAGGTCGGGTATATTCGTATCCTTCTTTTAAAAAATTGAAATGCATTCATCGTGGGTGATGAAGACAAATTTTTTATTTTGTTCATAACTTTTTTTGGAGGGTGGGCAAAAAAAAATTTTTTATGGGCAAACGTGGGCAAACGAAGGACAATCATTTCCCACCGACAAATCATTAAAATGTTTTCATGGGGGTGCTGATGAAAATTTATTTTTGCCATAATTTTCTTTTGAAGGGTGGGCAAACGAAATTTTTTTATGGGCAAACATGGGCATACGATGAACAAACGAATGCCGTTGAGTTTTTTTAAAAAATCGAATTTGGGGGTGCTATCTTCACAGACCTATATGCGGCGGGGCAAGTTTTTACGGTACCAACGTGCCCCAAGTCACGGTAACAACTAGCCCCTACCGACACATGTAGCAATTTCAAAGATTATTCTGCTTATACATGTATTCAAACGATAAACACTATTACACCATGTTCTTAAATGTCATTTGATCCATAAGAACGATTCAATCTATAATATCTACGTTAAATAATTGAAATAGACCAAAAAGTAATGATAGAAAAATTTTTACTTATCTGGTACGCGACTAATAGGCCCTTGCTTACAACCACACAATTCGCTGTCGCGGACGCTATTAAAGTGGGGGACAGAGTGGCGTGATCAGCTCACACGGAAAAAATAATTTAATGTACAACGCTCTTTTTATTTTGAAGATAGAGCCGTCGGAACAACTTACCCCCGGAACTTTTAGCCCCGGTCTCCCCTACTGTAAAAGCATAACTTCACAGGTTAATTTACCATGAAAATTAGCTAACCCAGATTCTATTAGCGACCATGCAAGAATATAAGAACATGATCTTTAAAACACGAGTATTCTTTACTGACAACGTGAGAAATTAGCATTTAATACGTTTTGCAAACGCTCATAGGGACAGCTACTTGGTAGTAAACTTGGTAGTAATAGAATCAAAAACCTTTAATTTCGATATTACTTATTATTGATATATTGAATCGAAATTTGCATACTTCTTCAAAGTAATTATCTCATTTCTTACTTAATCGTAAAGAATAAATTTCTGATTAGAATTTCGCTTTGATTCGTTATATTGCGAATAAATAATATCGAAATTGGGGAGGGGGCGATATCGAATCAAAGGTCATGCAAGTAGCTTTGCTAAAAATTTCACTTGTGATTTATATCTTGGGTCACTATTGACCCACTACTAACTACTTAGTAACTTGGGCTCTGTTTAATTATTGTTTTAATCAGTTTATTGCGACTGAAAGTTTCTTTCTTGAAATAAATAAAACTTGTGGTCGTTGACGCTTGGAAATAATTTATGTTAACATACACGACCTCTAAAGTGTCTCCAAACTAAATGACGAAACTCAACCAGTATGTTCTGCGAATAAAAATAAAAGAAATGTTACATAAATATGTGTCTAAAAATTATTTCTTAAAAAGTTATAATAAAAATATTAAACACGAAGAATGCAATACTAATGGGTTTGCTGTTAGAGTAGATCGATGATACTTATCTAATCTGTTTAGATTCGAGCTATGTTTACTATTTGAAATCGTTGAGAGTTATCGATATTAAATGTATCAGTACCGATAACAAATTCATACGAAAACATTTTAGTGAGCGGAGGTTCAAATGAACAGTAGGTAATGCAAAGAATCGATCATGCATTTATTGAAATTAGTAAAGATCGGTATGACATTCGTAAAATACTGTAGACAACTTCCCCACGGTGTCAAACTTGTATTACTAAAAGCGGATAGCATTTTGAAATGGAACATTAACCATTACAATTTTCTTTTCTCTTTGTTATAATTTTTTAAGGCAACATTATTGGACATATGTATGCGTGTTTTCACTTCGTTTTCTTACTTCTATTTGTAGAACATACTGATGCAGTTTGACCGTTTAATTTCGAGACACTCTGTATGATATTTAAACAGTCAGTAAGGTGTTTTGAGTACGTATGTGCATCTTGTCTCACTTGTATATGTCTGCCATGAAATAATCGTGTCACAAATATTTCTGTACCTACACATATAAGAAGTAGTGCTCCTGATTTCTCGATATTTTTTGCTTCTCGAGAAATCAGAAATCACATCATACTTCTCGAGAATTCTGGACGAATTGAAAGGAATATTACAAAATTTATATTTTTGGAATAATGTTGATAATATTTATCAAAAACAGAAGAAACCTTTAACTAATTGTTCATTCCTGTCTAATTTGAACAAACCTTGTATAAATGAAAAAAAACAGATATTAAATATAATTGATATATTTATTTATTTAATACAAAATTTGTGCAAAGTGAAACATTACTTTTTTATTTTAAAATTTTATTTTTCATCTGTTTCTTTTTTGTGATAAAATCTGTAGCTGTAGAAAACTTTCTTTCGTTTTGAGTGGATGTTGACATAATCCTATGTAGCAGATCCAAAAGTTATGGTAAATTGGGTGTCCTTCCAGTGGACTGAAAAATATGAAATTCCTCTGTTAAAGTCCAACTAAAAATCCAATTCCGAAAATAGAGAATTCTCGAGAAAAATAGTATTTTTTGAGAAATAAGAAATAAGCATTTATAAAATTTCTCGAGAAATTCTCGAGAATTCTTTCTCGAGAAGGAACACTAAGTATTCATGTACAGTACATAGGTATCTATGTAACAACTAGCAACGCGGTGAACATTTCAAAATATTCTTGTTTTGTGTGTTCAGTTCGATGGATTTATTAATAATTATTAACTTTTAACAAGTTCTACAGAATAAAATTCTGTGCAATTCTACTGTGCACTGTCTGTATCACTCCATTATAAATTTTTATCAATTATTTACTTAAGCTATTCACGAACACTTCGTTTCTTATTTGCAACGAAACACAATAATACGTCTATAAACGTGTTTTAAGTGTTTTAGTTACATATTTAATACGTAATTAGTCAATTATTTATCTTTTAAGATGTACAAATTGGAATTTCTTATCTTTCCCATAAAAATGTGAAAATTTATAATTATCATTTGAGAGTAGGTCAACAGAATCCTTCGGAATAAGAATAACTAATAAAAAAGATAATGAAGTTTTCCTTGAAACAGGGTCAGGATCTCCAATAATAAATGCATGTTAAAACAATATTTTCGCCGCCCCAGTTTGCCAGAGAAACGTAACTGCTATGATCCATTAAACCACGATTTAGGTACTTACTCCCCCCCATTCGTTTATTTTAACCTTTCAATTTATTCTATTTGCGAATTTATTACTAAGTAGTTAAATGCCATTGGAGATTCCAAAAACCATGAAAATATCGGAACTCCAAAAGATTCCTTGAATATGGAAACGACATTAAAACACAAGCTACATGACTGGATCAGATCTTAGAAAAAATAAATACAGTTTTGTGACTTGATGCGCCAATTAAAAAAAGGCGATATTCTTGTTTACTTACGAAATTATCTAACACGAATTTTCTACCGTCTCGTACCGATTTTTATTTCTATCTCGGGGACGTGAAAATTCCACGCTAATTTTCTCCTCTGATTGCAAGAAAGAGCCAGTAGTTGTCTATTGCTCCTACGCGAAAAGGAAAGGTGTATATTAATTCGCGAGTAGTCGAGGCAAGGGAAAGGAACTGGCGTTCGAATTACGAAAGAAAGGCGAACCTGACCGAAGATGGTAGGGAGGAAGGGGCTGTGTATCCGTGGTCATCGTTGCGTATTCAAAGCCGTTAATCAACTGTATCGATGAACATCGAACTCACTTTTCATCCACATCAGCACCCATAAGTCAAGGGAGTCAAGGATCATTCCAAGGAATATGCGTGCGATTCACTTTTCAAAGGATATCAATTGAGTTCCAAATACTAATATTTTTTTTTCATTTTCCCACAATCAACTATCTGAATTTATTATTGAATCATGAAATTTGGATATTAATAATAGTATAAATAAAGACTTAATAGCTACACATAAAGGCTGGAACAGGCACGTCCAGTAATTTAGTCGAGTAGCGAGTAATTTAGTAATTTACCATTGTTTTATTAAACTACTCAACTAAATTTTAGTGCCCACACACGGTAAATTACTAAATTACTAGAGATGTAGCGACTAGTGGCCGACTAGTCGGTTAAGGGGTGACGCCACCCTCAGGCGCTCGAAGCAGCACTAAACTATTTAGACGAATTTTTTTTACTGATAACATGAGGTTGAAAATTATTTCTTTCCTTCTTATGTGTAGAGCATGTATTAGTGCATATATTGTATAAATACTGTACAAAAATATAAAAAAATGGCCGAGTTATTTGTTGTCCCGCGAAGCTTGTCTGTCGTTACACGCGTGAGTGGTATACGAAATTACAACACCCAGTTTCATCTGAAATGAAAAATATGATGGTTTTAGTGTTCCTTAATAAAATACCTACAGTGTAGCATATGGATTTGACAAAAAAAGAATTTATTGCACAAATGAGAGCAAGGTGAAGAAAATTATTTGTTTCTCACCTGACAGAACAAACTTAAAACATTTATAATATACGAATGGGTTATCGCGTGAAGAAAATGATATGCTACATTGTAGATAATACCATTAAGAATATGCGTGTCAAGTTTGAAATCAATCGGACAAATAGTTTTGTGAGACATTTGGTACACCGTTCGCGCGGAGGAGCTTCAAGGGACAACAAATAACTCGGCCATTTTTTAATATTTCCGTATAGTATTTATACAATATATGCACTAATACATGCTCTACACATAGGAAGTAGAGAAATAATTTTCAAGCTCATAGTAGCTGCAAAAAAAATTCTTCTAGGCTTGAGCGTCTCAGGGTGGCGCAACTCCTTGAGCCAATTATCCGGCCACTTTTGTAATCGGCGACTAGTCGGCTTCTTGGGGGCCGATTAATCGGCTAGTCGGTCAAAACCGTAGTCGGTACATCTCTGTAAATTACTTGCTACTCGACTAAAACACTGGATGTGTCTGAACCAGCCGTAATAGAAAATGAAACTATAGGTATGTATAGTACACCATTTGTAACTGTATTCGTCTGAAGTTTAGTTATTTCATACGTTACGGGACACATTAAGTGTTTCTTTCTGAATAGTTATAATTATACATTCCTTTTGCTTCATTTTTTTATGAGCAACTGACGAAGGAAGACGAATCGTGGCCAATTCCTTCAGAGACTCTAGAGTGGACCCTAAGATTCCTCAATTAACCCCTACGTTCAAAGTAGTTACATTTTATTATAAATTTTTACGCCGTCATAAAGTTATTGAACTGAACTCAGAACCAAGAGTCCTTAGTTCGAGCGAACATTCAAAGATACCCTGCGCACGAACAAGTTTCCATTGCTTGGATCATGACGAAGCAGTTAGTGTCAGCGCGACTACTGCATTGGCGTTTCAGTGGCCTGACTCCGCCAGGTACGCTACTATTATAAATACATCAATGGAGTTCGCGAGATTCAGGCAACATCAACAGCTCTGAATTTTTCGACTTTGCGCGCATACACAGGTGAAAACCTGTTGCTCGCTTTTACCTACGATCGACAAACGATGATGGATTCAAAAGGAATCTTAATGGTCTAGCTTCGTGTAAAATATTTAGTCCCCTCTGCGAGACCAAGCCTGGAAAATTGTCAATTGGAAAGAAGTGAGATAGGAATCGAGTTATTAAGAAGATGGATCAAGGTATTTAAAGAATGGATCAAAGTATTTAGAAGAAGGATTTAGTATTCCGTTTTTGAAGCACCGGTTCGTGATTCAGACCCTTGTCAGCTCAGAAATTAAAAAACTGTGCAGGTACAAGCATGTTATCTGGTTTTCTTCGCAGTCACATTCTGCCCCATTTGCTATATCTTTTTAGAAACTGACAATATTTTTTTCATAGTATTTACACGAGGTATGCGATTTTTTAGTGATATTATCTGTTACCATTATAGTTGAGGAACCCTGCCCAACTCAATGTTCACGTCTAATCTTTTGTCTAATCGTGTTGAAAATAGATGGTGTAGATTTTCTCCAAATATTCTTGGTATAATCTGAATAATTATAGAATATGACTTTAAATTAAAAGATCACTCAACAGTAATAGAGTACCGGCATAATCGATGCAGAAAGTCACATTGAACAAAAAGATAGTCACTTCCTGCAGTTCCTCTTATAGCGTAATTGTTTGACTCTAGACGAGGGTATATACCTAAGAAATGTTACGAGAACTTCGGGAATTAAAATTCATTAATGAGGAAAATAGGTGTCAGTAGGAAAGAGTTACAAAGTTCCAACTAACACCGGAATATTATTATGTTCGCTTAAGGAGGAAGCCCTATTTAGGACGCTAGGAATAAGGTGATTCTTGGGAATTTTTTTCTAAGAAACTGCTAAGCGGATCTTTTCTAAACTTTCAGGGTATGTTAGTTCACATTCAAACAATAACTAGAAAAAAGAAAATCCTTAATTTTTTTTATTTCAGGGAAGGAATTGGGGCCACCATTACAATCGCATAATTGCAACTCCGGCGCGCGAGTCCTAACGAACGTGTTCATATATCTCCATTTCTACCGAACACTTTGTAACGAAAAAATCAATTTTTATTGTTGGAATGTGAACTAAAATACCCTGAAAGTTTGGAAAAGATCCGCTTAACAGTTACTCAGAAAAAAAATTCCCAAGAATCCCCCCTTAATGGAGATATAAACCTCCAGTTAATTACACCAGCGAAGAAAATTTTTCTTGTTATTTAAGTAAACTTAGTACATACCAACGAAGAATAAGAATTACATTTTCGTACTCTAAAGTAGTTGAGACATTGTATAATACAGCTTATACTTTAGCATGCCAAGTTGCTCGTGTAACTAGTAAATGAAAGATTAAGACTATTCCTGGAGACAGAAATTATTGCGAAGACGAAGGACAACAAGCCTGTAATTCCGTGACAAAAAGCGTAAAAGCTACGGGCTGAAAAAGAGAAATTTAGATATTGCAAAAATTCGGTTGCATTTGCATACCTACTATCCATTGCAATTATTGTAACCTATTTTTACGGAATGTATAACCCTCTATTAACATTAAAAGACTATTTATTTAATGCATTTGATTTTTATCGTTCTTACGAGAGACCTATTAAATCTCACACCAGTTGATAAAGGCGCGCATAAGCTTTTCATGCGCTTCTTGTGACAAATTTTCGGGCACGTTCTTAATTCGTTTTATTTTAAGAAGCTATTTTTAATTAATGTACTAGTACTTTTCACGATATTTTAAAGCAAAGGTATGTAGGAGGTGGTCTCAATAAAACCCAGACAAGTAATAGTAAATGTGGACGTTTATTAAAACTAGATATGGACTGGTTAGGGCCTGGAGACGAACTGACTAACCGAACATCTCCGCAGGCTCCCAGGGCAAATAGCCAGGGTTGTTTACAATACGTGATCGACACGGGCGGGCCGAACTCGTCACGTACTTATCAGTCCTACGACGCAAAAGGCGTCGGCCCTAATCTCACAGACCCAAGGAGGCGGTCTACTAGACTAAACAGTCTACAGGTATTTTATTTATGGTCATTCCCTAAAAAGCTTGTATTAATATCGAAATTATTGAGAAAAAATCGTATCGATTGGCCCTGTAACGATTAAATTGTGAAATTTTGTTGGACAAATCTATATCGTAACCATATTTTGAACTTGGAACAAGTAGTCGAAGTTAAAAATTTCCTACACGTGTTTCTGTGTAGTAAGTGCGCATTTATGCTTATACGCGATTGGGGGATTGAAATTTAAATAGCGCGCGCCGGAGGTTGTGTCCCCGAATTTTTAATTCTTCATAATTCGAGAATGAAGCTTTTGATTTCTGTTGTCTGGAAGAATTTATACATTTCGACTTATCCCATTTAAAGACAGTTTGTATTGCGAAAGTGGTATTTTGAAATGCTAACCAGTCAAATTGGGCTTTGTATTTCAAACAATGAAATCTATAATTTTAGTGCAGCCTAATTTATTAGAGCAGTCTATTTTCGTATATCGTTGAAAATAGTTATAAAATAACCAACTCGGATGACCATCGATTAATTACAAGTTCACGTTAACACCGTATCCAACGTTACGTAATGACTGTCACACATCAAGTACCCTAACATTTCATATGAATTAGGTATTCTGTGAAAATGTTCGTTTAAGTAAATCGGTTCGTTTCTGAGGACAAGAAGTAAATTTACATTCGATAGTTCTGATTGCAATGTGTATCCTCTACGAATTCATATTTTGATATCTTTACACTTATAGTTTTAAATTATCATATTCCTATATTTATAGTTTTGTTTGAAAAATTTGGACATCACTCGAGTTCTATATATTCTTTTTACGAATTGGTCGTATAGTTCTCTGATTTCTGAAGGGAGAAAAAATAGATCTCCGTGCTTTCAAAGATCAAATAATAAAATTTAGTTTCATTATGTAACAGCATACCTAGTAATTTAAACATATTAAAAAATATCACAACGTCAAACTCTAAGAATAATACTACTCCTGAACGCATAAGTACTGTTCATGGTCTCAACATCTTACGTTGTGTTGATCTCGAGATACGTCGCCTTCGTATACAGCGGCATTCATATTACTCTAGCGAAGCATACCGTCTATTTCCAAACAGATCGTCGAATTAAATCAGCGACACATTTCTACTTACATTTACAAATTATACCCGAAATAACTAAATTCTCATAACCACAAGCCAGCCAACTCGGAGTAGAATATACACTTGCATGATCCCCTCGATCCCCATGTCTGTCAACATGCAGACACCCTTACAAAAAAATCCCCACCTAAATTAACTATCGTCAATCGCCACTCCAGCAGATAATTTATTCCGCGAAGTACAGGGTTGGTTACATTCAGTTCGCTCAATACGACAAAAGAATACCATTCAAATCATAAGCACACGTTGAAGGACCACGGGGAACCACCCCCTCCCCGAGGACGCATTCTAGCCACCACGCTTGAAGACAAGACATGAAAGCGCATAGGTAGGCGCGCTAGCAATATTGATCATTCGAAAAACTCGATCACACGAAAGATGCGCGTAACGAAGGACGACACCGGATGATAACTGTCCAGGGTGGGCGCGTTCACACTGGAATCGATAACCGCGAGAAGAAGCCGGGGGAGGGGGGGTGGGCGTTCTACGATAACCGCGATATACAACGTTTGGAAGGCAGGTCGCGCGACGAAAACAAATTAACCCCCCGTTTCGTCGATTCGGGCAGCTCCGATTCTCGCTGACAGGTGTAAGCCGAAAGCTACCCGATCAACGGATCACAGTTAAGCAACTGTCAAGCAGTTTTCTTCCTCACTCACCTGTTCGAATATCACCGGCGCAGCTCTAGCAGACGATCACTCCCACTAGCACGGCTGAATCTCGGTGACACGGCGACAACGGTGCCGAGAGATAGAGAGGAAAACGCGCGAATGGCCAACGTCAGAGGGAGAGCGCATGGGTAGGAGGGGCAGGAGGTGAATGATAACAGATCCGCAGCGGAACTACGGTAGCTGTCGGTGGAAAACTCGCGAAGACAGCTTCGGAGCAGCCTTTTGCTGGGGCGCGGCGAGCCCTGGTCAGAGCACGGTACTCTGTCACAGCGGCATTTTCACTGAGGAAACGCGCAGGCCGGAAAGCGAGTGGCCCGCGACACAACGCAGCAAAAAACCCCCCCAGCCGGATCCCGTTTTCGTGAACGCTCGACTCCGACTATCGGGAGCGAGCCGTACACAGCGGCGCGCATGCGCGCCGCACTGGACGCGCACGCGTGTTGACGTTCACCGTTCCTTATCAGCGCACCGCTCTCCGTCGTCACGGTGGACCGGGGATAGCCATGCGGTTCGCGATGATGACGGTAGCGCACCCCCTCCAACTTTCCCCCCTCCACGGCTGTGCCCTTCGGGAAAGGACGAGGGAAAAGACGCTTGCGCGATAATATTCGGGGTAAGAATCAAGCTCGTGTCGATGAGATGTTTGCTAAGCCCCGAATCGTTCCGTGCGTGTGACAAAAAATTTCAATCTCTTTAAGTGTTTAAGTATTATTCGAATTTCGAGAATTTTTCACCCTCCGCGCTGCAACTTATCCGCGCCGATCGATCGGATATATTTGTCTTCAATAGGTACTATCCGTACTGAATACAGGACGGTGGAATAATAATGTAGTGGTTTCAAAAGTATGTAGGGGAGAGCGGGGACAAACGTAAGACTTTTTACATTTGGCCTAGCCTACAATTGTCTTTTATTGATATAGAAATGAAAAGTATGTCTTAAGATACTATGTTTATTGGTCTGTTATTTCAGCCCAGACTCAGCCTTAAGTGATAATTAGTGGAAAAGTTATGGCAGTTTTCCGCAGTGACTGGCATTGTTACTTTTATCCTGTAGGGGTAGGACGAAATTAACATACCGTGGGAACGAAAGTAACACTAATTATTTTCAGGAGAATTAAGTAAAAACACTTCGTCCAACGCAGAAAGGATTTTTTATTATAAAAAACGATAGAAAGAAACGTTTAGATAAACATATTTTAAGTAACAATAAAAAGAAATAAATTTTAAATAATGAAAGGTGGAAAGCATAATCAGCTTCGAACATTTCTTTGGTATTGTGTATTTAGTTGAATGATACGTATTAAATTTTACATACTTCGAATTAAAATTATGAGATACGTAGTGAAGATCACCGAGAGTCTAACCCTTAAAATCTAGACATTTGGGATGATTCTCTCTCGAACAGCTTTCACTGAAAGGCTCCAATCAAACCAGACATAGACAATCATTATCAGCTGAAGAATTCCTGTCCTGTATGCTATTTTGCTCGCCCATGTAACATGTTACTTTCATCCCCATAGTGACGTGTTACTTTTGTCCCCAGCCATGTTTTGCAGAATAAAACTGTTATAACATACAAACTATACAAGACTTGTTACAATCAAATACAGAAACTTATGAAGACATTATCTAAGAACGCTCTAGCAAATAATTGGTTTAATATCTATAGTATTAAAAAAAATAAATAGAAGAAACTCACTTGAATGATCGAAATAACAAATTTTGCTCAGCGTCACTCAATACAATAAAATAGCCACTATACACATGTAACTGTGTAAATCAAACGTTTTGAAAATGATAGTAATTTATTTATTTAAATCTACTACCTACTAATGAATTCTTTCATTTATACAAAATGTAATACAACCAGCACCTAATGTTAACACTTTGACGGCCGTACATTTTGGAACATACTATCGCTCGTTGCCAATCTTTTTCAAATGTCGCAACTATTGTACATAAGATATAAAACTTTGAATGGATGTAGTTTTGACGGTGATAAATGTGAAATGAAATTGATTTCTTAGGCTCTCAGAGAATCAAGGGCGTCCGGAGATTTTTTTCCAGGGGGGGGGGGGGGTAACTTTCAGATGCTGGTAAAGAAAAATATACCCCTCTTGTTTCGTTTAACCCATTTTATAGTGCCAATTTAATTAAAAATTTAAAACCGAAATTTTAAAACATTCCCTTTTTAGTATAAACTTAATAAAGATCAGTTTTGAAAAATAAGCGATTTTTTCTCAGGGGGTGAGCCACTGCTCCTTTTGCACCCCCCTCCGGACGCCTATGCGGAGAATAGTACCTACATAGGTCGAAATCGTGAAACAACGTATACGCGACAACGGCTGTTAAAGTATTAATTAGAACACTGATATCACTGGGGGTATATTTGGGGAGATTAAGAGATAAAAAGTGTTAATGGGTATGGAAAACTTTGATACGTTTGTTCTTTCTTTATCAGTACGAATATGTGCGTAAGGGTAGAATGAAATTTGCAGATTTTAAAGACTCGTTAAAACTTTCAACATTTACCAATATTTTTAAACTTTTGAAAATTGAATAGTATTCCAAGTAATTCAAAACAGGATAATGACTGAATTGATTGAAAATTTTCAAGAGAACGGGCCCAATGCACATCATCAGTGTGTGGACAAAGGATTGTGGTATTTCTTTTTGCTTCTTTCGTTGAAAGTGCTACATTGTGTGTGCGACAATATCGAATACATAATATGGTACTGAGAATTGCATGCGCGACGTTTGCAAGACTGATCTGTTATATGTACATAATAAACAATACATAATTTCAAACTTATAATATCTTTGACAGGCATTATTCGCCAGTTAAGCATCTATAGTTTTGAACCACCCTGTATATTTTTTTCTGATACATAAATGTATATAGTTTGATATTTATTTTTCCGAGATCGATCCGTAATGTGTGTACACAAATAAACGCAAATACTTTGATCAACTTAAAAATAACTTCACTGTACAAGGAAATTCTACATGAAAACATTCTAATTATATGTTTATGATGTCCGATGCAATTATGTATTTCATATATAGGGCGTCTCTAAATTAGTGAACAAAGTACTGCTTAACGAGTAAGTAACGAGTAAACGTAAGTAGAAACAGGAGATACCGAAACGACTCTTTTCTTTATAATATTTATTATACTTCTTAATATTACACTTATTGTATTTGAAAGAATCTTTTGTTTCGTGTTAAAGGAATTACTAAAAATTATATTTAATACATTTACAGAATTCATTCCGTGACTAATTAAAATTTACAAAAGCCTTCCGAAAATAAGGTGTAAACAAAGAGTATTTACATTTTAAACAGATTGTATTTCTGTTATCATTTGTATCAGATGCTCGAAACAAATGAAAAATATATGATAAATTTAATCACCTGTCCTCCTAAATCCTCCAAAAATGGATCAACAAATGTACCAAAAAAATCAAAATTAACAAACTTTTCTTTTACATAATTTTTGTCATACTTCAATATTAGATCCAACGAGACTGGTATGTGCTGTAGCATACACAACCGTATCGTATGACATAATTCTGCTTACTTCTGATAAATACATTTTATCGCTAGCCTTCTTATCATTGTTGCCATTGCAAATACTAATGCCTTTCTTCTGATCTATGTGCTTTCGATATACAATGAAGAAGAGACTCAATATTGCAAGAACGACGTTGCGAATTCTATAATTCTGACTGACACGATATTAGTATTATCAACACTTTAACTGCGAAAACTTCAAGTAGAAATTGGTTACTTTGTATGCTCCTTTATAGCTCCGCATTAGCTGTTGTGATAAGTACTAGAACCAACCAGTCACAAAAGGTTGCTGACATCCAGAACTACATATTAGACTACTTTAACAAATGTATCATTACTTTCTTACAGCATATACGTATGTATACATCTTTCGTTAAAGAGTTAAAATTTAAAAACAAATTATGGTAAACAATGAATTACTTTTATAATAATGCTTTTTATACTCAATCGCCATGTGCAAGACCTTACCCAGGTCTGCATTAAATTAAATTTCAAACGAACTTATTCATTATAAGAAATATTTTTAGTACCATCTAATTGAAAAACATTTACCTTGACAACTACTAGATTTTTACATATTTGTACGGTGTATTTAATTTTTTGTAACACACGCATATAAGAAAAAAGGATATTTTCTACATGTCAGAAGTGTCTTTTCATCTCTGATAAGATGGAGCACGTGAAGAGCATCCCAGAGGATTTTTCATTCGAATATCTGTCGGTCGTCATACGTTCGTGGTAAATCCATGCGATGAAATATCTTTATCTGGCCATTGTGTCTATGATGGATCTGGGATCGGAATTTGAGATGTTCGACCTTCCAGCATATCGTGGAGGAGAATACCAATTTCCTGAAAGCAGCACACTCTCTTACCTGCTCCATTCAGTGAAACGAGAAAACGGTAATAAGATCGGGGACTAAATAAATGCGAGACAACAGCCAATATGAATATTTATAAAAAAAAAACTGTTTGATAGTTTAAACAGTTCAGTTGGTAAAAGTGTCGCTCAAGTACAAATTTAGCTGCATAATAAAACTCATAGAAAAAGAAACAAAAGAATTCTAATAAACACAGATACACAAACAAATCGTTCTTAAGATGCTCAGATTTGTAATAAAATATATTTTTCTAAATTTGTGATAAAATCAAGCTGTCAATTTTGTAGATAATATCCGTCACGGCTATACAAAAAAGCAAATAAAATAAATATATGAGATTACAAGCAGTAGAGAGAATCGCTTATTTTGAAAAATTGCAACAACTCGGTGAAACAGGAAATTTATACAAAATTAATCTACAAAAGATCTACGGTTCATTAAATCTTTATTTCGAAGCCATATTAGACGTTAATATGCCAGACTCCCGATATATTCCACAATATTCGTATTATGGATTTACTACGTAAAGTAGGTACTGAATATCCCGAATTTGATTTAATGTACAGTGATAATTAAAAGAAAGTTTCAAAGTAATATTTTCATGTACCTATGTAAGTAACATTAATATCTGATCCTACCAAGGGTGTCCGCAGACTTTTTTCCAGGGGGTGGGGGCAACTTTGTCAAATTAATTAAAATTTTAAAAATATTCACTTCTTTAGTACAAACTTATTAAAAATTAATTTTTAAATATAAGCGATTTTTCTCAAATCCGGGGGAGGGGGGCAACAGCCCTCTTGCCCCCCGCTGCAGACGCCCATGGATATGTAATATTACATACAACTGCGTTCCATATAAGAGTGTACCAACGCCCCTACCAATTTGCGACCGGTCTGCGCAGCTCCCACGGACCTGACACGTGCGATTGGTCGTAGCACTTTCGCGATTGGTCGTAGCACTTTCCCAGCCGGTTTACTACCAAGCAACAGTGTATCCCTGCGCGAAACGAGTATGCTCTAATGTGGAACGCAGTGTAGGTAGATACAGACTGAACTATTTTGAGAAATTTCTTTTATCCATTATAATATTTCTGTTGTTCGCCCTCTAAAAGTCTAAACTGACCTCCGGCCATCTCTGTTTATCAGAATTCTTTTGTTTCGCAGAGTTTTATCAAACTAAACTGTTACTTATGGTTCTGAAACATCCTGTGCAAATGAAGCCACGTAGCGATACCTCTTCCCGTTGAGCTTGTAATCTATCGATAATTGGCTCATTAAAGTTGGGATCGTTACTGGGATCCTCCAAAATAATATCGTTGCTTCTCGACACTTGCGGTACACGAGTAGTATAAATCTGCTTGATGGCGTCTAAGATTGCCGACGGCCTGGTCGGAGGAAATTGCAAATCGATCGACGAGAAGGAATCCGAGCCGGCGGGTATCGCCAATGCTTTCTCGAAATCCGTGCATTTTCCATCACTGAATTATCCCCCCCCCCCCCAAAAAAAAAAAAAAACGAAAGACACAATTGTACTTTTAAAATATTACTAATGTTTTGGTGTTGAATCGAAACTCACGAAAGCTGAGCGCCAAAACCACAATGAGATAGTAACTCTTTCGTTCTGCGCAGTAGAGTTTTATCTTTCGATGAATGATAATAGAGGCCCGCTCCTAAGACGTGAGCTATGGCTCGCAAAGTTTTCCCAACTATTTCTCTTACGCTTAGATCTAAATCCTATCGTGCAATCGACAAAAATAACTTTTTTTATTGGTGTACAAAGTACTACCGTTTTTATTAAATTCACTATTTTCGGTGGTAGCTCGGCGATACCTTGAATTGGTCGTATTTCCCTCCTACAATGTAAAGTTTCGCCGGAAATTGATCGACTTCCCTTTCCACCGGCCTCTTTCGTTCTTTGACACGTTGCAGCTTTAGTTCTTGAATCGTCACGTCGTCGTAACTCATTTTCATCGCGTTACGAACTACCGACAAAGCTTCGTCGAACGTAGACCATAAAATTTCTGGTTGCGATAAATCCAGTATCATCAATACTGTGATGTGGTGCGGAGAATGAGTTAAAGATGAACCTGTCATCGCGGCTGATACCAACGAAGACGTTAAACATCCTACTTCCCACACGTGTACGATATTTTTTATCTGCGGCAACGATTGAAATGAAAGAATAAATGCTTATATTTTTTTACAATTAACCCTTCGTGATCACACGGGGTGTATTGTACCCCAAGAATAATTTTCGAGTTAAAATGTCGTGTCTGCACGACTTCCAAAGGGGATTTAACGCAAGAAAAAAAAATAATTAAAAAATCGCTTTTTTCTCACAACCGTGGAAAATCGCTCATTTTTAACTACAATTTTTGGTAATTATTTAGAAGTTTTCCGTCCTCGCCGATTTCAACTATTTTTGAATATGTTGTCGGGGACACGATTCTGAATATTTTTTTTCTATACATGTTACCGCCGCCCGACCTTCATTTCCGAGATATTTGCGAAAAACTGCTTTTGACTTGTTCCGACGCAACGCATTCCGCTTTCCAACTTGTCCCGGGTATTAGTATTGGTTGGGGCTAGACTAGCGCGGGGGCGCGCGCCCGCTCGCGGGCGCGTAAATCATGTTAGCGGGCCGATATGAGTCGGGGTGTTGACGGGCATCCGGAAGTTTCTGGTTCAAATATCTAAACTCACATCAGTTCGCTATCATGCTTTACGCGCCCCCCGCACTAATCTAGCCCCAACCAATACTAATACCCGGGACAAGTTGGAAAATGGAATGCGTTGCGTCGGAATAAATCGACAGAAGTTTTTCGCAAATATCTCGGAAACGAAGGTCGTGCGGCGGTAATATGTATAGGAAAAAGTTGTTCAGAATCTTGATCTTGATAACATATACAAAAATCATTGAAATCGGCGAGGACGGAAAACTTCTAAATAATTACCCAAATTTTATCATATTAAAATTTACATTTCTAGAAAAAGACTGTTAGACCATGATTGTATAAGTATTACGAACGTACAATTATCACTGAAAAGTTAAAAGACTCAAAAATACGAAAATGGTAAGTCAAAAACGACGCTGGGGTACAGTGAACCCCGTGTGACCAACTTGTGATTATAAGAAGGTGTGACCTCGAAGGGTTAAGTTACATTTTTACAGTAACGGTACTTTTATGTATATCTCCGTTTTTCTTTTGAAATTTTCGACGATATTTATGGGTGTTCTGTAAAATATATCAATGAAAAATCATATTTACAAAATTGTAAACTAGTTCCCAAGTACTTCATCTTTAACGTTCACTTCTTACAAAAAGATATTTTTCTAAATTTATTACTAACATCTTCGAAATAAAATATTCTTTTCTCTATATTAGTATCCTATGAATACTTAATCGGTGGCATATACTATTTATGTACGTATGTATAAGGATATCCCAATAGAAGAGACAAACGAAGGTAAGAAAGTTTTTTTTATTATTTTTTCTTTGTAGAATCTGATGGTATCAAAAAATTGTTTCTAAATTCTTCAAGGCAATCTTATAATTACTATATTTTTATTAGTGTCATAAAAGAGTTAAAACGCAAATACATGATATCATTCAAAACCTGTTTGGAGCAATCCAAAGTTTGATATTCGCATAATTTCGTTTAGAAACAGATATAATCATTTATAAAATGTTCGCGTAATAAAACATGAGCATCTTCAGAATTTGAAATTAATTAATTTATAACTGTTTACCCTTTTCAGGAGGTTGCTGAATTGATCACATTGTATAACTTGTATACTGAAATAAAAATATAGCATTACAAGCCCGTTTGGAAAAACGTAAGACAAAAATTTAGGCCGATAGTACAGTGAAATTCTACACGAAAGAAATTAAATTCAGCCAATAATTTGTGTATTACTTATGTAGGGATATCCTGTATAGTAAAATCATCATGAAAAGCAGAACTTACTAAACTCTTTCCACCTTTACGCCCGAAGGAGTAGTCCATCGCAATTGTTGGTTTCGGCGATTCGTCTTTCTCAAGAAATCGGTATACCATTGTAGTTTTGCCCTAAGAATTCATATTCTCTTTTGTAAAATATGAAAAGAATCATTTTTAAGAACATAATTTACTATTTTTGACTACGACATTACGCACAACTGCTTTGCTACCGACAATTATAAGTGAACGCTCGTACGTTTCATTTGGGTTGGTCCTACGCCTTTGCTCTTCCTCCAAACAAAGACGCAACGCTGCATCTCGCGCATTTTCTCTGAAAGATAATTTCGTCCCTACTATTGCTTTCTCGTCTCCATAATTTAGATTACATTACACAATTTATAAACGTAGTATTTCTTAATCACGTAAAAAACTTCAATCCATTATTACAATTCATAAGCAAAATGAAAAAGAGCACGAGAACATAAGAAAGTATATGACTATATTCACGCATTAGCGATGCATCGGACAAATGTATCTAAATTCCAAAAGTGAAGGATAGTGATGCTTCTCTTGAAGTCTAATCGAAGCTTCCTCAATTTTAATTATTTCAAACCCCATCTTTATGAACAAAAATATATGTGATTGGTACATACAAGTTTTGCTCAGCCATTAATTTTGGCTGATAGTTTTCTTAAATAAATATAAACCGCACAGTCGTATACGCGTTTGCTTTCACCGTGTAGGTTATGTTGGTGTTTTCGTATTCGTTGCTATAGTGATACGGAGAAACTCATTCGTAGAGTTATATACACATCTTAATATTTCGTTACTTTCATTTTTAACATTTTTTCTACATACGTAAGTGACGTACATATGTAATACTCAATCAGAATAACCCTTTCGTTATGATTAATAATAGTCAAATCAACTAACTACGGCGAATTCCACGGCCAAATCGACCGCGCAGGAATTTCCTGTTTTTGTAATAAAATGAATATCATAAATTATATGTTCTTGTTTTCGAGTCGTAATTTATGTTTAAAAACTTGTATTTTCTAATAATGTCTCTGTCACAGATTTTTTTTCCATATTTCGGGAGATTTTCATAAATTTGAAAACGAAAACCACGGGCGTTGCGGGCAATTTGGACGTAAGTGGAGGTCGCCTTTATAAAGTTTAGTTGGTCACAGGGCCACATTTTTGCCGCCCAAAATTTCTGCACTTGACTTCTATTTAATATGTTTTGTATTTACGGAGTACAACAAACTTACAGTTATATTACGTTTATGTGGGAGTTGGATTAATTTATTATTAAGCGTGCGATGTAGTTTTTTAACGCCTCCCTCGGCTGGCGCCCTTATGCGCATAACTGGCATAATGATTCCGTCTAGGGTTGCCAATGTTGCCATCCGTACTTTAAAATAAAGTATCTTACGTTATTATACGTAAATGTACTCTATACTTTTGAATATCAATAAAGTATGGGAAAATACTTTATTTCACGATTATGTATATATATATAATATATATATTATTATATAATATTTTATAATATATAATAATATTACTTGAAACGTAACGCAATATTATTGTAAGTAGTTCCCAAACGTACACACACCACGATCATCTCAAAGTAGTTTCTTATCTTCTCTGTTCCTGCCACCTCAGCATTCACTGAGAAAATTTTCTCTGCCATGAATGTGAAGTGGCGGAATGAGAGAAACAAGGCCTATCTTAATTTAATAAAAACAAATTATTTATATATTTTAATATGAATATTGAGTGCAATAATGCCATTGAGTTATTTAAAAATGATAAAAAGTTGCTCTGTAATGGAATAAAAAATATGCTTGGAAGAAATAAAAACTAATCAGATTAAAATGTATTTTTAGTTATTTCGAGCGTACTTTTTCACGAAAGCAAATTTGTTGTTTCGCTGTAAAAAAGGTGCAACCCTGGTTGGTCAACAGCAATTTGGAAACGCAATGTATACGAACCATTAACGTACACAAACAAATAAATACAAAACATAACGAAGTTTTATATAATGTTGCTTTTAATTTTTATCTAATTTTCATAATACATTACGCAATGCAATATAATGAGGTATGTTACATCTATATTGTTATGTTTCCGTATTCCTAGATGAGCGCCCACACGTGATGATTCAAGACGTGACTAGTTTTGACAAAAAAATTTACAAGGACATTATTCAGAATAATGCACTATGGACATTTCCACGCTATTTTAAGCTCTAAATTCGCTTTGAAAGTTTCGAAAATGTGTTGTATCAATACGTCTCTGCTGAGCCAAAACGCACAATACTTGTTCGTTCACAAATTATTTACGAATTATTTTCGTTTAATGTACTGACTGAACTGGACGAAATCGACAGTGGAATGTATCGCATAATTATACAGCTTCTAATAAATTAAATATATTCATAAAGATAGAAGTGATTTCATGAGTTATACAGTAGTACCAAATTCATAATGTGATGTATGTAAGTAATAGATCGTTTTATCTTTGGTTACGAAAATGAAACTTTTACAATTAATTATATATAATCATTGGAATTTACGAATTTCCTTGTTGGATAGGAGTAAACAAATGTGATGTATCAGTTGTAACATTTGTGAATCCGTGTTCTCGCGAGTTATTAACAATTTTTTGTGATAGTAATTTCTTACTCTATGCACTTGTTAAATACACGCATATACATTTAAATGTACATACAGGGATGTACGACAAATTGGAAGTTCAAAAGAGTTGACTAAAATCGTTATGTATATGAATGTAATTCTACTGAACAGTATGACCAGCTATAAGCCATTTTTACTACTCATTGTCAGTAAATAGTTTAATAATCTGTTAATGAAAACAGATTAGCGTGGATAGTACACGACGTATAAAAATGTTGTAACAATTATTGTCAGATCTATTCTGACAATATGATCTTTTTGTAGTCAGTTCATAGTCATTGCATCTTTTCACGTCTTAAACATATTGTAAGTCTTTTGCATATTTTAACCCCTTAAAGCGTATGCTCGTGTCTCACATGAGCAAACAGTTTAGTCAAAAGCGCGCATGCCCATGTCTTACAAGCAGGTTGTTTAGTTAAAAATGCATATTTAAGCGCATTAAATTTTCGCATCTACATACCAGACACGACAACGTTATCAAAAATGGAAAGAATTGAATACCCTTGGTTCTTTTGAAAATGATTCCAATTTTAAAAAAAAAAACTGAAACGCATAAAATATACAAACACCTATATAAAGAAAAATGATATTGGTCCTTCTACTGCACGTCCATTTTTGTACGCGAATATGGTAAATTAAATAGATCAGTGATGTTTCATAAGTGGTGGTAAAAAGTGTCTCACACGGCCAAAATAGCATTCGATTGCAAAGAAACTCTTTGTGTTTAATACTATAGGTACGGAAGAAAATAGTTTTCTATGATTCGTACACAGTTCTCCGTATATTGTTCACACTTATCGCATGAAATTTCCCGTTTGAACACTATGGCATACAAAATTTATTTCGGAGACGTAAAATATGTGTAATCAAATTTAATAATTGAATTAATCTGTAATTCGTATTAAAATGTAGTCAACCGGCACAAGGCATATCATATTTTTTTTTTTCTAAACAAAACTGTTCTCTATTTACACACATCTTCGGGAATATCAGTTAGAGCATTTTATAAAAATGCTGTTTCGGAATTTATTATAGTACTATCAGTAAATCGACTTTGCGTTCCATACAATCTTACGAGTAAAATAATTATAAATATGTATGTATATAATGAATTACTATATATGGATAATTCTAATACAAGCCACATATTCTTTTTTAAATTTATCAAAATCTTAATGGTCAACGAAATACAATGCGTGTGGAGGAAGACGATTAAAATGATTAGTCACCTTTTCCTACAATACTTCATTGCTTCTATTATGCAGTATATCACACGCTCTGCATGTTATCTAGTCCATATATCGCTCATCCAATTGTCATCTAACTCATTAGCTGGCAGAACCTTTAATTTTCTTAACGCCTCAAGGTAAAACGTAAGTTCAGACGTAACCACACCGTGTTGCGGACCACCATTATTTACTATATTCATTTTAACTAATTGTTCTCGAAGTTTCTCTTTAAAAGATGTATTCACTGTACGGTATAAGATTTGTACTTCAACTGAGGGGAGAATTCCAGAAACTGCTTCATGCAATTTTATTAAGTAGCTGCAATTAAGAATTATATGAACACATTGATTTCCATTTGAAAAAAACGTTTAGACGTTTACCTAGAAATGTTTCTAAACGATTTTGATGGAACGGGCGGCCTTGCGGACCATTTTGATATTTGGCCGCCTAACAGATTGTCGACAATGGTAAGAATCTTGCTCTCTATTTCTTTTACATGTGCACGAATGTCTCGTTCGACGCTGTCCAGTAAAGCAACACCGCCACTCATATTAGACGCACCAAATCCACGACTAGGATTCTGCTCTGAAAGCACTACAAATAATTTGCAATATTTAGTATTATGATTCCGTTATTTAATGTCGTAAGTTAACTTACTCTGAAAATGTGTCTTTACAAAAGGCATAAACCATAGGATCAATTTCAAGCTGCGTGCGGCCAACACGAGTATTGTACTTGTAATGGTCTTTAAACCAGCAACTTGCATTGCACCTGCGCCAAGTACAAGTTGGCAACACCGTGAATTATAGTGTCGCAGTAATTCAGCTAAATATCTTCCAATTGTTCCAGATAGGGCGACCAACTCACTACCGGTTCTATGATTATAAATACAATATAGAATTACAAATACAAATACAAGCATAACATTGTACTATAAATGAACAGCATAAATGTACCTGCAGTATTCCTGAATCATCTGTATAAGCATTAAAGCAGTGCCAACAACTGCATACTTTTCCTCGCCTACCATGATAAAGTTCTGAATACCGTCTTCTTTTACTCTATCTTCAGCTTTAAGTAAAGTCGGCGGAAAACATTTCTTCTCATAAACATGCGCCACTAATGCTTGAAATTCTGTGGGCACATCAGCCTGCTTCCATCTTTCAGATTCCAGCAAAAGAGTGAGCTTTGTTTTAAGCTCGGTGTGAAATCTTTGAATAAACTTACTAGCTTGTGCCTGTAATACCATAAAATGTAAAAAAAATGTAAACAACGTACTGTAGTTTGCAAAAATGTTGACGGCCGGATGCTGAGCGGAGCAAGGGGGCTACCACGCTCGCGCCGCCCCACTCTCTGCCGCGGAGCTCCCCAATTCCCCACTAGTAAGTTCTTAGCGGTACACGCTGCATCCCTCGACCACCAAGTTTTTGCTCGTCAACATTTTTGCAAACCACAGTAAATGCATGGGAGTTATCAGTTATACAGAATGTCCCAAAATTCAGGGACATTGCACACCTTAAATGCAGATCGTAACGCTGTACACTGTTTGCCGCAGAATTTTTCGCACGTTTCGGTGAATCCTTCGACCAAATTGGCCAGTTGACACACTTGAGCCGTCGTTGCTCTTTTACTCAGCCAAGATGACTTATCGTTACTATTTTGACACTCTTTATCTTCTAGCTTATTATTCGAATTTTCATTGTTTGTTCTTTCTTTATCGTTTTGCAATTTATCTTTATCGTTTGCACCTGCCGAAAGCAGATTTCCCATTCGCTCATGGCAATAATCACAAACAGAAGTTATCATATCATTGAGTTTGGTCGTTACTCGCGAATGTTCTGCTTCAGTTAACAAACGATCAGGTATCGAATCATCGAACGAACCGTCGCATACTCGGCCAGCTGCAAGATCTACCGTATCTCGCATTACGTCGTGGACAGCCTAAAAGTACACATTATTTACATCGAATATTTATAATCTAGAATTCGGTTTGCAGTACATACTTTGATTCGCATGAGAAGGAATGTCAAAGACTGCATACTATCGTGAAGCAACGTTAATCTCTCTGCAAGGGAAAGTCCACCGACTTCAAGAGCAGCTGCTTGCTGATCGCTGCAACAATCGCTCGCAGCTAGAGCTTCTATAACTCTCTGTTTTGTTACAGCTCGAACTGTTGTTACAGCTTCTTCTTTGTACGTATCCACGAATTGAAAATGCTTTTGCCGCAGCAGGCCAGAAATTATGGAAACCAGTTTGTCCTGTTCGTTCAGGGTGTACAAATGATCTCACTGGGAAGAGATGGACGACGGTTTGTTTGCTACGAACTAGGTGTACGTTTCGAAAAGTTATATATGTACTTACACCGTCCAGAACAGTGGTTTCACCACCTAATGGTCTGTTTAAGTCAGCAGTTGCATATCTTTGGAACTCTGTAGACAACATCTTGTCTACCAGTTTCTCCATTTCCGTTAACTGAGAACTCAGATGTCTAAATAAACGGATAAAGATTCACAGGCTACTGTACTATTCTTTAAAGTTATAATTAATTTATATAAATGTACCTAAAGCTATGCACCCCATTCAATTCCTGTAAAAGTATTTCTTGCGTTGTGGCGATAAGATCCAATGCTGCAACATAGTCTGGCGTGGACAACAGTAACTGTATCATTGGTTGACTTTGATGTACTGTAGCTATGAGCTTTAGTTTCTCGTGAACTAACAACCGATTAGATCTTGCTCGTTCTAACCTGGAGAAATGTTCAGATTAAAGTATCCATCGTGCGTGTTTTACGTACAAAGTGACTTATAAAACATAACTGCTATTTACCGTAAAATTTCTAATGAATCATTGACTAGATGTTTATCAACTTTGTGTATATTTTTCCTAAGAGCCTTTAAAACCGTAATAGTTTGCGTAAGTTGCTCCATTAAAGCGTCGTGAGAAGTCATGGCATGAAAAAATGCTTGTGACTTCGAAGCAACTTGTTCTGCTATTCTAACTTCCACAACATCTAAATAGTGACTTAACTATTAAAAGAATATATTTCATATGTATTATTTATTGTATTTTTCCTTAAGTTTATTCAGAACAATTAATTAATGATATACCTTCTCTTGCATTTGCTTGACATGCATAACAATATTACATTCCTTACTTAGCAGTCCACCCTTCGCGAACGGAAACACAGCATAAAAGTTATCTTTCTGAGAAAGATCCAAGTTGGGTGTTAAAAAGATTTTTGGAATACTAGTTAAATCAAATTGCATTCGATCTGTAAAAATGATTCGCTTAACGTAGAAGTTCCATATAGTACAATAAAAATCACACTACAACCCGGTTAGTCACAGTATGCCCTGAATGTATGCGTGTTGCTCGGGTTCAACCGTTCGCATACGCGTAGAGAGGGGAAACTAGCATCCCATTATTTCACACTTGACTGAGTCTTCGTTCGAATAACTTAAGGAGTTATACCTAGTCAGGCGGCCGAAAAGAGGCGAATATTTGTGAATTTTTTTGAAGAAATGGAAGCTTATATTTTTACAAAACTTTTTGCGCTTGAAAGAGCAACATTTAAAGAACATTTCGTAATTTTTTCGTAGAAAAATATTTACGTTTATAATAAAGTAACAACTGATATCCAAGAAGCATTTTTAAAAATTTGGTTTTGCAGTGAGCATTGCCATTCGGAACCAGATTATCTAAACGTAACTATTTTTCTACGAAAAAATTACCAAATGTTCTTTAAATGATGCTCTTTTAAGCGCAAAAAGTTTTGTAAAAATATACGCTTCCGCTTCTTAAAAAAAATTCAGAAATATTCGCCTCTTTTCGGCTGCCTGACTAGGTATAAACCCTTAATAAGGGGAGTGAATGGTATACACCGACAGTGAGCAGACCAGAGCAACAGTGACAAACCTCTCGGACCGATATTCTCAAGACCAGTAGCCAGCGACCTGACTCCTTCACTACTGAAAATTAAAATTTTTGTATTTGAAATTAGATGTTTATGAAAGTATTGCTAACAGATTGGTGAGATCCTATCGATTAAAGTGAGTGTTACGGAGATCTATGAAAAATATAAACATTTTAATTTGCAGTAGTGGATGATGCAACTCGCAGGTTTTATTTGTCACGACTGTCGACGCGCCACACAGTGTTCGATGTAATGTACAAAAGTCAAGAATCTGAAGTGTTCGATCCACAAATTCTGGTATCATAAAAATAAAGGAACTTTTTTAAAAAAAAGTCCCCGTGATTTTGTGTATATTAATTTAGGGAACATTATACTTTATATTAACGTCAATTTCAGCTGCCCGAATTTGCCCGAAACAGAAAAAAGTCAAAATCATTATTAAAACGTTTGTCGCTTAGGCCCGTCCTGCGCCCGCCGCGTAGGGTAGGATTATACAAACAGGATAATTTGTAGGTTTTTAAAAACCTTGTAAATGGGCCCTGTTTCGTGTAGAGCAGGTACCTAGACACGTACTTTGAAGCACTTCCCTATCTCTTTTGTGACTTCCTCATTCTCGAGCTAATATGTTAAACGTGTACTTTACAAAATCATCAATTTTCTGCGAATATGTTACCAACGTCTGTACTTATACATAATTGTAGTTGTACAATAATTGGATGATGAGGACTCCCAACATAGATCAGAAAAACGACGTAATTGTTATAATTCGTGCAATGAAAGTTGAGGGGGAAACAGTTGTTGAATTTTCAACCGGGAAATGCTATATCAACGACGCGGAAACATCTTCGAATGACATTTCCTATGTAATAAAAGCAATATTACCTACTGGGCGTTATTACCCGCACTTACCTTACATGCATTAAAAAGAAAAAAAACTTGTAACATCAAAGATGTATAAAAAATGTCCTTTTATAAACAAATACGAAATTTATTTTAAAAAATTTGACTGCAGAGAGAACTTATTAATTCTTGTCCATTTCCCTATACCCATCGAACACTGTGCGCTAGCTAGAAGATGATCCATTCGCATAAAATGCAGGAACCATGCATACAATACGGGATTACTGTATTATTCGACCTTTTTAATCATATGAAAGTTATTCTCACCTAAAGACTTGACCTTTTTTAAATTTGGGAAATTTTGCAACAATTCATTAGGCGTAGTTGGTCTATTGGCATTCGAGTTCATACGAGAGTGTTTTCGATACCTCTATAATTAAAGTCTTTATTAATACACTTATAATTCACTGTTGAGGCATTCAACTTTTCTTAAGAAGCATACGAATTACCCTTGCGATCTTTTTTAAATACGATTCGAAATGTTGCATCGTAACATCGGGAAGGTACGGACTTTTAGGAATATCAACTTTCTCAACAAATCCATCGCCCCAAGTGCGGGTTAAAAAGTTACTCTGCTTCCCTTTAAATGGGTCGTTTATAACGGCTGGCAAGTTCTGCGTCGCAGAATATACAGTCCACGAGGAAGATGGTTCTGACAACTGACCATTGCTCTTACGTTGCTGTTGCATTGCCGCGTGTTTAGTGGCGTGTGCTACGTAATCTTTGTCAGAAACTCCCTCCACAGGAAGACTAGTACATATTCCATTATAACCATAAAGGCACACAAAAGATCCACCCTCTCTAGAGCAATGCTGATCTCTCAGATGTCTGAAACAAAATCATGTACTGTGAAATGATAGAAATGTGAACCATTATATTTCATTTCTCAAAGCTATAGTGTAAGGTGTTTCAGAACTATAAATATAAATTTAAGTAATTAGCTACAGTCGAGTACAATAAAATGATCTATGGGTATTTAAAAATTGATGTGTATTAATATAAAGTGACCAGACGTCCCGCATTTGAGGCCTTTATCCCGCATTGAAAAGTGTCATCTCAGGGATTGGATACTTTTACATTTTCGCAGTGGCATAAAGTTACTGTTTCCTCTACTGTTTTTGTTGTGAAAAAATAAATATTTTTAATTTCGTTTCAATGTATCACTTTATAATCACAAGTATGTTTTTTTAAATATATTGTAAGCGGCAGAAAAAGAGAGCCTCGTGCGTTGGAACTCGAACTCGCGATCTTTGGATTCGCTGCTCACTGATAAGCCGCCTTAGCCACCAAAGCCGACTCTCCCGAAGTCCCTTATACTTCCATCGCTACATAACGCATAGCAACGCAACTCTTACAATATTGTAAATGCTTTAATAAACTATGGGAAAGATCTCCTCACGGATCTGTTAACCCCTTGGCCTACAACATCGAGTGAGACTCGTGGTCTCTCGATCTGGCCAAAAATGGAAAGTACGAACGAGACTTGTGGCACATCCATTGGGGCGAAGATGGAAAGCACGAGCGAAACTTGTGGTACGTCGATCGGGCGAAATATAAACACCAAGGATCAGGCTCGAAGTTAGTAGATACTACGATTCAATTTTTCGCCACTGTCTTTTCATCTCAGTTATACCTGACTGCATACACGTGTATTTACTTTGTTGCAACTGCGTAACGGGGCTAAGACACCTGCGATTGACAACTTCGGACAGTGAGACGAACCGTGAAATGGCTTAACACGTGGCTCACCGCTGGTGCTGATTTGGTGCCAGCAGTCGGAATTTAAACGGTAGACCTAACCCAGACCTTTTTTTTACATGCTTTATATTAACAACAACTGTAATACTGCCAAGAAATCTTCGGTAGGTACTACTAGCAGCCTTAGTTACTCTTATGTAATTATTTTACTTAAGTGGACACATTAAAATGATGTAAAAATGTTTCGTTATTGTTCTTACTGAATGGATTCTTGTTTAAAACATTTTAAGAAACATAAATCCGCTAATTGTTTGTTCGTTTGTTCGTTTGTTTGTCTGTTTGTCTGTCTGTCTGTCTGTCTGTCTGTCTGTCTGTCTGTCTGTCTGTCTGTTTGTTTGTTTATTTGTTTATTTGTTTATTTGTTTGTTTGTTTGTTTAATTCCTGAGGTATTCCATTTGCTAGTTTGTAAAGCAATAGTTTCTTGTGTAATATTATGCACTATAGAATTATTAATACTTAATGTGAACACTTTTTCACATTTTCGTAAGTAATGTACTTACATGGAATCAATTTAAATTGACTCAAGCACTTAAAAAGGAACTAAGAGAAATTTCGGTAAATAAGGAAAAGTATCAGTAATACGGATTAATAACCCCTTGAAAATATCATTACTATTAATGGTAAATCTTTGTACTACAAAAAAAATGATCTCATGATCACATCAAGACTCATTAGTTGTTGATATCAAATCCTCTCAAAATATTCGTCATGCTACACTATATATGTGTCATCACAAAGAAAGTTCTACTGACTCACAACGAAAACTCTAAATATGTCAAAAGCAATGAGTTCATAGACTTATATTTATCAAGATTTCTGTTCATTTTTACGTAATATCTGTTACCGTATGAAGTACATATTTACAATTCTGAAATGCCCCGTATATTCTGCGATATACGTATACTATAGTACATTCGTCAACATTGTGATCGCAATTACATATTTCGAAGAAATACGAGTGAATGTATTGTGTGACGTGTATTGAGAATCTTAAATAATTCGCAATATACGTGGCATTGGAAAAGCAATCAAACCGAACACAATTTCATGCACTATATTTCACTACAAAATAGACAATTAAACAGGTGGGACCCACCTTACAAAATCTTCTATATGTTTGAACGTAAGGTTAGTGCAGTACTCGCAAATCAGAATCACGGCTAACGATTCAGATCCTTTCACGATCTTCGCCATTTTCTACTTGCAGTCTCACTTCGCCATTCTGTCGCCGTCCTATTTAATTCGCTGCACATCGAACTCTGTTCAACCGTAATTACATCTATCACGGCTCCTAGCGATTACAATTATCCGCTACCGTACAGTGTCAAGCATATCAACCATATTCTTTACATCGTAACGAATAACACGTTTCACAATTCGAGCCATGTTAGCCAACAAAGGAAATACGGTCCTTCCGATAAGTTACTGTTTCTGCACAAAAAAAGTTCCTAGACCCAATGGGAATTTCTATAGTTTTTATGTGAAAACCGATAGATGTTTAATTTGGAGCATATGCATATGTAAGTCTACGTGATAAGAAAACTGTTTTTAATTTTATTATTATAACAATCACTCTGTTTTTAAACAAATAAAGAAACAGGACAAAACTGTTGTAAGAAATTGATTGATAGACTTGTATTTGAATCATAATTGTATAAGTACTAGGGTAGATATCCCAAATAACTTGCCTTTATGCTCATTTATGCTTAAGGGGGTAGACACGTCACGTGACCTGGCCGATTCGGCAGGTCGGTATTACAGCATTTTTTTCTGCACAGAAATAGTAATACCGATAGATCGACGATTACCCGGTGAACGCGAGAAGGAGCTGTTTGCTATTGCTGTATTCTATTCTGAATAAGGAAAGAAATTCTCAGCTGTTCCGTTATACTTATAAAAATTTAAACGGAAAGTCGGCTGGTACTGTAAACGTAGAAAATTCATTGTACATTTTAATTACTTGAAATGTGCTTATGCTACAATATTCTACGATAGCAGTAAGGAATTCTAAGTGAAAAGGGAAAATAGATGAGGGAATGTCCCCAGAAAATGAAATTTGTTAGGTTAGACATTTTTTTAGTAGCAAAGCACCGAAACAGAACATGAAATACACTCATTACACGTCCTCTGCAGAAAGCAGTTATCAACAAACATTATATATACAAAATTGTATTGAATGTTGAATTGGGCTAGTGAAAATGCGCAGACTGGATGCGCGTGATTATTATGTGGTCGGCTCCTCGAAGTGACAGAAAATATAACCTAAATATATGCTATATGACAACAAATGTTTAGTGGCTATTTCAGCTTCAAAGGCATCGCCTTAAAGTTGCAAATAAGAGGCGCAGGCCTTTCAAGAGGCGCTCCAAAATTCTGCGTCTCTTCGTTAAACAGTCACTGTCTCGAAACATCTGCGCCACTTCTCGCTCTTTGATTTGCTCTCCGGAGACGTTACTGGATGAAAATAGTCTTGGAAAAATGTAACAATAAATAAACAAAATTTAAAGTCTTCCTATATCTACTGCGAATTACTTTTTTATTCCTGTTTCTTTAAAAATAAATATAATATTGAAGTGAGATTATTTCCAGTATTATTCCTTTCATTCATTTTTATATAATATCATTCAGTATAGTATGTCCTCCTGTGTACTTGGTTACAATAGCATGTCCAACTTCCAAGCATTATTGTCGAGTTATTATTATAATTTTGCAGATTCTAACTTATACTACTAATTACATACTTTCAGTGATACCTATATTACAATAATGCAAAAAGTATTTATGTAATTATAAAGTACCATTGAATGTTTGAACCTGTTTTTCTCAAAATCGCTAAAAGTGGACATACAATATGTGTGCACTAATTGTAAGCCATCGATGTACAATAGGAAATTTTTTTTTAATGTAGGTTATTCTGTTGTTGTTCGAACTGCCTGAATTACTATACATAAATACGACAGCGATTTCAAGTGATGTATATGTAACGATAAAAGCGTTAATTTAGTAAATGTATACAATTCCCAGCAGTTCCTATGTCAATGTATGCCTAAAATGCATATAACCTAACCTCTAATCGTACGAAAATGCATACATTGACTGCATCACGCTTTTACTGTGGCATATTTATCCACCTAACGCTCCAGTTTTGCTATGATTCCACGTTGGCAGTCCTCCCGAGTAGGCGCCATCTCGTATTCACTATCTGAACTAAATTTGTCACGTGACTTGCTCTGCATTATCGCCAATATGGCGGAACTCGTATTTGGGAATGCAATCACGGGCTTACGTTGTTTGTCGTTATATGAGCAAATTTTGAGCTGGGTGAGGTCTCATTCGAAAGAGGAAGGTTCAGTACAGCCCGCTCTGCTCATCGTTTGAGTCACAAAACTCTTTTAGTGACGTACAAATGCTTGGAATATGCGAGTGAATTGCGCCCACTTTTTTTCTACTTTGGGCACTCATATTATTACATATCAACACAATCTCTTTGAACCATGAGCAGAGCGGGCTGCATTCAACCTTCATCTTTCGAATGAGACCTCGCCCGGCCCAAAATTTGCTCATATATGGACAAACAACGTCAGCGCGCAAACCCATGTTTCGGGCCAGATTATGTCGGTATACAGAGCGCTGCATTACCCGGTGTCTACCCCCTTAATTTAAAGTATTACCTTGTTAATGGGTACATTTGAAATGAGGAGGGATCAATAGAATAACCGTTATGCAGTTTTCAATACAGTCCTTTTAATTTAGAAATCCTTGAAAGGAGACACTGATATGAATAATATAATCATGTACGTATATACAATAAAGAGAATTCTCCATTTGTATCGTGTTTAAATCGTATTATTGCGCGTGTAACGCTAAATTGGTATAGACTGTTTATCTGGTTTCCCTACCAACTGATAATTAATTTGTACAGCGGTAAATTGTAGCGCAACGAAGCATCGAGTGTAAATTTTCAAACATCACGGTATGCTATCTCTATTCTGCCAGTTGCCAATAAATTATTTAAATAATTTCATCTCAAACATGAGAGCAAATAATCCAGAAAAGGAGTCGCAAAAGTTTCATCACAGCGGAACTGTACATTGGAAAATTTAAACCGGCAGGATCGCCAGCTTCCTAAAATGATATCCGTGCACCTACACTCGATGATTCTTGAAGACGCGTTCCCTAACAAATTTGAATTCGAAATCAGAATAAAGTCTCTCTCATGTATCTTCAATACTTTGTATACCTTATTTATTTTCTTTTTTTATCTTTGTATAATAATAATAATCATAAACGTACAATTTAAAACAATAGTGCTCCTGTGTGTGGTGTATGTGTCTGTGTATGAGTGTGTACATGTGTCTGCAATGTACAGGATAATCTTTAAGCTATAATACAGTTCGAAATGAAATACAAATCAATAAACTATTTTACGCGTTAGGTAAACCTTCTCGTTCGTTCGTTTCCTCTTCATTTTAATACAATTATTTTCACTACTGAATGACAAACGTCCGTCCACGGCGTGTAAATAACTCGCTCCTCTCTCAATTTTTTGATCATTTTCACGCGTACCGCGCGTATACGAGGGGCCTCGCCAACTTTCACCGAACGTCGTGTATCTACAGTTTATCTTTACGTCCTCCTCTTCCTTTCCTTTCATTCTCTTTTGTCGTCACTTCTGTAAAATATTCATTAATTACGTTTTACGATATGATTTCCCTCCTTTCGGTGGTCCATGCGCGAACCTCCTGCTCTTCCTCCTCCTCCCACCGTATATATTACAAACATCCCCGCCCGAAATTGAACGGGGATCGCCTAGAAAGCCGTTTCCCGCTTAAATAATTAAAGCTATCCTCTATCTAAAGTCTATTCGGTATCTACAAGAAAATCTATTACCACCTTGCGTCTTGCTCGAGAAACAAGAGAGAAGTATGATCTGGGAAGTATGAAGTGGGGTCGGAGGGGCGAAAGAAACCGGGTTGCATTGTTTGCTCAGCCGCGCAATCGACGACTATCGACTAGACACTGGTTGGCAACACTGTCGCGTAGAGCGTTCAGTGGCTGGCGCCCCTGATCATCCACGGACAGCCCCGCCAATCGCCATGCAACTGGTCGACGTCATTAATTTGAGAGCAACGATAATTATAAAGTAACAACGACGGAATAATAATAATGACGATAATAAAGGTAATAATTATAATTAGCATAATGATGATAATAATGTTAAGAATAATGAAGGGTGACATTAATAATAGCGATAATTGATGTTAGGGGTGATAAATAATAGCGCTGTGTACGGTTTTATACTGGTTTTCGCGAGAAACATAACCTCGAAAACGGAACGTCCGATCACTGGTCTCTGGATTAGCAATGCCCTTTTTTTGTTAAGTGTTCCTCTCACTGGTTGGCTTCCTCACGCATTAGTTTTTTTTTTTTGTTCCACTCATTCTCACTTTCTCTCTGGTAAACACACACGCTTCCTCTCTTCCACTAGCAATCATTCGTGTTTAACTTGCGGACTAGAATTTAATCGAAGATTAAAATTTAATCTGGTAAATACAAGTTTGATTCGATAATATCGAGGATTAATTTTCTTTGCCCCATTTAGTTCTCGCACAGGCGCGCGCTCACTCATCCTCTCGCTTATCTTTCGCAGCCATACGATAGTGCACGTTAATTCTTTTTCGTAATTATACGCTCCCCGCGTCGCTGCATGCATGTTGTCCTTAACCGACCGTTTTCGTCCGAAAAAAGTGGACTTCCCGCTGTTCTGTTCGTCGATTTCCGCCAACGGGTCTCGGTTCGCCTCTTGACAACTCGGCGTTAAGTCGCTCGCATGCATGTCCGCTTTTAATTCCGGGATATATCGCTATTAGAGAGGTTTAAGTGTGGTAGTTAAGTATATATAATATACAAGATCGCGTGTGTACGTGTAATGTCTCGTATGTACCGAGTCTCGTCTCTTTTTTCCCCCTTTTTGTACAATTATTTACAACGTGGATGCGAGCTTACGGTTGCTCTCGCTCCTTAATACCCGGCATAAAGACGCTGTCGCATCTTCAACGCCTGAAAATCGCAGATTTTTTTCTCTTTACCTTATCATCGCATATAAGCTCTATCACATTGGCTTCACAAGCCGTATCGTTATCGCGAATAAGAATTCGAATTGGTAATAAAATAATATAATATATAATCAATAATAATAATAATAATAATAATGATAATAATAATAGTAAAATAGCAATGATAACGTAAATCTAGTAATACGGTAATGTTGGTAGTAACTGATAACTTCGATTACCGGACCGCCTCATTTAACTAGCGCTCTCTTTCTTTCTCTCTCTCTCTCTCTCTCTCCCCTTTTTTCCCTTTCTCTACGTGGGAAATAGAAAAACGAAGTATTGTATTTCAGAAGTGGACAGATTCTCTGTTTGCCAGTTTCAAAAGCCGCAAACGGAGACCACGTCTAGTGGTAGAATAAAATTGATAATAACGCTGTTCCTTTAATTTGTAACTGTTTCGTTTTTAAGCTCGCTCCTCATAAACGGCTGGGCAAGCGAGAAGCAGGAAAAAGAGCGAGAGCACACGGGTTTCCCCCTTTTTCCTAACTCAATCTCTTCTTCTTTTTCCACTTTCACGAATAAACGACACACTTCAACCGAACAGACGAGAAAGGTACGTAAATCGGGAGAGCGGAGTGTATTAATAACATTAACAGCTTAACGACTATTGACCGGGGGGGGGGGGGGGAGGAGAAGTGTATATAAACAATATAATAACATGAATCACAATTATGCAATAATTATTAATCGCTTGTCTCGCCGCGTAATTAGATAAAATCAATAATAATTCGATCTAACAACTGATTACTCGTAGATTGCACTCTGACAAAACCCGGGCTCTTTCCGTTTTCCTTTCATTTACTACATTCTCTTACAGTTCTGTCCCCCTATTTCTCGACATTTCGAAAAACGGAAGCGGCCGGGGTCTCTTCGTATTTCGAGCAAAATGTGCGACGATCGCCCTCTCTTCGTTTCTCAGAGCTAGCCTGTCGCGCTTCACAGTCTTCTAAATAATACGAATCGGCCGTATATTAACTGTGCACACCGACACTAATTCCGCGCCGCACAGAGCAACGTTACGAAAATGAGTCCTTTTGATTGAGCTCCAATCTTCCCTCGTCTAGCAGCCTCTCGCTGGTATTCTTTGTACGTCGGCCAAACACGGTCGTGCACATCCGTGTGTCTGTCTTTTTCTTTCACGTACCCTATTTTGTATTTGCCTCCCTATTGATAATGCCCTCGTGGTAGGCAGGACTCGGCCAACCAGGCCTGGTCGAATCCTATGACTGGTTTTCTCGTTTAACAACTTAACTAGGCCGTAGTCACTCCGTCAGAGTGGGACCACGCTTTTGCAGCAGCATTCTTTTGGCATGTCCAAGCGGTCTCATGGTCAACGAACCCCTTAATAATCCCAAGGTTCCTCTGGTTCGTGCTTCACCACACTGTCCTTGGGGCTTTCCTCGGTGGACTGTTGCGTTTGCTGTGTAGAGGGTGGCCTTGGCGACGTCGCTGGACTGTTCTGCCCGGATTTGGGACTTGGCAGAGGGCTGTCCCGGTCTTGACCGTTGTTTCCAGAGACAGAGGAGACGTCACTCTGCGCGTCCTCCTCGTATCTGTCTTGTACAGGTGTGGGTTCCACCCTAATGGTCTCTTCAGCCTCCCTCTTCACCCCGTAGTCGTCCGTTTGCATCACACAAACACCGTTGATTATCACCTCGTCGCCCGCTCTGGCTGGTTCCTGCCACTCTGGATTCACCCATTGCGGTGCAGCAGGTTTTCTCCTATTGGATCTGACTGTGGTCGGTGCAGTGGGTGTTTCCGTGGGTTCTCTCTTTATACTACCCGCCGACCCTTCTGAATCCTCGCTGCCCAGGTTGCTCATGGCGTCCTCCACGTCCTCGTCCTCGAATTCCTGATTCGGCTCCCTCTTGAGCGCGTTCATCGACAGATCCAGACCAGAACACTGCTCCTTCAGCGCGTTCCCCACCAGAGCGGCCAAGTTAGGGTTGAAATACGGAGAATACGGCAGAGGTACGTTGCCAAGACCCAGTCTCTCCTTCTGGATCTCCAGCAGTCTTTGGTTCAACAGCAGTCTGAATTGAACTGGGTCGAACGGTTGGCCAGGCTCCCGGGGCGACTGGGGCTCAGGTTGACCGTGCGGCGTTTGTTGTTTCAGTCTCATTCGATGATTGTGAAACCAGTTGGTGATTGTTCTAGAGGACAGCGCCAGCTCGCTAGCGAGAAATTCAATGGTGGCGACGTTGGGGTACGGATCGAGAGCGAAGGCGAGCCTCAGGGCCTCCTTCTGTTCTTCGGAGAAGAGAACCCGTTGCTTCTTGGCGGAAGCCGGGCCTGGACCTGGCGAAGCCGCGTGGTAGAACTCTGCCGTGTCGTTGCTCGAGGTGTCCGAGCTGTTGTCGTGACCCGGACCGCTGCTACGTCGTCTTTTATTCGCTTCCCTTCGCTCGTTCTTCAGTGCTTGCAATCGATCGACGTTGTGCGCATCCGACAGCCAGAGCTGCATTCTGATGAAAGGCTCCCGACCTTTTATGCTCAGCATGTGCCAGGGCTTTGGTTTACTTAACAGCTCGCTGACCGATCCCTGCGACAGGCCCAGTACAGCCTCACCAAAAATTTTCTGACCTATGTTGTTGGCTAGCAGAGCTTCCTTGATCTTCGTTGTAATGGTCTGAGTGTCGAGATCTTGCGTTAGCGCAGCCATTTCGTATACACTAGGCGAGATGTGTGGGTGGAGGCCACGAAGAGGAGATGGGGTCATCTGATGATGCGGGGAATGAAGGTTCATCTGCTGCTGCTGCTGCTGTTGCTGTTTCTTCTGCAATTCTTGCATACTGAGCTGTGTATGAGGGTGGTGGGGACCTGGCGGCGTTAGCATCATGGGTGGCGGTGGCTGAGGGTGTTGGGGATGCTGGGGACTCTGTTGAGGCGGACCGAGTTGCATTTGGCTTTCCTGTTGATGCTGCGCTGCTGCTTGAGCGGCTGCTTGTGCCGCAGCTTGCGCCTTCGCGGCGTTCTGGAGCTGTTCTTGAACGAGTTTTGTCGGAGGCATGGGCTTCATTGGCGTCCCGCAAGCTGTAAAACAAGAAAACAACATTCAGGGCTAGTTCCACATGAAACTCGTGCATTATAGTCCGAAAGCTCACTTTGGCAAGTAACAGAATGTTGCTTCGTTAGATTCGATTAGATTTCTCCGTAATAAATATCTTTGAATAATCGTGCTCACTTGTTGCATCAGCGTAGCAGCATTCGACATAGAATTCCGAGCTCCCGAACTACATGTTTTAGTAAAATAACAAAACATCTATATTGACCTGAGTTAAACTTACGAGGCAGGCCACCGTAGCCGCCGGTTCTCATCAGCTTCTCCGGTGCGATTTTGTATTGGCTGGCCACCAGCTTGTGCACGGCGTTGTCGTCCTCCAGGAACATCTTCATCCTGATGAACGGTTCGCGCCCCTTCTGCGTGAGCATGTGCCAGGGCTTTGGACGCGCCAGCAGATCCGAGACAGAACCCTGAGAGAGACCCAGCACAGATTCACCAAATAGACGTTGGGAGATGGAGTACTGGGACAATTGTTCCTTCACCTGGACAGATGAGTTTTAGACATGAACACCATCATTATGAGGTATTCGAGGCTTTCAAGGCCCGGGTTGCTACTGCTTAAGGCTTCTGGATATAAGTCGTGTTCTTTTTGAATGAGTATTTCAACGTTTTGCTAGCATTGCAGTTAAGTAGTTTCATCAAGGGCTACAAGTCATGGTACTGGCGTATGGTCACAGATTGGTCAGTTGATCAATTCAAAAAGTGAGAATTGGATGTTCCACGTAGTGTACAAGTGATAGCTGGAATGTCTATTAATGTTCTTAGAGTATTTCACGAATTCTAACGTCTTCCTGTACGTGCTGAGAAAGACATCCCTTTGTCGTGGCTACCAAAGCGACACTTTCTCAGGCTTACAGCCGGAAGCCTCAAGCAGTACCATCATTCCAAAGTAAATTACTCGCAAGGACGATCTGAATGGGTTCCCTTACTCTCTTCACGATGTCCTCGGTGTTCAGGTTATTGTACATGTCGAACTGCTGCTGAGTGATCGGAGGAAGTACCGCTTTCAGGGGCCTCTGATTGGCCGAGTGATGGGTAGGCGTGGACGGTTGACTGATCAAACTATTCGTGATAGAAGCCATCCTTTGTAGAGGACTGGCCGCCGCTGCGCCAGAGAATTCCTCGCTAGGTGTCATCGCGGGCGGCAAAATCGAATTTCCAAGCGGAGAGCTGGCACTGGACCCGCTCGGAGTGGACTGTGGCGCCGTGGACTCCTGTTTCGGCCTGACCAACGAGAAAGCACTTCCCGCGTGTCTCATAGCCTCCTCCATCTTCTCCTTCTCCTCTTCAGAAACACCGTTTAGCATCTTGTTCCTCGGGTCCACTTTCCCCAAACTGAGATCTTGGACCCCGCCGCCGTTCGTGGCCAGATGGTGTTGCTGGAGGGCTTGTTGCTGAAGGGCCAAGAGACCTGGGAGGCCAGGTAACCCGGGCAGTCCAGTCAGTGAGGGATTCTGACCTGGTGTCGTGTTCAGCTTCTGCAACTCGCGATGGTACGCGTCCAGCGCCAGTCGGATGTCATCCTGCGTACGTTCCATGCCCTGGAGGCCGCCTTGGCTGCCACTGAAAAAGTGTGGAAACATCGCGCTGCAATCAGTCGAGGTCGCGTGCTGTCCTCAATAATGATCGATCAGGGGAGGTGTGCTGATAGACAGATGACGTGCAAACAATGTAGCAACGACTTTTAACCGACCCTGGGTCCGTCCTTATGATCGCAACCGTAGGGTCTCGTCGTGTGCTCGTTTGTAGTTTGGAAATATTGCTTGCTCGTGGCTCACCTGGAAGAGAACTCTCGCGGACCACGCAGATCCTCGACCCTTCTGCCCATCAGCTTGGCCAGCTCCTCCTGGTAGATCCTGACCACCTTCTCCTGCGGAATGTCGTCGTTCTCATACTTCTTCAGTCTCCTGTTTTGGCTGTCGAGCCTGTCTTTGTTAAACGGGCTCGGGCAACCGATCCTGTTCGGACTCTTGCTATCCCCGTCGTTCGACACCTCATGTTCACCCCTCATCTGCAGATGACCAGACTCCGACAGGATGTGCGCCAACCTCTCGTCGCTCATATCCGGCGGGCCACCTTCCTGCGGTCCGCGCGCGAACGCTGGCATTCCCTGCTCCTTGCCTGAAACATACTCTATGGGTGAGGCACAACTTGTGGGTGCGTTCTTACTCGGTTTGGTCTTAAAGATAGGCGTAGAATATACATATCTATGTTAAATATGGGGGGTGAGGCAATTTTCCATTTAGGTTTTATCGAATGGCTGATGACTTTGTTGTCTGCTTTTTTTTTGCAGCACGGCGACTATCTTCCTTATTAATTCATGCTAGGGCTACACTCTTTGACCTATCGAAATTCTCGTGGTACATAGTAATTATCGCTGCGGTCGAAGCAGCATACTACTTTTTAGATAAACTTACTTCTCCTGTTTCCTTTACTACATCTTGTGGAATCTTAATTGTCTGCCATTCAGTTTACAATTTTCTTAAAACATCAAAATTTCGAACTTCTATAACCTTGGATCTGCAATCTTTCTATGTATATATGATGCGGTCAGAATTCAGGAGCTTGAAGCTCCGAAATCCGATTTTCAAGAGACCCTTAAAGACCTTTTCCGGAAACTATCATCGATCAACGGGTACCTTAACGTCTTCGGCTCATTACGGAACACGAGGACTTGTCACAGATTCAGACTCCAATTGAATATCTAAAATGGACACTTCTGGCTGATCAGTGCTCGTTCAGATACAACATTGGTGGACGATGTTCGATAAGGAAGAGGCAGTTGCCCCCTTGGTGTCTAATCAGTGTCCCGGGGGCTGATTTCATGTTCGATCGAACGTGGGAGCAATTAATACAACGCAGAATCAATAAGACCTCTTGAATCCGGAGGCAGAACCATAGCCTAGCAACGATAATTAAAATATCCTTTTCCGGTGGTGGGGGATCTCACCCTTGCACGTAGACCGAAGAGTGTGTAGTCCTCCTACGTGTTTCCCGTCTAATTGACCAATCAGCCGTAAGATTCGGATGAATGAGCCATCGATCATGTCTTTGATTGCTTCTCTACTACCCTCGTGAAATGCTCGTCGAATTGGAATTCATCGATGACGAGAGCATCGCACATGGTAAGTGATTCAAAGTAACTGTTTCTGAAGACGTGTCGGCTTAGAAACTGATACTTTTGTCCCTATTTGTCAGTGTCTTACGGTTAGTCAGAAAATTACCGACGGAGGTTGAACCTGACAAACGTCATTGCCTGTCTGTTTTCATTTTAGCATCGCGTTGCACAAATAGACGAGCCAACACAGTCGGTCTCGTGACTGTGCTACGTACCTATTTTAAATACCTTATTTTCTATTCAGGTCTGCTGAACATTGTTCTAGCGCACAGTGGCTTTTCTCTGATTTTTTGGAGACGCGTGTCAGATGAAATTTGAAAGGGGGAAGGACAGCATTGAGTATCAATGGAACTCGTGTACATGCTAAAGATATTACCATGGAATTACATATGAGAAATAAGAGTTGTTTAATATGCAAATTACAATCTGTTCCGTTCGATTTCATCTGAAATTCGCTACAGCGTGATTTCTTCCGTGTAATAAGAGCGTAATACGGTGTCAAGTTAGAGGCGAAAGGAGGAAAGATTAATTGGTCATTAAGAGTGGAATGTGGACAACGATCCAAGAAACTGATGTTGCAGTCGTTGAGAGAATATTGGTCGGCCGAAGGGGGAAATGTTTCAAGAAATCGACAACACAGTGGGTAGACATAGGCACGTTACGAGGACAATGGCGACAGTCGATGCTCATTTTGTCGATGCAGAAATTCTAGAAGGACCGTGCAGGACGTGTGCACGCGCATCTTGTACGTATACGTGTATTTGCTCGTGAAGTTTGAACTCGTGCCAAGGAACTTCGATTTCTGCCAACCTCTTCTGTGTATTCGTATGACGGAATTTTGCGCGTAGCCATCGACTATCCTTTAACAAAAAGAAACGGTTGTCCCGAACGCAAACACGTTGCTATTCACCGTTTTGAAAATATGCGGGTAATATAGCCGAACAAAATTTGGTATTACAAAGCCGCCCAAGAGGCATCGAAACTACCTATCATTGCGGATCTCAGAACAAACCTTCCAGATTCAAAAGCAGCTATTAAAGAAGCCATCAATAGTCTCTGGAACTACGAATGGCTGAACAACTCTCAAACAAAGCTAAGTCAGAGCAAATGTTCAAGAGAAACCAAATACCCCAGAGCTATCCAGGAAAAATCAAGTCGCTCTTACCCGCATTCGTACCGGCCATTCGCGACTAACCCATGAATATTTAATAACTAAACAGCCCCCTCCTGAATGTGAGCCTTGTAAAACACTTTTAAGCATAGAGCATGTTCTGCTGGCGTGCCCTAAGTTCTCCCAGGAAAGGAACCGTTTCAATGTTGAGACAAACTTGCAGTCAAACTTGAGCAAACGTAAAAGTATTCAGAATGTAATACAATTCTTCGAAGCGATCAGTTTAATTGACCTCTTGTAATTGAGCATTACATAATTCTATAACCTAATTCCTAGTATGTAATCACTGCTCGAAGGTGGGTGGTCGCTAAGGACTCCACTGTTGATGCGATCACCTTAAAATAAAACCCTAAAAAAAAAAATTGCAACCTAACCCAGACCTTAAATTTAGTTCAATTTCATTTCGATTTAAGTACCCTAAAGCTGTCAAGTATTTGACCGTCTCGAAGATATAAATAATGACACGAAGAGTGCGAAGTTTACGCTAAAAGCTGGATAAGGTTTCTAACAACGTAAATTACACGGTTTAAACCTCGGTACAATTTCGAATTCAAATTGCGGATTTTAAGTGACAGAAAAGCATGTGCGCTTCGTGAGAAAGCCTTCCCATCATTTGCCAGTAACGCGTCTGAAAAAAACTGAAGTCATTAGCATGCGTTACTTTTTGCCCTGCGAATCCGCTTTTTGTGGTCGCACATATGAAATCGACATTATCGTTATCGAACGGAGTACAAATTGACGCATTGCGGCGAAAAACAACTCTACTCCATGACAAATTGCGCTTGATCCAGGCTGATTACCGCCAACTTCCTGCATTAATATACTCCTTTTTTCTTTAAATCCCGTTTACATCCGCGGCGTGATTATTTCGTGGCGCATTGCATATTCAAGCTGTCGAACAAAGATGATCTAAACTGAACATCGCGCGCGATGCAGATACTTGGACCTTTTTAAACATTGTACACGCAATTAGAGTCTCCGGAATATTGCGTACGCCTGGCATACTCTAGATATTCGAATTTTCATGTTTTTAAATAATATTTTAATACAGTCACGTGCCTGCGGACTATAGAGACCAATTAGACAAAGAATTGCCGAAATGTCACGAAACTGTTCTTCCCCACTGACTGCGCGCAGGTCTGTCAACCTTCATTTCCTTCCGGTTGACGAAACGTCACGGTTCGTTCGTTTAGATCGCGCAAAAGGCATCGAAGACCGTGTCACAGGAATCCTCGAAAGAGAACAATCGCATGTACGAGGACAATAGCCACGCAATGCAGGGAAATCCATACTGCAATTTGTCCTGGCGATTATTTATCGGGGCACACGTATGCAACAAAAATATCTCGGTGTTCCTCTTGCGACAGAGGAAGGGCAGGGGGGGGCGAACGTTGACAATAGTCGGTTACAAAATTTCGAACGATTTCGTGAGAACCCGTCATTGGGTTAACTTAAGAAACCAGGCGATTGTTCTGGGAACAATCATCTAGGCGTTCCTTGCGCCATCCGCCATTGTTCGATGACTCGTGGAAAGTGTGCACAGTGTATTTCAGCAACTTCGTCACTAGGAATTTTCACGGAGAACAGGATTTTCCAGTGTACTCAACAGCTGTGTCTATCGGGGTTCTAGAACTCGAGAGTCTTGAATGGAGTTGTAATAGAAGCTTGTTTAAATGTTAGTAATTTTTTACTGGTCGATAGATAGTGTGAATATCGAAGGCTACAGCAAGATAGAAGAAAGTATCGTAAACTGGGGGAACATTGGCATACGCCGGGGTTACATTGTTTTACGTCAGATTAGTAAAACTTAATCTGTTAGTGCTATTTATATGCAATGCTATTATGCTATTAAGATGTAAAAAATAAAATAAAATATAGAAATTTAAGTGTCGATGTATCTTACTGGCTTCAGATTAGTAAAACTTAACCCGTTAATGCTATCTATGTGATTTGCCAATGTTACCCCGGTACACTAAACGTTTTTAACATGTATTAAAGGAGGAAAAGGACAAATATTTTAGGCGTTCTGACACTTGTAGTGCAATCACAAAGGATGCAATGTTATGATAGGGTGCTTAAAGCAAATGTAAACATGTTAATTTTTAAATTATATAACAAAATGTTTCAAAAACCTGCCAATGTTCCCCCAGTTTACGGTATGACTGTGTTTAGATTGCCCGAAGTGAACGTAACGGAAGAATAAGGGGAAACGGATTGTCCGTGGTCAGACGCGTTTGCAAAGCAATATGACTGGAACTAACTAAACACCGCTGTAACTTTTCATAGATGTGTTATATAAATATCGGTTTCGCGTAAAGATGGTTAGACTAAGGAGAACTTTCGAAACATGTAAAAATTTATTAACCTTTTGATTCAAGATTCATAAATTACACCGGCATCCTTCAAGCATGCAGTGGCACTATTTTCTGCCAATCAGCATTAACAGTTAATTATTAACTTTTACTTTTGTTTGTTAGTTCTTGCTTTTGATTGTGTTACTTCGCCGTCCACATTTACTTTTCGCGTACTCTACTGTGTTAGTTTTAGTTTTAAGTAGCTTTAAATGGTAAGGTTAATAACAGCTGACAGCTGTACCTCGCCTTTTGCACTCCTCTAATGTTATATGTACCATTCAAATCTAACTATTCTTTTTTTTCTCTTTCTCGCTTTTTTATATGTTTTCTATTGTAAAGTCTACTGTGCAATAAAGAATTATTATTATTATTATTAGCTTACCCCTTTAGAACGAGTATGAAGTTCTCATCCCTATGAACCTAACACGAATAAGCCAAAACACCACGAATTTTAATAAAAGAAACGCGCAGATATTACTGACGTGAATGACAATAGTATTGGTTACAAAGTATACGCGAAACTGTATAGAATATTGCTAGTTATGTACAACTTTCGAGCATCTGGAAGCGTTCGGTCTTGAAAAGCTACAACGAAAATTAGATCAGCACGATCTTCGTCTGGAAGCAGTAGTCAGAAAGTTCCCAGATCGCCGGCTACCAAGCGTTCCGATCCGGTGCTTTCACGCAATTAAGGAATTAAAGCGTGCGATTAGGAAAAGTAGAGGAATCGTTGGTGTCGTTGCCATTGTGCGAGTGAAATTCAAACCGACTGAAAACTGATTAGAAAGCGCGGGAGAAATGCGTACGATCCCCGAACACCGACTTCGCGTGAAAATCGATGGCGTCATCGACGAATCCTCTCGTTTGTCGAGATCTCCTTGTTCTAACATCCATTCTGCAGTCTCTTGGAATCACAATTACACAGTGATAACGCTATCGCTCGCAGATTAGGTCAACGAACGCTACGGACCGAGTGCGTTAATTATTCTCGCATGACATCAACTTGAATCTTCTAACTAAAAGCACTTCTCCATCGATTTTACGGGGGCACTCTTCCACGGGGTTCGTTCGAAGATAATTCGCACGAATCTTACTACTTTGCCAAGACATTTCTATAAACGCTAGTAATTTTGCATGATTCTATCGAATGAATTTATTCCCGGTTCCTGAAGATCAAACCGGCGTGCTCTGGTTCGCTGTTATTTTACATCCCATTTATTTACTCGGCCTTAAGGCGAGGAGGAAATAACAAGCATATTTCGAGCCGCGCAGTAGAACAATTTACAATTATAATCGGACAATTAGAGTCCCATAGCTACAGCGATGCATATCCGCGCTTCGATAACCGTGCCATGCTTCAAAGGGTCGCTGAATTAAAAAGAATTCCTTCCAGTGATTTTCCAGGTATGTAGTATGAGCAACGAACGCCATCAGAATTAAAATTAGCCGAACGATCAATCCTTATCGAGCTGACGAGAATCAAGCTGATAATATGACTTTAGCCAATCCTTTTTCTAAAGCCTCTAATCGGAAACCTACTTATCACCTGCCTCTTATAAACGGTGAGAAACGACCGGTATATTCGATCGTGCGATCGACTCGGGATTTTTCGTATTTTTATAGATCGATTATGTTATCCCGTAGATTCTCTTCTACGTGAATTTTCGAAAGATGAATCTATTGCATTTATGCAGTGATGGTGTAAAAGGAGAGATTACCTCGAATTGTTTTTATGGGTGTACGTATGCTTATTTTCGTTTCTAGATTTTACATATTATATAATGTTGGTATCAGTGGTCCATTTCGGGCAATCCCCGGGTGATATTATCGACATAAGCGGCGGTAGCTTCCTTCTGACAAATTGCAGTACATTGATTATCGTTCATCATTGAAATCGCGAAAACTCGCGGGCATAATTACAAAGGATGAAACTTCAGCAACGAGCAGAGTTGGACCGTTACCAACCGTCTTTATTACGGTACTCTCGCGGTACGTTGCTCTTGGACCAACCGTGCTTAGATCAATTGTGTTGCAATAATAAATAGCTTGAGCGTGTCTTGCTGAATACTGGGCTGCGATCCAAATGCATTTGTCATAGGATTAGCAATTCGCACGATTTTTCCTGCGAATGCTCATAACCCAATATATTTATCGCACACAGTGCTTGCGCCCGCCAAACGTGCTGTTTCAATAAATACGAAGGCGCTAAATATACACCGATAAATCCTCGCATATGATTCTAAACAAAAGTACGCAGAACGTGTAACTTATGCAACCTGACAGTTTGCATAATTTCGGGGTCCTCTAACGACAATACAAATGTCAACATTTGGATGCTGTTTCTTTATATATATATATAAATTTGTAAATATATATATATATTTTTTTGTTGTAAATATATATATATATATATATATATTACAAAAAATGCATTTGCATGAAAGTTTGCAGTATGCTATTGCAATTAAGAGTAAAATCAATTTTTTCCCTCGTATTTGTTGATCAAAAGAAATTTTGCAGAGTGAATACGATGTGAAAATCATTGCGTTTCGACGAGAGAACACTGTATCCCGATTTATGTCGTACAGATTCGGGAGGGCATTCTCCAAAATACACCAGCGATATAAACCTGATTAGAGAAGTCTGTTACATAGTATTTACATAGAAACTTCATTGTTAAACATTTCTTTGTCCATTACTGTAAACAAATAAATATTCCAATAATAGATTACAGATAGGTATAATCAACTACTCTGTGGATTCTTTGCGTTAAGTATTTATTTACACCAAGAAGTTGTCCGTACGTTTAGAAGTTATTTTTCGGTCTCGGATAATGCCACTGATTTTTCCGCGTTAATCACGATCGATAATTGGTGTTTCGAACCACCCTTTCGGTATACTTATATCCTACTGAAAAGCAACCGGCGACACGTTAAACACGACACTACATCTGTATCTATCGATGGCAATTAATCTACGCGAGTATGATCTACCGTAAGTGAGCTTATTAAACAATTTTCTGCTGCCTCTAACGAGTTCCTAGAGAAAGTCTTTTACCACGGACTTCGAGAAAGTTCAGAAAGATTTTAGAAAAATCGTAAAACGATCAACATCCTTGTGGGCTTAAACGAATACGAATCTTCAACGTAAACATTGTATGTAAATAACAACATTGAATCGTAAATAACCGAGGATAGAAACTTGTTAACTAAAAGTAAGGGTACAAGAATTTCATGAAACTGCTCATTTATTTTCAGAAGATCTGCCAAAATGATACGAAAATTACTACATATATTTTGTCCAAAGAATTTGTATAAAAGTAATATTTAATCATCTTCTAGTAAAACAGTCCCTGTTGAATCGAGCTAATTAAGCGGATCGTACAATTTGTTTTCCACCTTGGAAACATCGGTTGTAAGAAGTTCTGCATAGGGTCTCCGAGAGAAAAGTATGGATTCTGTTCTTTCATTACAAACTATCATGAAACCTAACTTTATAAAAATATAAATTCCAGACGATTCATAATTTCTGTCCCATCCTTTAACCCTGCAACTACAAATTGATACTAATCATCTATATTCCGAGGGTACGGCGCAGAAATTCGCGCTTATATCTGTAATTTCGAAGTCAATTCGCAACGGGGCGGGGGGGGGGGAGAGGGACGCTACCGGTACCTCCGCTTCCCCTATTCCATCCCTCCCGCTCCTCGTCACGCACGCGGTGCAATCATTTTCCCCCCTTTTCCCGCGCGGCGCGGATGATTATCATTGTTCGACGGAAACCGACAATCCATTGATGCACGACGTCTGCGTTGTCACAGTCGGCACCTCCCCCACCCCCTTCCCCAGCGACGGGCACAAGGAAAGGGAGGTTATGAATTACTATTTTATACACGCGTTTTATTTTTCGCGCGCCGGACACGGATGCCCCATTATGACGCTCGACTCGACATCCTCTTCCATCGGAATTAATATTTACAGAAAACCGGAAACGATGAATAGTGGCGACGGTGAGACGGGGCGGGGGAGGAAAACGGTGGCTTGACCAACGTTGATCTTGAAACCATGGAATATAAGAGATCATACGGCTTTGGAGTCTGGAGCGATTTCTCTCGAGGGTAGGTACTGTTCGAAGAAGAAATAATTGTATTATGGGTAAATAATTTGTACTGACTATACATAGGTACTCGTTCACACGCTATAGGTCATACGACGTTTAGATATTCGACATTCGTTTTTTTATAGCTGGCATATGATAGTACATAGGTACTCGTAGGGAACGACAGATATCCGCATCTTCGTTATATGTAGAGTCCTGAAATACCTGCCACTAAATTCACACGTTTCTTTTTGGAGTTTGATATGGCGATGGTTCAGTCACGCGACCAAATGCGTATCAGTTTATTATTTTCTTTCGATGCTTTCTCAAATTACGATGAGGTAGATTACTTTTTATTTCCCCTGGTGGCCTAGCGAAAGCATAAATTACCCTTGCGATAAGTGTAGGCAGATCTTCAACGTCTCTGCTTTCTCTTGGACCCCCCGTTTCCTTAAGCATCCCCCTCCCCAATCCTCCTTTCTGTCCTCGAATCCTTTATGTATTGCACCCTTGCTTAGAAGTCATCCCCAGTTTCCTACTCCCGAGAGCTATTAGTCTAAACAATATGGCTGCCAAACGCAGCGAACAATCGATATATAGCGAGTGGTGGCGCGCCAACTGACTGTATAATTTAATTAAGGCCATTAAGGAGGAAATCGAACGTCATCTTCGAACTGTTTTACGTCATATCTGCCAGTATGTCCTGTAGGTGGCCTTATTGCCTAGCAATTTCAGATCGATGGACGGATTCTTAATTCGACTAAAAAAATATATGAATGGCTTAAACGATTTTCGGAAAAATAAAAAATAAGATGCCAACGGTTCCAGGCTTGTGTTCGAGGCTATCAATACTTGCAACCCAATATTATTATTTCTATATGCAGATTATTATGGTTTTTCCAGGAATGATAATGTATTTATAAGTACGACTTTGACCATTTTGGGCATAACTGACCGAAACTTGTGATACCTGGGCGGATGAACCTGCGTACGGGTATCCGCCTTCTTCTGCTCATAGTTTTCACGAATGTTCATTAAAATCACGAAATTATAATGTAAACTAAATTATATTAGTACGAGGCCATCGAGTACTGATACTTTTAATAAACGTATCGTTTGCGATTTATCTGTTGCATAATCGTCTCAGGAAGGAAGCACGTGGTACATACTGCGCAGTGATGCAGCAGAGGAACAGCCTGTTGCACACTTTGCTACAACAAGGGAACCCATCAGATTTCTGACTTACTGAATCACCTTCAAATACGGTCAAGAAAACTTGTTTTTCTGACATCTTTTCCCAGATAACATAATACACCTATCGCTTGCATTGTTCGACGGCTCGAAAAATATTTATGGTTCCTAGTGCTCCTAAAAGTCAACACTTGATAAATCTATTCTGCTGTGGTCATGCAACCTACAAAAGTGCCTACCTGTGTTCTGCGAATGTTTGAAAAAACAAGTTGCTTAAGCTCACGATGTCACCAACGCATGGCTACCTGAATAATCGTTTTTATAGCTTTCATAGAGAGGGATGCGACCTCCGGTTCTCTAGCGTTATATGTCCTCCTCCGTGGTGAAGTTAGGCCAAACAGAGATACCAGTAAACACCCGTATTAGACAGCCGAAAATAGTTAACTGACAGCTCATGTGTTAGTGGTTCGCAAGAACAGATTATTGGCAGTGCGAGGCAGAAGAGATTTCTTAGGAGTCAAACGTGGTAGATTGATCAGCGGCGAAGCTGAAACGATCCATTCAAGATGAACAGCAGAGTCGTCAACAGGTTGAGCACCGAGGTGACCACTCAAGGTGTCCACCATTGCATCGCCGAACCTGTTGATACCTGCTGTCCCTAACGATCGAAGAAGAAACGAACAGAATTACTGGAAGTGTCCCGACCCCGACGCGACGACGAACTACACGACAACGTTTCTCCTCAAACGATCAGACCGACAAGGTAACCACAAGCTCTCGTTTCATCTCGCGGACGTTTGATCTTCACCGCTCGACAGAGGTGATCGTAGGTCCAAAAACATAGGTGGGAGAACTGGAGAGAGACAGCTGTGGAAACAGATCGTTACTTACCTTTCTTGGGTATCAGGGATTTTAGCAGCATTACAGCGTTGTCGTCGCATGCCCAACCGTGCATCTTCCTGTAGCTGTCGCGGCCTTTTTCCGTCAGCTTGTCCCACGGCTTCGGTTTGCTCAGCAGCTCGCTGACAGTCCCCTGGCTCAGCCCGAGGACATACTTGGCGAACAGCCTCTGGCCGATATTGTGTATCGACAGCAGCTCCCTGACCCTCCTGGCTATGTGCAGCGTGTCCAGGTTCTGCGAGGCATACTTGTCCATGTTGTACCGCAGCATCTCCTGCAGCCTAGCTTCCATGGGGTCTCCCTTTGGGATCAGCGACTCTCCCAGTCTACCAGCCATCCCGGCAGCTCCAAACTCGTCGCCGAATCTGAACGGATGCGTCCTGTCGTCGAAGCGAAATGGGCTCTTCAGTGTGTCCAGCACACTCAAACCGCCGATATTGTTGTTGGCCAGGTGATGGCTGTTGTTGTTGTTGTTGTGACAGGACTCCTGGTCCGCGGGACTCTTTGACGGTGGAGCCGTGGGCATAGCCGGTGCTACGCTGCCGCCGTTGATGGAAGCCGAGGAAGTTGTAGTCTCGATCATGCTGATAGGCGGTTGAAAACTAGGAGGCGACGTTAACGCGGTGGTGGAGGATGGCGTGGGTGGTGCAGGCGTTTCGTGGCCGGAGATCGGAGTTGGAGCCTTCTCTGCCGCGTCAAGGCAGCTCAGTGGAGTAGTTCCTAGAGGGGTGTTCGATTTGGCTGGGGTGTTGGAGCTGGACGAGGGGTCCGTTGGCGATGGAAGATGGTTCATGCTAGTCGTGCCGGTTGGGGGATGCAAACCGATGAGGGGCTGTGCTTGCTGTAACTGTTGCTGCTGTTGCTGCGCCAACTGACTAAGCGGAGTCGGCTGCTGCTGCTGTTGGTGTTGCTGTTGTTGATGATGTTGTTGCTGTTGTTGCTGCTGTTGTTGATGATGCTGCTGTTGTTGTTGCTGCTGCTGCTGATTCATGATGGATCTCTCCAACGTCCGCCTCCAGTTGGCGACAATCTCTTCGCCGAGGAAGGAGCCGAATGTCTCGACATTCTGAAGGGGCGGCGGGAAGAGGAGGCTGGAGGTGGTCGAAGTGGCTGAAGAGGGTGTCGGTGTGGAACGCGGTGGGAGGGAGATCGCTGTTGGGGGCGGCGGAGGTGGTTGCTGGGAGGACACGTGGGACGAAGGCGGTACACCCCCGACACCGTGGGGCGAGGCGGTTGAGGCGCGCTGCAGGGGTGACGATAGTCCACCTGCAACCACCAAAAACACAAGGGGCCGCGTCAACACGAGCTCACATACGCGGATGACGGCCGACTCGAGGACCTTCTCAGACGAGACACTGCCAACGTGGAATCACGATTTGGACAAGCGTCTTTTGGATGGAATCGGGCTTCAAATGTAGAACTCGCTGAATATCAGTAGTATTAGACAGACATTAAATCTTTTTAGTGGTTTGGTGGATTTGATAGTTTTGGAGTTCATGTCTATCGATTCCAACATTCAAGTTCGGTTCCATCCAAAAACTTCTGGTCCAGATCACGACGTCCCCTGATCGGTGTTTGGCGACTGGTATCCACAACAAATTCACTTGGCAAATGTAGCTGTGATTAAAAAAAAGATGAACAAAGACGGAGAACGCATGAATATGCCCGCGCTACCAGTCGCGAGTCACCGATGAGTCTCGTCTGGACAAGCCCTAAGCGGTACGCGTCGTCTGTTGCAGCATTCCCATCCCCGGGTGGACTAAGTCGTTCCGTAGCCTCCTGGACGATAGACGATGACCGAGACTCTCTTTTTCGACGCTTCGTCGCGTGAATCCGTATAAACGAGGAACAACGTGGCCCAACGAGAGGAAAAGTGTCGCGGTTTGTCGGTGAAACTGTGTTCACTGTCCCTCGTTCAACCTCGAAACGTAACCCATCATTTCGAACGATCGTGTTGATTTCCGTCAAGGGCTGTGGACCAGCTCAAATGAAGTTTCAAACTAGCTTACAAGAAAGCTGGTGAGGAAAGGGAGATTGGTTCTTCAATGGATAGCAAGAAGTCGTGGGATTGAAAAGGATGGTACACCTAGAATCCTGAAGCGATGGCTTTTTGGGTTCTTTCTCTGCTTGTGATTATGCGGCTCCTCTCTCGCTCTCTGCTTCTTTACCTCGTTCTGGACCGATTTCGTAACATCTGATCGCCGGAATAACGAATTGCCGCTTTGGCGCGAGGCAAACATCGCGACCGATCGTCCACAAGTTTGCATGTACGCGGTTTGACGTATCCCAACGTGCAGGTGGTGGCAGCGGACGCAAGGTGGGCCTGGGGGGATTATCAGGGTGTCCGCGGTGTTTGGTAAAGGGGGCATGTGGCTGTTGGCCGACGTGCACTTAACATTAGTACCTCCTGCAAAGGGCACGTCGATGCACGTACCAGCGAGAGAGCAGCTCCGAAAGAAGTGCAGTATAAGCAGCAGAGGATCTCGGAGAGAGGCAGGCAGAGAAAGGAGAAAGAAACCCAAAGAAACCAAGTGTAAGAGGATGACAGAAGCTCGACAGCAAGAAGGAGAGGGAGAAATAGAGAGTACAAAGAAATAGGATCAGAATAATAAGTACGTTAAGAAAGGGGTTAGCGAGAGAAAAGTGGGATAGAGAAAGAGAGAAAGGAGAAGAAGATACAGAGTTAAAGAGTAGAGCAAACACAACGGTAAGCAGAGAGAGTTACTTCATCGTTCCTTTTCTCTCGGTAAGCTCCTTCAGTCATCCCTCGTTCTTTACAAGAAGCGTCCGCGTTGCGTGACTCGTGTCCTTTTATTTTTTTTTTATTTCTCTTTCGTTTCATCGACGCACGATCGACTGAGTCCTTCGACGTAGCCTCGAAGAGAGAGAGAGTCGGGTATCGAAGACCAGAGCTTTAGCGCAGGAATTAACAGCGGCAATGATAAGAGAAGGGTCACGGACAGTCCATGTTACGATTGTCTCTAGCAATTCCTGATCTAAAGCGGACGGCGACGATTTCGTTAGATAATCGATCGGTTCGAACGGTGCACCTAACGTCGACCGTTACGTCCCCCTCAAGAAGCCGAGGATCGATCGATTCCTAAACACTCTTGCACGGGGCCTAACGCTGTCTGAAGACTGATTTTGACGGACTTACCGAGCGCGTCCGGAGTGTTGGATGGCTTCAAGCTCTCGGTCTGCTGGAGCGCCTTCGAGCGTTCCATTAGAAGGTGCTCCAGGCTCTTGCCAGGCTCGCCGGTCGGGATCTGCGAGAGATCGACCGACCTCAGCGCGTTTATCTCGCGTTTCAGGTCGTCATAGTCCCTCTGTCGTTCCAGCTTGCTCTCCAGCCGGCTGATGTGCTGTCTGCGCGCCTCGAGTTCCTCCTCGAGCCGCGCCGTCGCCTGTGCACTCGTCTCCTGGAGACGCTGCAGGCTTTGTTGTAACCTAGACACTTCCTCCACCAGCTGACTGATCTGAAAGCAAAGAGTTCATCTTTAAGGTAACGTTCATTTCTAATAGAATCCGGTATGTAGGGCGTGGGTGAAATATGGCCTGGTATTTGGGGTCCTCTCGTGCGGTACGTGAAGGGACAGGTGTTTTACTGTTTCTCGCAACTCGGTGCAAGGTCAAACCGACCAAAAACGTTTGTTCATTTTGGTGTGTGCAATCTCTTAAAGTCCCAGCATGCAAAAGTTATACAGAATGCGTCAATCGGCTAGTAATTCCAGACTCTCGGGCTGGCATTAATAGAATGAAACTGTTAGAAGAATTCACGCTGATTCTTATAAACAAGTTCTCCAAATTTCTCATGCGAATAGTCTACATCTCGTGGAGTTATTACAAAGATGCTACGAATTGTGTAAGAATCAAAGTCCCAGTGGCTCCAAGATATTCCTGGGACTCTAACAAGAGTTTTCATTAACTCTCAGACGGTCTGAATAAAACGAAACACAGAGATCATGAGTAATTAGGCGAGACATCACTGGTATCGGTACCTGTTTCCGGGTTGTCATGAAATCCAACACGGGCAGTAAGTACATTACCGACGATACAAATACAGAATCGCGTTCACGAAATCCCATTCCGCCCCCGCGCTTTCGGTTGCTCATTTATCAGCGGCTAAGGAGCTTAGTGGCGGCTCTTTATTAATTTTATCGAATCGATTGTGCCGGAATCGATATCGGCCGCTTAGCCGCTAGAGGCTAATTTAAAGTTTAGTCGCCGTTGAATATTGGTACTCATAATTGCTGGGGAGTCGGGTTGCACGTAAAGCGCGGCATTTTTTCGTGCTCTCAGTGCTGAGTTGCTCGATAGTCACGTGTGGGCCCTGCGAACTTAGAAGGATCACCACAAAAAGGAGAAAAACCGTTTCTCATCGAATACATCTTGACCTGATCATTAGAATCCTCTTCCACGGGTACTTCAAAGTATATCACACCTCCTTTTTGCTCGTTTGGGAGTGAACGCCAGTCCTGTTTGGTATTAGGGAGAAACAAGTCGTGCCATTTATGTTAGCCTGATTTAAAATCGAATTTCATAATTCCGCTATGTGGAGCAGATGTTTTTCGGATAAGCAAAACCATTCTGTCCCGCAGTAATCGGGCACGCGAGACTGCACACGTACCCCCCAGGCTCTTCATACGAACAGGTGCTATGAATGCATAAGAGGGGAAAGGGGTGCATCGAGGGAGGTAGGAATGAAAGGGAAAGTGTGGAGGGGCAAAAAGGGCGATGAATGACAGATCAGGAAGGGAAGCAAAAGGGAGTCGAAAGAGAGGAAAATTGGGAGAAGCGATTGATAAAACAAAGTCAGGTAGAGAAAAGTCAGAAGAGAAGCGACGAACATGGGCGAATCTAGAATAGTGCAACTGGTAGAATTAGAATCTAGAAGAGAGAACGGAGGAACGAGGTACGGATGCATAATTAAAGAAACGGCATGGATTAAGTTGCAGGCGACATTAGGATCGTTACAGCAGTAGGACTAATCCACTGTACATTGGATCGTACGCCACTAATAATTAATGATGGAAAACTAATGCACGTGTTGATTTAAAATGGTAAGCGGAACAAGTGAATGTTCGCGTGAAACTTTAGCCTTTCTATAGAATTTTGCAACGTTGGTGCCAGTATAAATTTTCATCGAACTTTGAAATGAATCGCCAGAATCGTCGTTATCGTGTCCCGATAAACAGGACGCAGGGGAAAGCACGTAACCGGAGAAACGCAGAAATTTCGCGGACGCCGTTGAAACCCAATCTCGCAACGAAAGGACATATCGTGCCGCGATAGAATCGAAAAATGTCGACACGTCGCCGATAACAACAGCGAATTAAATCCGGCCAAACAACGATACTATTCGTTCCACCATGATATGAAAATAATTTCCGTAAAAATGTGGCGCGTCACATGTACGTACAATAATTCTGTTAAAAGGATCGGTCACCATTTTCTACCGCACAAAAAGTGAACGAAAGCGCAGAAAAATGAAATGAGAGAAATCGTGAGCATGATTCATAAATTTTTTAAACATTATCGTAAACGTAATTCTTGCGGGGGTGTATGAATATGATTCATGAGTTTAATGTCGTAAATACTTCTCTTGAATGAGGAAATTCTAAGATGCTATTAATTCGACAAATAGTGATCGTGTGGAAGACATTATTCAATTCTATTCTTTCCATTTCCACTACCATCTGTTTCTTCATTTATAGACATACCACGTGACTAGCTAAAGGGTTCGTAGACTACATGCCTTTACCCACAAGACCCCCTATTTAGTAATAATAACAACAACGATTTGTATTTAGTGCACTAAAGTAACAGGTGTACTTACAAACTGAATTGATAATTTAAATAACAATGTGTAAATCAGTGATGTGTAGCTATATGCTGCTATTAATTGAACCCAGACAAAGTAAAAGAATAGGGCAGGAAATAGAAACAAGGGAAAAGAAATGTAGGGTAAACCAACAATTGACCGCATACCAGTGAATGACCGTTAGGCAAAGAAATTAGGATTATAAATTTAAACATTATTATATGGTTATAAATGGAGTGTAGTCGCACTTTTAATATCCTATATTTTTAGTTACGCGTATTATACGAACATTAATAAGTACAATTCTTATTAAAAGTATGCATTTTTAATAAGAAAGGTCATTTACTGAGCTTCTACACGTTTCGCATTTTATAATTTTTTTTTTAAATTACGATAAGCATAAATAATTATATTCATAGAAATTTCAAGAAAAATAAATTTAAATTCATCAACAGTTGTTTCGTTGTTATGCATAAATATATTCAAGTATTAATCTCAAAGGTCCATAGATTCAATAATTTGGTCATTCACTGGGTTAGTTTACCCTATTAACAGGAAAACAACGTGAATCTTAAATTCGTGTCTCTAAAACGGAGTAGGTACACCATACCAGCGATTACCTAATTCTGAAACACTGATCAGGTAGTTAATTACACTAATTACGATTTCTCCACTCCCTCCATAACAAAAATTTATGACAAAAATACTCTACACCCGTACGGTTATTGCAAAGATATGGTCTACGAAAGATTATGGATAGGATACCCACCCCTAGCAATCAGTGCCATCCTGCGTGCCGCGAACAAAGAAAGAAAATCCAGAGACGGGAGAAAGCGTGCCATCGATGCAACACGATACTCTCCCACGTGATTATTCCAATATTTTCTTTTTTATCTCCTCGGCAGACAGTTCTTGGAGTGAACGGGGTGAGCGGTGCGGTGGGGGTTGGGCGATCGTCGCTGGCGCGATCAATCGCGATGAATACGCGAAAGCTCGAAGGCTTCCGAGCCGGAATCCATCCACGTGTTACACGACCGACTCCAACGTACGAAAATATCGGCACGGGAAGGGGGCTGGAGCGCGCGAACGGTGGTCCAGGGGTGGTAAAAGCCGGCAGCAGCGGCACCAGAGGGGAACGATTTTAAAGCTGAATGCGTTTTGCACGGTGCAGCGGCACACGATGCGAACGAGAGATCGTATCAATTGTTTTTCCCCACAGCGAGGCATCGTTCTTTTTCCTACTGGGGGTTAATTGACGAGAGCAAAGCTTCAATTTCGCGGAATTCACGCCCCCGGCGTGCGTTGGCGGGACTCCGACAAGATGAGCGGCAGATTTGCAAAAAAAAAAAAAACGAAAGGAAAAACAGTTAAGGTATTTTTTCGACCGTGTTTGACAAACAACACGTTGCTCCGATTCGTTTCCCCCCTTCTGGTAACAAAGGAATGGAGGGAGGGGGGTGGGTGTATTTTATGAGAGGTGTATCCAGTTGGCAAGTGAATCTAGAAATCTGTTCATTCAGAAATATCGCAATTCATCATACTGATTTTAAGATATTAGAAATAATAAAAACTCTTAGAGAAATAGTTATTCGGAACACTAATACTAGTAAAAAATATCATGTGATAATGATGAATGGTGATTAAAACCATCACCCGTGTCAATAATTAATGGTACATAAATTGTTAAATAAGAGTGTAAAAAATTCCGAAATATGTTTACAAACCAGCCTTGAATCGTAATTCATTTGCTTCCGTTGCACAATTTACCCCCGGACGAATTCTTCTCGTGGAAAGTACGGGGAGGAAATTATAGTATTTGTGGCCGGCAGTTCCAAGTCCCTTTGATTCGGTGTGTGATCGAAAATCCTTGATGCGGAGTCAAGCATTCTCACCCCTTAATTTATTTATCAGGGGTAGCTACCTGGCCTGAGCTCGTCCACCGTGCTTCATTCGCAATCGATACACAGCTCACGGCTTGAGGTCACTTCACCCTGCATTTCGATCACACGACGAAGTGGATAAGTACGCATCGACGTTCTAGACACGCGGGAATGGGCGGACCAGGCGGTGGGGCGACGGCAGGGGTGTAAGTTCCCGAAGTTGCTCGTAATAATGTCCGCCATTAGCGATGGGGTAGGTTATCGCTTCGCGGGCGAGGCTCGAGAGGAAGGACAGCTGGAATTAACAGCGTGTCGATATCCTCGAACTTACCCCCTGTGCAAGTATCTTACCATTGACGAAACGCATCCTTTTCCACGATTGGGGACTGAAAATGGGATTCTTGCGAACAGCGGGGTGAACACTTTAGTCCGTCGAGAGCGCGTGCTTTGCTTCAAATAATGTTACAAAGTTTTTCAAAGTTTTTTTTCAAAAACAATGTTATTCGAAGTTTTAAATCGCGATTTGACGTCGTTCCCACCCACGGTCCGGCTTGAAAAAAAATACCATTCGATTCGTTGAGTCTTCAACTAATAAATGCCTTTTTCAAAAAAGTGGAGAGATTTTGGGAACAGTTAATAAAAAAATAAAACTTACGATAGTGCACACCGCTTGGAACTGCACGGTTCCCATGGTCAGTCCGCACGCACACGTTTTCAAAACAATAGCCTAGCGTAGGAAAGTATTTATATACAATGGGTTAAAACAAATTTTTCTTTCCGTATTTTCGGTGAAACTAAATTTTTCACCTATCCGTTTTGACGTGGAATAAGCTCAGGGGTAAATAAGTTCCCAGGCGTGATGCTCATTTAATATTAAGATATTTAGAAGTACAAAAAGTTGTCACTTTGTGATTCACCGGTAAGGTTATCACGTCTTTAGAAACTCGATTGCTGCAAATACCTACCTACATACTCAATGTGACTATCAGGTATTCACTAATTACACTAACCACGCGGTAGTACAGGATGGCGTAAAAATTAGTTCTTCGCTCTAAATGCAAATGTGAAAGAGAAAAATAAAATATTAAAAGAAAGGAATGTTGAGAATTATAAATATACACAGTAAACTGCAATACGTGGAGGTTTATTTTTCCAGCTATTGTATTTTCTAAAGTTTATATCCGCCAAATTGCGTGTCCCCGGAGTCCGCAAATTTGTGTTGGCTACTTTTTGTACTTTAATCTGAACGAAAGAGGGCTGGCGAATATTACTCTAAAATAAAATAATTGAATTTTAAAATGGGTAACAGACTTCTGCGGCATTCTGCAGTAAAGAATCAACTTGACTGGCATATTACTGACGATTCGATAGACCACCACACTGGCAAATGCACGAAAGCCTGGCGCACAGTTAGAAACCGAGGTATTCCCCCCCGTGCATCGATAATATCAACGGCTACCGTTCGTTCATGCTCGTGGATTCGTTAAATTTAATGTCTCCGAGTCGTTCGTAAAAACCCGCGTCGCTCTCCATATTGAATTTCGATCTTGTTCCAAATCTGAGGCCAGCCCATGGCATCGCCGCTGAATAGGGACATTCCGCGAACAGAGGATCGTAAATTCTTTTTTTCCTTCCTGTCCCGCATTTGGATCATTCAATCTGTCTAGCCGATGCGCGGTGGTAATGAAAGATTCGTGGCACTCAGATGGAGTCCATAAAACCAGTATTCGGAAATCGATGCGGTGAATTTTGGAGAAATTAAGCTTCACCGCGACCGTTGTAACGGGCAAATTTTGAGGACACGAAACGGAACACAAAAGTCAAGCACGATTAACGACACGGGAAGCTATTACGTGGCATCTCTCGCTCCCAACTGGCTCGTCTCCCTCGCTCCTATATTCTTTTCTTATTTTCCAGAAAGAAGGAGAGATTTTAAAATGAATTCGTGATAGGTACATTGCTGGTTCTCTCCACTCGTTTCTTCCCTGCTTCCTCGCGTGACTTTGTGGCACGAAACGGCGATGTGTAACTGTTGCACGCCCCTTCCACCACGTTCCACCCGTTTTAAGAGGACTGTCGCTATCCATCGCCTCCGCATCCTTCCCACGGATGAAATCTTTCCAGTATCCCCCGTTCTCCGAAAAACGAAGGATAGGAGCAATAGGAATGGATAATTCTCTAATGCGCCCCTTTCTGTTTTTTGCTTTCACGTCCTGGCACGCTTAAAGCTAAAAATAAAAACTAAGAACCTTCCAAGCGTCCTCCTATTTCACCCGTTTCTTCTTGAACAGCCACACACAATCGAGTCGCTCCGTTCATCCCTTTATTCATCACCACCCCGCGCTCCTCGTCCCCTGAATCGCCCCAGGTTCGCGTTCTCCACGTTCTCGGAACAATATCATCGATGGAAGAAGCAGCCCTCGTTAACGGAACAAGCCGAAGGCGTCGGTGACCACGAAAGGGGTGGCCGTGCTGTGTTACGGGGGTAAAAACAAGGGGGGAGGTGCTTGATCGATGGTCGCGAGGCATGGTGGACAGTCGGGTGTTCGAAGGTAAGTCGGAAGACACGATCGTATGCAAATTAAAGCGAGCCCGAAGCGTCGGGGTGAGAAGTCGACTAAAGGGGAAGGGCGAAGAACGAGATTTTCTAGAAAGGGGCAGGATGTCAGGGTAGGGTGCACCAAGTAGCCGCGTTGCCATTGTTTCTTGACCGTCGATCATCTCCTTCAACCCTTTCTCCCCTCCCGGCCACTAACCCCCTCCCCGGAGCACCGTGATTTTTGCTATTTGCATTATACACACACGGTCGTCCGAGGGGCCTTTGTTTGTCGAGCTATTGATCACATTTTCTCCCGCAGTATAATCAATCTTCACGCACACGTTGCCCTCGCTCGCTCGCACTTAGGTGGCGCGCGCGGGGGTACACTCGTACCCATACACGCGCACGTGGACCGTGGAAACGAGTACGTGTGCGCGACGGCACGCAGGGGGTGCGCGCAAGGAGGCCGCTGGTTGCCTCGCGTATTAATTTTCGTTGCCTGTCCACCAATGATGCGCCGCGAGGGATCGTTATGGCCGCGCGAGGGCTCCTGTGCCTCCGCAGCTTTCGCCTTTCTTTGGCCGAGGGACGACGCGAGGTTTCGGGGGTGGTTGACGATACTGGAGTATTCTTTAATCCCTCTGTTCGACACTGGTAATAAAGGTAATAATGATACCTCCTTATTACGTATTTACAGGCTGTGTTGGGTGATCCTCAAGGATTTCACTTGAAAGCGTAACGAAACATATTCCGTTGCACCCTTGTTCAGCTATCACCTGGAGGACGCTTTTGTAAAGTGGTCAACCTGTCGGTACAAGTACCAACAGCCTTTCGTTAATGTCGACAACTCGAACTGAACCAACAACGCGTGGTTCGCTTTTTCTCATACAGTATAGACTTTTTCTCATACAATTTTCGATCCAAAATACCCAAGGTCTGTCGAAGACAGACAGCCCAAGTCAGCGTACGTCCGTGCTCGGTTAGAAGTGAAAATCAGTGGATTATCGGATCCCGCTCGACGGGCTCCGCGTGATCTCGGATTTTTCCACCGCGCAGGAAAGATCGCGGGCAGCCCACTACTCCGTCGTAAGTAACGCAGCGGCGTACCCCGACGGGGATGGTGGGTTGGAGGATCTCCGGAGGCTCTCTCCTTTTCTCGCCACGGGAGAATGCCAATTAAAAGCTTGGGCTCGGAAAGAAAGCCCAATCGATAGGAGACGGGTATCCCTTTCCCTCCCTCCCTCCGTGAACCCACCCCCGGACCGACTCCTCTTTCCCTTGCTTATTCTGATTCCCTTTCGTTCTCTCGACGGGGGTGGCGAGGTAGCCGGAGCCGAAGGGTTGCCCAAACTGGGAAGTGGGAATTATGGGCAGGATTAATATGCAAGGACTGGATACGTGCGGTGGCAGGGGGTGAATGGCGAAGCAACAAAAGGGGTCGAAGGGGAAGCTCGGTCCCGGGATGGGGGACGAGGCAAAGGGGTTACGTTCTGTCTTCGTCCGTCTGATGTCGAGGAGAAGAGCCTCCGTTTCCCTGGCTTGTCCCTCCCTCCCTCCCACCCCCGGCCCCTATCGACTCGCATCTCATCCCCCACCATCGTCTCCTTACAGGATACACGGCTAACGGACACCCCTATCGATTTTACAACTCGATATATGTGAATACCCACTTGTCTAATGACTGATCGGGCTTCGAGCTCAACCCTTTCCCTCCGACCCACCCCCGCCAACGGACGGCAGAGCTTCTCCAGCAGCCGCCCGGCAAATGTATTTCGCCTCATTACACCGACTACGTGCCTTTGGCCGACATTTCGCGCTGCATCGACGCGCACAAAAATCCACCATGACCCCCGACTATCTTTTTTCATCACCCAGCCCCCTCCTTCACTCTGCCATGTGTAGAGACTTGTTTGATCGGCGCTTTTCGACGGTTTCCGATCGATGCTCAGTTAATTATCGATTTTTTTTTATGGAGACGCACCGTCTCCTGAATCTGTTGGTAGTCGAAAGATTTCTGATTCCAACAAGACTACCTTTGGTTTTTCCGCTTCGATTGACCCAGTTTCTGGTAGCGGTGCCACGTTGCTGTTGCTTTTATCGGTCACTAGCAGTTACGGACAGAGGATTCGACTGTATAATAAAATCTCTTTGTCGTGTCTGTTGTATCTCCTATCTGTTTGACGAAATTCCTTCTTCATCTTATTCGGGGACCTTAAGGGGTCATGCTCAGTCAGAAGGCCGAAAAAGGGTGGTTTTTGGAAATTTTTTACTCAAAAGCTATAACACATTTCTCAAAAAATCTTTTTTCCTTTCAAGGATTGTATCTTGTACCGTGCATCGTAATTTTTTTATTAAAAAATATTTAGCAATAACTAAGTTATTGTCCATCACTCGAAGGTTCTCTAAAAATAAACAATTCAACAGAATTTACTTATTATATTATATTATCTAGTACTTCGAACGAAGGATTTTTCGAAATATTTATTTGGGAAAAAATGGCTGATGTTTAAAGTAAAAGTTTCAATTTTTATCATAAATCGTGCCTGATTTTCGTCAATTAAAAGAAAACTAAGCGTGGGATAAAAAAATCCTTCGTTCAAATACTAGATAATATAATATAATAAGTAAATTCTTTTGAATTTTTTATTTTAGATGATCGACTTTCGAGCAGCAGTGGTCACCGCAGAAGCCTTTATTTTTAGAGAACCTTTGAGTGATGGACAGTAACTTAGTTATTGCTAACTATTTTTAAATAAAAAAATTACGATGCACGGTGCTAGATGCAATCCTTAAAAGGAAAAAAGATTTTTGGAGAAATGTGTTATAGCTTTTGAGTAAAAAATTTCCAAAGACCACCCTTTCTTGGGCCTCCTGACTGAGCATGACCCCTTAAGTACCTTGACAACTGTTCCTTCTACGAAGAGATGTTTCAAAAGAACGAGGACGGTACGTTTTTGAAGAAGTGTCGAATCTGAAGGTTTGTTAAATAGGTTTTTATCCAGTATACAATACTCCTTACGCCTGCCTAAATGCGGGTCCAGATTACTCCTTTGGCTTGCGACACTGGTGAAGCTCGAGTTGCTCGTCAGGCTTGCGACCAACGTGTGGACGGTGACACGAGCATTCATACGAGTCTATGGCTCGCGCGGATCCACTGAGTGTTGGTACATCAAAAGAAGGCTCGTCGCCCCATATCCCGATGCACCGGGGCAATACGAAGTATTACGAACAAATGGACGTGTAATTCCGGTGGAAGCAATAAGCGACACTACGACCCAGGCCGGTCGGAAAGACCAGGCACACAAACACGGCGAGCCAAATTACACGAGTAGTCTGGACCCACCTTGAGACCCATTCTACAGGGTAACCCATCCAACTTTATTGCCTGAAATATTTCCCTCGCTTTCAGTTTTTTTGCTTTGAAAGTATGTATCTATCTATCTTTGTTCTGGGTAGATGTGTTAAGGGTAAGCGGAGGTTACCTTGTTCTTATAATATAAAATGGTACAGTTTATTGAGAGATATCACTACTCAAGATCAATGAACATTATACATGAACAAAATTATGTAATTACTTAACAGGTATACCTAATTACACTTCACACATCATTATTTACATAAACTCCTACACTTATGCTGCCTACTCTCTATTTTTACACTTTCCCCAACTTTTCTGTTCCAGCTCCTTCATGCATTTCTCCCCTAATCCTGAATCGTTCAAAACCCCCCACTGTTGACTGTCTACTATCTCCGTTGTCCTCTCCTATCTCCTTCTTTCAATGAGGATTCGAGCGATCATGACGTGATATCTCGTCGTGGAGGTGTCCGCAAGGGTGGAAGGTGGAACGGCGAATGCCGTGGGTGGTGGCGCAAAGCGAACGGATAAGGGGCGGAAGGGGTGGCAACCGTAACGCGTAGCCTGGCACGAAGGGTAGAAGGCAGAATGTATGATATTTTATTTTAGCGTTCTTCTGGGCGCCGCTAGATAAGCCTCCGAGGATTTATGCTTATTACGAGCGGGCACCAGCAAGGGCACTCTTTGCCGAAACCATTTCTGTACACCGGTAACCCCCTCTCTCCCTTTGTCTTCCACTCGTTTATCTTTGCTCTCGCCTTTATGGCGTTTCTCTCTTGCTCTCATCTGCTACGTTACTCTTTCTCTATTATTTTAACCGTTGTTCCCTTTGTTGTTAAGACAATTGGCTTCCTTCTGGGCCGAACAACAGTTTCCTCTGCTCGTAGCTGCGTTTTCTTTCTATAACTGCTTCCTTATATAATTATTCGCTTACGCTTCTAAACACCCACTAAATCGTCTCGACCAGGACTTTGCAAATATAATTTTTATATTTTCACGACGTCCGTTCCGAAAATTTGTGTTATTGGTACCCAGCTAAAATTATTAACTCGTTCAGGATTTCTCAGCTTCAAAGTCACTTTGAACGGCGTCAATTCAGCTGGATTCCTCAGAGGTGGGAGGCGGATTGGCGATGTGGTTTATTTCACGATCAACGGCTTTTAGATCGGCAGTATTATGGCCAGTCGCTGTTTATTGATAGAGCGTTCGATATACGAAGTGCTCGGTGACAGTTATACAGTGGGAGAGCAGCGTTCATATGGACGTGGTCGCATGTCGCATTGTCGCGCTGGCTAATGAGAAAGTTGCGAGCCGCCCCAGGACCACAGGAGCAGACCTGGGGCTGTGATTCGACGCTTCCGAAGTGAACCGAAACGTACTGTTGCATCGACGCTTCGGAATCTATTATTTCAACGTCAATCGAGAACCGCATTTGCAACCACTTTAGAAATTCTGCTTGCTCGATGACAACTATCATTTATGAATACAACAAACCGTCATTCGCGAATATATCTGCAATGTTTGAAAATGTAGAAGTTGAAGTGCCCACTGCTGTCGTAATGTCAAGTAGTCGTTGTGTTAATTTCAATTGCCACCAAATGCGAACAGAGATTTCAGAATTCCGTTGATTAACTGCAGCAGGAAAGAGAACGTATTCGTTCCTATATTCGTGTGTGTTATTACTTTTTACAAAAAGGTACAAAAAAGAGCGCCGAGTATATAATTCCATCGAAAAGAATCCCATTTAAAGACATTGTCGTAAATTAATATTATATTAATGTTCTATATTTTAACTTTACAAAAATAATGATATACAACAATTGCGCCAATTATCACAATGGCTATTTATACAAAGGAAAAATCTCAATGGTACAGTGAAAAAATGTATTAAATAATATTAAGCAGATATATCTTTATACAAATTAATATTTTAATACGTATAAATATTTTATTCAAAATACTTGGCGCTGCGGTCCGAATTGGTGTTGCTAAACTGAATAAATATGTATAAATTGCATTAATCTTTTTCTCTCTTTCTTGTGCGTGCGTTCGTGAATGTGTGTATGTGTGCGTGTGCATATGCTACGTATGATAGTAGAATTAAATATTAAATATATATGTAGGACGATGACGATGAGGATGCTGAATTTTAAGAACATGAAATTCAGCAAATTGCAACTTTACATCGAAATATCTCAGCTCATAAGGCCCGTAGGAACAAAACGAAGACACTTTTCTAATGCAAATCAAACCCAAGCTATCCATTAAGACCATTCAAAATGTAATCGGATCAGCCGTTATAGAGATTCGGAAATCTCAGGGTTCTTGATAGCGAGTCGTGGCGTAATAGATCCACTCTGTGACCGCTGCGCATATACACCTACATATACTTGGCGCGAGAGACTACCGTGTCTCATGATCTGCAAAAGTGTAGAAACAAATTCGTTTATCACTCAACCACTTGCTGGTCAATATAAAAACTGTGAATGACCACAATCGACGAAGACCTATAATTATCCAGAAGAGTCTGAATCAGCTGAACTCATGGATTTTGGTGTTTCGCCAAAAGTAAAAAAAAAAAAACGGAAGAAAATACCAAAACCAACGACTGGAGAAAAGAAGAAACGAAAGCTTGGTACTCAATGGTATATTACATGGAAAATGTAATCACGCATGTTCCACGAGCAAGCCGAAAAGATCCCGAGGAGCCAGCCAGAGGGGTTGGCGGTCTCCTTCGCGCGGTCTAATTGGTGGATCCGTAGGGTGGAACGTTCCCCGTAAAAACCGGCCGCGATATCGAACGTACGTGTCCGCCGACGTTATATGGTTCCGCGTATGATACGTGTCGTTACTCACCCCCTCGTTCTTCCGTAGAACAGAAAACCGCCACCCCCTCGAGCCACCCTCATACTACGGCCAATGCAAATCTCTTTTTCTCCGTGCGTCTCGGTTTTAAATGCCGTCCTCTCCTTCCCTCGCTCCTTCTCTCTCGCTCTCTCTCTCTCTCCCTCTCTCTCTCTCTTCTCGCTCTCTCCTCCTTCCCCTTTCGCTCCGTCTGTGCCTCCCTTACGCGGTTGGCTACCCTTTCCGCCTATATCGTTTCCCCGAACCTCCCCATGTTTCACCCCCGGCGCGCTCTTTGTTCTTCCCACGGGCCAACTCCGTCGGCGTCGGAACCCTTCCTTCGCGGCATTGCCCGCTCTTTTTGTCGTTGCGGCTTATTCGATATATTGTAGCGCGTCCCTGGCACGAAGAGGACTGGCGAAGGGCGTGGAGAAGGGGGGCGGGAGGGGGTTGCACGGGCGGAGGAGTGATATCGGAGACAAATGACGGACGGGGCAAAAAACTGTAGGACGCGGGGGACAATTTGCTAACTGTTGATCCGTGATGGGATGGAGGGAAAAGGCTACGCGCGACTTGCGATCGCTGGTTGTGGGTGGTTCTTTCCTTTTTTTCTGGGCTAACATTTGGTCTGCTTAACAGATCGGGACTCGAAGGATGCAGCGATCTCGAACAGAGGAGGCGTAGAAGTGAAAGGGACCTCCCGAGGGCAGAGGTGAATTAATTGTAGGAGATACGTTGAAAAATTAGTTATGTAGCGGGTGCTGTAGCAAAAGGGGATGGGCTGTATGGTATCAAAGAGATCTGGGAGTCACAGGCTGGTCGATTTAAAAGATGGCTATCCAAGTGGATATTTAGGCAAAGATATTCAGCTGCCAGGTTTAAAACTTGACCTCGTACTGCTCTTGGAATTGTGCATGGGTATAATTATTATAGTTTGTCTCACGATTATTTTGAGTGTCTCCTGGGAAATTACCATTCTTTGTGTCATAAGTGTCGGTACACACGGCTTCTTCTTGTCAAATTGTGCATGTATCATTGTTCACCTTCCGAGCTTCCATTTAACCTCCATTCTTAACCCTCTAGTGCATACGCCTGCCTTAAGGCGGACACCTGTTTAATCCAGGAGTTGGGCGCCTATAATTTTTGTTCCCCTTTTAGCTCTTTGTTCATGAAATTTGGATTCTATACACACACATATATCATATCATACTATTATAATAAAGCCACAGCCTTTGTTTGTATGCTCACAAAAATCTCAAAAAGTACTGAACAAATTACTACGAAATTTTAACTGCAGTATCCTTGAACAACAAGAAGGGATATATGCTATGCATTATGATGTAAAATATAATTAATCTGTATAAAGAATGGTGTGTACATAAAGAAGTCATGACTATAGGTCGGTATCAGATATATTGGCCGGTGCGATTCGTGAGGGGTATTTTCCCACCATACCGCTTACCTGCCTCGGTGCTCCTTTTCTCAACGTTTTCTGACTCGCTCTCGTTCCATTACGCTCTCGTCTTCGCAGAACAAGAGCGTGTCAGAAGTGGTGGGGATAGCGCCAAGCTCCTGACGTGTAGGACACACCGAGTTCTTAGCGTAGAAATACACACATCGGAATAAGTGGGCGTAAGCTCCGAAAAAAATTCAGGAGTTTTATTCAGCAGATTGATTCTTTCTCGATATTTTCATCCCGTATTAGTTTACGCATAGCTTCGTAAGGCACACAACTATTACGGCTACATTCAGGCGGAGCCGAGCAGCGTTCCTGTTACTTCACCATACCCTTCGGGGACCATGCAACTCCAATTGACAAATCCACGATCGTCAGATGGTGGTGGCTGATTTCTCCCCGATCGTTGCACGCGAAAATGAACTCACCGCCCAATATATCTGATACCGACCTTAGGCCGGCTCGCGATGGCTTCTCGCGCTTCATCTGTGTTTTGTTAAATTTCACAATACACAATAAAGTAATTCTCTATTATATCATAAATTTATATTTCTTTGAACATTTTTCAAAGTTTTTCATTAAAAATAAAGTATGTATTTTATATAAAAAAACACTACATTTTTTGTACTTGCTGCATGATCCCGCTTTAAGGCGGTGACACAGAAGGCTGCCCTGGGCAGCCCAGACGTCCTCCAAATTGAAAATAGACATCGGAATCGGTCTTTTCATCCCCGAATTAGACTTGTCTAATTTTTCCAACTGAATTAAAAATTTATGCACTAGAGGGTTAAGGGGGAATCCCTATTTGGAACGCTAGAAATAAGGTGATTCTTGGGAAATTTTTTTCTGAGAAACTGTTAAGCGGATCTTTTCCAAACTTTCAGGGTATTTTAGTTCACATTCCAACAATAATAATTGATTTTTTCGTTACAAAGTGTTCGGTGGAAATGAAGATATATGAACACGTTCGTTAGGACTCGCGTGCCGGAGTTGCAATTATGCGATTGTAATGGTGGCTCCAATTCTTCCCTGAAATAAAAAAAAACAAGGATTTTCTTATTTCTAGTACAATTACATTGTCGATGAACCTAACAAACGGGAAAAAAAGTTAAAAGTTGGCAAATTGGTGGGTCTTGAAAGAAAAAGTTACGATTCTGCTCCAAGATATTTCTTACTATTTATGAAAAAAGACTTGTTCAATTCAATTTATTTATCAAAGTTATAGGTCCATCGACAATGTAATTATACTAGAAATAAGAAAAACCTTGGTTTTTTTATTTCAGGGAAGAATTTGGGCCACCATTACAATCGCAAATTTGCAACTCCGGCGCGCGAGTCATAACGAACGTGTTCCTATATCTCCATTTCTGCCGAACACTTTGTAACGAAAAAATTAATTTTTATTGTCTGAATGTGAACTAAAATACCCTGAAAATTTGGGAAAGATCCGATCAGCAGTTTCTTAGAAAAAAATTCCCAAGGATCACCTTATTCCTAGCGTCCTAAATAGGGCTTCCCCCTTAATCCTGTCTAGCTTCATGTCTGAACTTACTTTGAAAATCTTAAAGAATTTAACAATACAGCGTCAGTGCACCCTACGTTTGTAACTCAGTCGTTGAAACGCTGCCACTTCCAAGAGTGCGAAGTATTTCAGTGAAAAATATACGTTTTACAACGCAAAGCTTTTAAATTATCCTTATCACTTATAATTCTGAAAAACAGTTCCTAAGGGAGCCCATACTCTTCGCGTATTGTCAGAACAAACATCCTAAAATTTCTTCCGCAACGTCGTGAAACTGTCTTTGCAACAACAGCCGTGGTTCGTACCCCGCACTATCGAGGGTGGCTCGCGATATTGGAGACAAATGACACGACGGAAAAACAACCCTCCTGACACGGCTTTCTCCCTGATCAGTTGCTCTTTGAATATCCCCTGCAGTCCGGCAGAATAAACCTCGAGAATATCCTTTCGCAGGCAGAAAACCTCCCCCAAATCGAGCTTCCCTGACCGACGATGATTCCACGTTCTTCGTTGAACAGCCCCGACGGGGGTGGTTCTCATGCTTCTCGGTGAATTTTATCACCAACGCGCGATCTCGCGCGATACCACTCGCAGTGGGGTGGAAGTGGTGTCGGCTAATGAACTCCTCATTGATTGGTTAAAATTTCGTTAATACTGTGACGTGTGCTTCCATGACTCCTCCAAGGTATATTGGGGCCCGGTTGTAACCAGTTCGTTCCTTCGAAATCACCCCCGTCCCCCTACGAACACCCTCGTGTCTCACTCCCGCGAGGGTGAATTTCGAAGGGTGGCTCGAACGTTAGTTAGGCCTCTCCGCGGCGGTGGCTGAAGTACCAACACCACCATCGCCACCACCCTCGCCGCCTTTTATGACTGGAGGAAACTAACGAAATTTCCCTATCGGCGATCAATCCACCCCCGGGGGCCGAGCAACCCTTTTCATTGATCTACCGGCCTCCTCCGCCGAGAGGCTCAACCCCTTATCGTAACACCCTTTTGGCCGAGCTAGCCTCCCTCACCGAACTAACCCTCCCCGCGATCGTTCTGTCTCTGCTTTTCTTCTCCCATGTTTCCGTCCCCGTCTTCGTCCCACGATCCCGCTTCGAAATATTACCATCGTCCGAGCGTGTCCCCACGACCGACCAAGGGCTTCGATGACGGATCTCTAATTTTAATATCGCTCCAGTTCGCTTTGAAGTGCCCTCGTTAGGCCACGGGCTACAGGAGGGGAAGGGTGGAAGGTTCGCGCGGGGTGGTCCGAGGGAGGGAGGGTTTCTTCGCCCTCGACGGCACGTGTTGCGGCCCGAACTTAACCCCGAGATCACATGTCGACGCTGCTCAGTCAGAGAGACGCTGGAAGTGGTTGATTTTTGAGGAGTTGCCAAAGGGACGAAGGAAATATGCATGGACATTGACGGATTACAGTTTCGTCATTGCAATAATTTCGAGCTACGCTTCGATGCACACGTTAAAGGTACACTCTTAATCTGTGCACGTGAAGTTAAAGTCAACCCTCTGCTTAACGCGTTTACCGTACAATGAAGATTTAAATCATTGCATATAAATTGAATTATTGAAGCAGCTTCTGTCCCTCACAATTTTCACATTCGACGGAAACTTGTGCTTATTCCATAATTAACACAAGAGAAATTTAACAGAGAAAACAATCTCTTTAATTAACTGCTTGTCCGTCGCAACAACCAATTAAAATGTATTCTATCCTGATGTTTTGTCGGTAACAGTGTTATTTAAAAAGCTAACTAACCACGACGCGATCCAAGGGGGTGTAAGTTGGCTTCAAATTAACGCGTCGCGCTCTCCGCAGCAAGCTTTCAAACTATCGCTCTCGATACATCAGTGGAACGGCGCGTTTCAAAAAGCACGCGGCACGAGGGAAATCCTTTTTAACCAAGCCGAAGGGAGGATTGCAAGGGGCGTCGATAATCGGTAAATTGCCTCTGAATTCCTAGCGGAAGCAACGGAAGCTTCCCTTCGCTTTCAATGTGAATGCGCACACGATCCGTTTTAACAACAAATTGATTCCGCGAGTAGCGACCTCCCTCCTCATTCGAGAACCCGGATCGAAAGCCACGCGGTTCGCGATTCCAAAAGGATGGTTCTGAGCGCATCCCTCCGCTTTAACGTTCTCGCGTTTCATTAGCCTCGAATTCCAGACTGATAACGCGTCAGGGGTTGAAGATTCTATGAACGCGACTCGTCCTCGCATTCGAGCAGGTTGTGGCTTTCCAGTCGGCAATTATTGCCTTCCGTTTCACGAAGACAGCATGAACCTTCGCGAACCTTCGTGTTCCGAAATGGGAGGAAATGAGAGTAGAGTCGTGGACCTCATTAGCGCGTAACATTAATAATGTGCATCTTCATCAAGAGGAGCAAGTTTACTGGACATCTATTACCTAGACAAATCTATTGAATTTCTGCCATGTCTGCATTTTATTCTCATTCCGCAGGCTCCCCAAGTTCCCCTTTCGCAACAGTGCACCGGAAATCAGCGCCAAGGTCAGCGAGCAACCCTCCCGGTGGCGTGGAAAGTCCAGCAAGGTGTTGAGGCGCCGACACGAGTTGGAGTAGCCGGGAAGAACGGTGGACAAAGGACTCAAGGGAGGACGGAGGCGGAAAGAATAACGCGAAGGAAGAGAAGGAGGCGGCTGGTGGCTACGAACGCGTAATCCCTAACCTCAGGCAACGACCAAGAGGGTGAAGGGACTAAGAGAGAGGGAAAGGAGGACGGAGAAGGTGGGCGGAGGATCGAAAGAAGTTTCTGACCCGCTTACGGGGATCGCGAGCCACGGAATTCCCGCTACTTCACAAGAGTTTCCGAAGTGGCGAAGCAGACACCACCCTCCCTCTCGTCTCTGTGCCGCGCAGCAACCCCTTCAGCCCTCTCGTCCGACCCGGTATCCTCCTTTCAAACACCCTACCACCGTCCAACGGTCCGCGTTGTCGGCTCCTCGTTGTTTGCCCCTTTCGCAGGCCCCACAGAGAAAGAGAGGGGGAGAGAGTGCGAGCAGGGGGATGCAGCCTTTACTTTCTCGCTCGACGGTGAAAGTGAACGCAGCCAGCGTTCCCGCGTGCAGCTGAACCCCGACGCGTTTAAACTGGGACGGCTGGTGTGCATAGGGAAAACTGGGACGCCGTGAAATTTCTGGATTATAGAGGGAACGGCTAGGTGAAACGAGAGGGAAATCGGAGGCGGGTTTTCGGTGACTGTGACGCGAAGACTTCTACAAATGGAGAGAGGAGTGTTTTGCACGAGCAAGAAGGACGAAACTGCTTTACGGAAGACAACAGGGATCCCCCCTCCATTATCTACAGGGTGTCCCACCTAAGACTGGACAACGCGATATCTCCTAAAGTATTGGAGATGAAAAATTTAAAAAAATATGTAATTGAATGGTTCGAGAGGGCCAATTTATTAGCCGAGACGTTTTCTTTTTTTTATTATTATTTTAAAAGATACGATGGTTAAGTTCGGTTTTTCAAATGGAACTATTTTTTTTGAACACCTGAGTTGATAGTGCGTTCCAAGACAAATTGAATAAGCTTTAATGTATAGACTTTATTTCCACTGGTTTTTAAGATATTGCGCTTGCAAAATTACTGATTTTCACCGGAAGAAAACCCTCTGGAACAGCAAGGACCAGGGTCGGTCTTACTGGCGCCACGGGTGCAGCCGTTTGTGAGGGATGCAAATCCGATTGGTTCTGATACAATCTGCTCCCTATGGTTGAAATTTAGTCTAGCAACTTTCACTCCTCCTAATCTAACCAATCCAACTTACATCTCTCCCAAAAGAACCGGCCATCCGAGCGTAGATGCAAGTGCGAAATAAAAGTAACGGTGCGCTTCTCGATACCGCAGATGTACCTACCTAAGTAGCATTTCTGACGGAAAAAATTGTCCAGCTCGTGGGCCGCGAACCCTGTCGTAGACCTTTGGCAGGTAGGTATCAGTTTCAACAGGCAATGCCACCCGTGGCGCCAATAACACCAACCCCGATCCTTGCTATTTTAAAGGGTTTTCTTCCAATGAAAATCAGTAATTTTGCAAGCGCAATATCTTAAAAACCAGTGCAAATAAAGTGTATACATTAAAGCTTATTCAACTTGTCTTGGAACGCAGTATCAACTCAGGTGTTAAAAAAAAATAGTTCCATTTGAAAAACCGAACTTGACCATCGTATCTTTTAAAATAATAATAAAAAAATATCGTCTCGGCTAATAAATTGGTCCTCTCGAACCATTCAATTAAATATTTTTTTAAATTTTATATCTGCAATACTTTAGGAGATATCACGCTGTCCAGTCTTAGGTGGGACACCCTGTATTGCTTAGCACTCGCATTAAAGGTGGAACTGTAGCTTAGGAGACCAACAACACTGAAACCGAACTTCGATTTCTCATCCAATTTGTCGATTGCAACTATCACAGTGTGTCTACACTAATGTGAGGAGACCTCCGTACCTTTCTTATCAGTCAATCTTACGGGCTTTGAATTTTTTTGCATAGACTTTACACCATTAAGCCAGAATACTCGTAATAGGCTAACTCAAACTATTCACATGCGAGTATACATGGTATTCAAAGAAACGAAAAAAGATACCTACACACATATACATCATTTAAAATGCGAACCTTTATAAATATGGGCTAAATTCGGTGCCTTGAGCTTACACGTCATAAAAGACCAAGTCATGAGCGCCTGTTCACCTTAAAAGTGACCAATAAAGCGTTTGCCAGAAGGTTCTCTCTCCATTAGCAATTGGTGTCCCAAGGAGCAGAGGTCCTGGGAACCCGCGGAAACGAGTCGAGAGCCGACCGAGCGATCGAAAGCACGAAAGGTCTACGTCCAAGCAGCTAGATCGCGAGCTGGTAACGCGATAGGCAAGTCAGAAGCCCGCATATCTACGCGTAGGAGGATGAGGAATCGGAGGCTGGGGTGGTTTAAAGGGGTTGATAGTAGTGGAACCGGTCGCTGGTGGTGGTGGAAGGAAGAAGGTGGGGTGAGTGAGAGAAATAGAGGGCCGTAGTGGGTGAAGGGATGCCGGAGAGAGAGAGAGAGAGAGAGAGGGAGAGCGATGCAGTGTATGGGTAGCTTTAGCTTCATCTCGCTCGGTATCTTACACCGATACCCAACTCCCGCCCCGTTCTAACCCTTTGCCGGGCGATTCATCCATCCCCTTCTCTCTTTATTTGAGTATAATTATTGATTATTGGGAGGACGGAAGGCCGGCTACTCTAGGACGTAGAGAAGGCAGGCAGGCAGGCAGGGTTGGTATAGGTACCAACGTTCGAGAGGGTTGGCTGGAGGTTGAAGAACGGTAGGAGGGTGATTAAGCTATATGCCTGGCATATCCCACCCCGCTGCTATCACCCTCCGCAGTCTCACCCCCCTCGCTCGTCCTCCTTCTGCGTTCGCCTTTCACTCAGCCAACCCCTTCGCCCGCCATCCGTTCTTCCGATACCGCGAGCCCGGCTGTCTCTCTCGATCTTTCTGTACTGACAATTAGACTGATAGGTATATCTTAGTCTGCTATCGATTTGATTCCACCCTATCGTGTAGGGTGCACCCGCACACCCGGGCGAAATTTACATCGTGTATGCTACAACGACGTCGAACGCGGTGCCGTCCTACGGCAGACCTACCTCCAACTCCCCCCACGAACGGTGCCTGCCTGCCTCACTGCCACCCTCTTTCACTCCCACCCTCCCTCCTGCCCCTTGCCAACCAGCCTGCCTTCTTCCCTGTTCTCGCGCTCGTCCGTGTCCACCACCTCTCTCCTCCGCCTTCGGTGCAGCCTTCGATTATAACCGAAACCCCTGCGCCCTATCTCTCCCGTACCGCCAATACATCCGCCTTCCAAGGGGTTGATTAGTGCATTACCACTCGAACTCGTTCCACCCCGAACCCAACCAGGGAGAACGTTTCTGTTCGACCTCGTTCGCGCCGAATTCACGCTCCGTTCTCCGCGGTACACCCCCGTCGTCCCAACCCTCCGTCCCGTTATCCGTCCGTCTCGCTCCGTCCCTTCGGCTGCAGGACGTTTTTTCCACTCGACCACCCCCGCTGCCCCCCCCCTCCCTCTGCTCTCCTCGGCTCGTGGGTATTCCTCCTTCGATTTCGACGTAATCCTACGACGTCCGTTACTGGGCCCAGCGATCGGTAATTGTGGGATTAATTATGGAAGTTACTACTCACCCTCTCCTGTCCTCTCTCACCCCTACCCGAATCTCCCCTCCGCCCCCCAAATCTCTCGGGTATCCTTGGAGGACCCCGATTAATTCGTAATTCCGCTCGTAGGCGGGAAACCTGCACGTGGATGACTCACCTGCAACAGAAAACGGAAATCGCGGGGTTAGCCAACGTGTCGTTGGAATTTGTGCATCGTTGATAAGTGCAACTGTGATTCGTTTAGAACGTATTCGGGAGATACCGGTTATTAAAGTTGATAATATGTTAAAGCAGCAAACGTCAGGTGTGCTCCTCAGAAATGTACTAAAGAACCTCTGTTCGTCGTTTTTCAGCGTCAAAAGCTGATATGCTACTTTCAAATACCACGTAGGTACATTCAAATCCGATGTTAAATATAATACGATGCTTCGATCGCTTGAAAGAGAAAGGATGATTTCCGAACAGCGTAGTAAGGGAAATTCAGTTACGCTAACCACCTGTCGTCCTTTGACGACACATCAGAGCCGATATTCTCCTCGAGCCACGCTTAGATCACAGTATTCCTGTCGAATCGGTCGATCATCGTTCCCCGATGCGGCTGAATTCCGCTTTAGAAAACGATCGAACACCCTTAACGACGTTGAACTGGAAACAACGAAAAGTCACCGCGGAAAGCGACACGAAGGGATTACGGGGTAGGGGGTAGGGGGGCGGATTGGACAGCATCGAAGTCGATTATTAAAACCCCGCCGAAAGCCAGTATCGACGGTGTCCCGCGCGTAGGCGCTCTATTAATTGTCGAATAATGAACGAAGTTAATCGACAGCTCGACGAGTGTCGACCGTCTCCCCCTCCCTCACCCAGACCTCCCCCTCCCCCCTCCAGCCGATCCCACCTCTGCGCGCGTCAGCCCCCGTCGCGGGTACATCACCTTTATATCATTATATGACGGGCTAATGAAATTTTCATAGCGTCGAAATATCAATGCGCTACGCTCGATGCTTTGTATCGGCCCATCAATCACCCACCTCTCGATGTGTACACACGTATGCGCCCACAGTGAGACAGGTTGCACACATCGATTAAGGGTGTTATCCCTCTCTCTCTCGCTTGTGCGTCTCCCCTTGCACGCACCCGCGGAATGTATAATTGATGTCCGTCCGACCTGTAAACGAGTGACCAGCCGTTGTCATTCGATTCGAATTCGAACTCGGCGCGGTTTTTCTTTAAAGGCAGGGTGGCGGTTACGCGAATTCGTGGACCTTGCTTATCGCGCTGGTCACTGCGGGCTGTCGCGGGGAATCCTCTGGCGGGGCGCGACGTACATACAGGGACTGTTGGGAGAAATTTTGAAGGGCGAAGGATGATGAAGGTATAGTAATATCTAGAGACGCGGTAGCCAAGTACATGAAATCAAATAAATCATCAAAGAATAGAAGATAATAATAATCCCCATAAAAAAACTTGAAAAAAGTAAAAAAATTACGCCAAGTACATGAAATCAAATAAATCACAAAGGAATAGAAGATAATAATAATTAGAATATAAAAAAAAGATGTGAAATCAAAATGAGCTGCAAGTACATAAAGGTGTTTATACATTTCATTACCCATATCGCGGACATTTTAATACTGTGAAGATAAAATGTAACATCTAGATATTTGCCTAGATGTCCGCGGCCTGGAAGTCAAAAACTTGGCGTGGCCAGGCAAGGTCAAGGTGTCGATGAATAAGAATTATTTAAAAACGCAAGATAATGAAAGTGTATTCATATTGGCAGAGTTTTAAATTGACAAATTATCTGAAAGCTTGCGAGAGCAAAGGTATCGATGTCGATGAATGACCTTAGAATTATTTTAAAACGCAATCTAATGAAAATGTACTCATATTGTCAGAGTTTTAAATTGACAAATTATGTGAAAGCCTGCGAGAGGGAAGGTATGTGTATTGACGATTAATTTGAGGCGTAATTTTTTTACATTTTTGAAGTTTTTTGTGGGAATGGAACTATAGCTCTCGCTAGAAGTCATGTATAGAGATGGATTTCCCCGTGACAGGATAGAGATACTAAAATTGTTGGTAAAATGCAGTATTAACTCCTATTTACACACGTAAAGTAAAGTAACATCTGTGTACGTAGCACTTGGGGACGAAGCTAATGCACTGTCCAAGATCATCCCCGAGATCAAAATGAAATCCTCAGTGTTGTTACTACTTCAGGGAGTACGTGCGGTACGTGATAGAGCTAAATTGATTGTTACACGGTAATTTGTCTGACACATCAAAAACGATGTCCCCCTTCCTACTGTTGCGTTGATGGCGCTGGAAAAAACAACTAGGCGTCATAGGCGGAGGGAAAAAAGAGGTATCGACCGTAAAAACGATAGAGGGAGGAGTATGTCCTCCAGGTAGAGGCTCTCGCGAGCCGCAAGAACGTTAATCTCACCAACGGGAGGGTTTTATCGCCTGCAACCCCCAAGTGACACGCGACTCGTCGTAAAAATCTCAGATGCCCCCTGGGCAGGTGAACGCGCCGAGCCAGGGCAGTAAACGTTGTCGGTTAATCGTGCGTGCCCGTTCGCCGCGTACTCGCGTGTACGTGCACCTACACGCGCGTTGGTTTCCCTCCGGGAAAGTGAGCGCGAGGTGTATCGAAAAGCAAAGCAAGGGACAGGAGTTATAGATTCACAAAGGCAGCCGTAGGGAAGAGTGACGACGATGACCCTGATACTCGGGCGGGAATCATATTACAGTAGCTCAGGGAGGGACTAAAAAAGTTTAAGAGAGGAGAAGTTTAAAACTGTGGGTGACAGAGATCTGTGAACGAACGGTGGTAACAAGAAAGGTAACGATTACGCTGGCAAGAGACAGAGAGAGGGAATAATGGGGCAAAGGCGAGCTCAGCAGGGTGCTGCAGCAAGGTGCAGAGACAGATAAAGGTGGCTAGAGTAAAGGGAAGGCTGAATCCTCTAAAATTGCGGCAAATGGGCCATAGATTCTGACGAGAGAAATACTTATAGAAAAAGCAAAGAAGTGAACCAGGCAGTGTTGAACAAATGCGAGACTACAGTGCGAAACGGAGCTATCCAGAAAGCTGTAGGTACATCAGGCTCGGGAAGGCAAGAGTGTGGATACAGAATTCCAAAATGAAACAAGATACGAGGCTGAAGCTCCCTAGAACAGAAATAATCTACTCAGTGTGTACCAATTGCAATCTGTCCTTACTGCAATCTCCAAACCGAGATCGCATACTTGTGCCCGCAAGTTCTAATAGGAATATAGACTAGCAGCAAAAAGTACAGATTACAAAAGATGTGAAAACACAAGAGGTGCTACAAGTTCTAAATAAAAGCGTTCGAAACGGGGAGAGAGCACGAGACGCGGACGAAGAGAGGGAAAGGGACGCTGAGCGGCAGGAACGGTCCGTCGACAAGCTTGTAAACCCATAAAGAAATTTCATAATAAATAGAGAGAGGCTCATCGTCGGTTTTTATCGGCCCGGAGAAATTACACGGTCGGGGCGTGCACGCGTATCCGTTTGAATTTACAATACTTCCAGCTATAAAGGAATGGGACGGCGGAGGGGTAGTAGGGAGGCGAAGGAAGAACCGAGTAGGCTGGTTAGGGGCGACGGTACGCGCGCGTGTGTGGGCACGTGAGCGGGTGTTTGCTCGCGCGAGCTGGCGGGGGTGTCGTGCGATGTAGGTGGGACATTTATACGCCGGAGAACTAAACAAAACCGCGTTCACGTGGCGGCTGTACGGTTTTATGATCGCGGGACGATCTTGGAGAAGTTTGATCGCCCCGTAGAGTAACTCTCGTCGCGTTGGCTCCCGTGAAATAAGTGGAGCTTCTCGCGAGTGGAAAGCGTTGCCTCTGCCAGGCTCTACAGGGACAGAAAGAAAGGGGTTCATACCCGTCAGCCTATTGATTACAACTGAAATATACTTTCAGAGAAAAAAGCTTAACTGTTGGGAAAAATGTATTTTATCGGGGATTAACAGCTGTTCGTCGAATGGGGGATATTGTAGCGGAATATATAAAGTAGCGAGAGGAAATATTCATACAGAAGTGTAATTTATAAAAAAAATTGTAAATTAAATTGTAGAATTGGAGGAAACCCCTTCTTGTACGTTCTTTATTTGTATAATTCCATCATATTTTATTTACTGATGCAATTTTGTATTGTGATAAAACATCGTACGGAGAACAGGGGTAATAATAATAATATATTACTGAAAATTGTAGGGGAGAGCCGGGGTAAACGTAACGGCGTTATGATAGTAGCGCGTCTTCTCCCCCCCACCTTCCACAATCATTTCCAAAACGTTTGATTTACACAGTTACATTTGTATAGTGTCTCTTTTATTGTATTGAGTGACGCTGAGCAGTAACATGAATGGTATACCCTGGGCAAGCTAAATTTGTTATTTAGATAATTCAGGTAAGTTTCTCCTACTTTGTTTTTTTTTGTTAACATTCATAGCTAAACTACAGATATTAAACCAATTATTTGTTAGAGCGTTCTTAGATAATGTCTTTATAAGTTCCTGTATTTGATTTTAACAAGTTTTGTATAGTTTGCATGTTATAACAGTTCTATTCTGAAAAAGATGGCTGGGGACAAAAGTAACAAGTTGCTACGGGGACGAATGTAACATGTTACCTGGGCGAGCAAAATAGCGTACAGGACAGGAATTCTTCAGATGATAATGATTACCTATGTCTGGTTTGATTGGACCCTTTCAGTGAAATCTGTTCGAGAGAGAATCATCAACTAAATACACAATACCAAAGAAATGTTCGAAGCTGGTTATGCTTTCCACCTTTCGTTATTTAAAATTTATTTGTTTTTATCGTTACTTTAAATATATTTATTTAAATGTTTCTTCCTATCTTTTTTTATAATAAAAAATCCTTTTTTTTTGCGTTGGACGAAGTGTTTTTACTTAATTCTCCTGAAAATAATTAGTATGTTATTTTCGTCCTACCCCTGCAGGACAAAAGTAACAATAACAGTCACCGCGGAAAACTGCCATAACTTTTCAACTAGTTATCACTTAAGGCTGAGTCTGGGCTGAAATAATAGATCAAGAAACATCTGAACAATCGTATATGTCTTTTCCATATTCGATTATAGAGGAAGCCCGCGTTAATTTTGATCCCATTGTTAGAATCCTTAAGCCATCTACCAGATCGATTCACGGGAACGAATTCAATTTGCGTAACTCTTCGCGACACGATTCTATCATTTTCAACCGTTATTCTTCGATTTTACTTTCGTTCTAGCTGCTGCCTTCCTTCAACGAGTTCGCTGTTCGTTAATCACACGATTTCCCCCCCGTAAACAGTTAAATAAACGAGCTCGATAAATATACAGTCTCAACGAAGGAGGGGTCTGAGGTATAATTGAAAATTTGCCAGCGGTCACCGAAAGCGTGTGTAGAGGGGGGAGGCGGGGAGCCTGCGGAATCGATAGCGATATATTGAAACTGGAAGTAGCTCGGGGTAGGTGGATTAGAGTCAGTTGAACCGTCGTTAATCGATATACCGAGTAACATCTATCGAGACGTGTCTCTTGATAATAAACCCTTAGCACGCCCGGACAACCGGTTAAATTGCATTAACGCGGGCCGGCGAGTGAGAGACGGACAGAAATTCAGGCAGGAAATGGCTGATAAAGAATTTAACATTGTCGTACCGCGTCGACCGAGGTCGTACTAGCGCTAATATACCACCTCGTCGAATAATAATCGATATCAATAATTAGTTCGAACACCGTGATACATTCATCCCCCAGAAATGGAAAAAAGACCAGCAAGCGTGGTTGGCGCATAGGTACAACGTTTTATATCACTTCTGATCGCGTGTAACAAGTTATTAATTCACTAAAATTGACAAGCGTTTTATCAAACGGGTCTTTAGGATGAGTTTGTTTTATCCGAGGTTGTGTCCTCTTTCTCTTTACATGCATTATGTATCGGGTTCCTGCAACTGGTTACGAGCGACGCTACACCTTGGGAAGTATTATTATTTTTATTATTTGTTGACGAGATGTAGATAGAGTAAATGTATTTTTTTTTTATTTCTTATTTATGTAATAATGATAAACCAAAGGAAATTGAAGTGCAAATTAGTTGGACAGCTTTAAACCTCTTTCTAACCACCACTATATCGAGCTACGGTACTGACATTGATTACGTTTTTAAATTCCGGTTTTATTCCATACTTTTTGTTACCTCGTTCTTTTAAGGGGGAACACCACTGTGACGGCCGGAAAAGTAAGCCATTCTTAAGAATTTTTTTTCTGGAATAATAGACAGTTTTCATAGAAAATTTTGATTACCTACTTTTAGTATGCTGTCTTAAGAGACTATACAGAAAAAATAAATAGGAAAACACCCATAAATTTTAATATATTAATTAATCTTCTAGACCCCCCACGCGAGCTTGTCGAAGGTGTAACTATGGAACAGCAGGTCCGAAATCAAATTTCTTTTTTTTTTTATAAACTATATGAGTGCAGTTTCCGTTGTACCTACCCATTTCTTAAACAAATCATTTTTGTAAAAATGGTGCGCCTTAGAAGAAAAGTTTCGAAAATCCGCGAATAAGATAGACAGCTCTTCGAGCGTATTTAAAAAATTTGTTTTCAATCAAAGAATCCGTAAGTACAATAGAAACTACACTCATATAGTTTGTAAAAAAAAAATGAAATTTAATTTCGGACCTGCTATTTCATAGTTATACCTTCGACCACCTCGCGTCGGGGGGTTTAGAAGATTAATTAATATATTAAAATTTATGGATGTTTTTGTATTTATTTTTTTTGTATAGTCTCTTAAGACAGCGTACTAAAGGTAGGTAATAACAATTTTTTATGAAAACTGTAAATTATTCCTGAAAAAAATTCTTAAAAATGGCTTACTTCTCCGGCCGTCACAGTGGTGTTCCCCCTTAAGTATGTAGTTGAAAAGTGAGTGCATACGAGGTGTAATGAATTGAAGATTCACCGGGAAACTGTCGGCGAGGTTTCAGTAAACCTATCGATGGTCAAATTGCCCAATCGAGCATTGCTCATCAAAGAGCTGCCACGCAAGCGACAAGGAGCGCGATTAATTAAAGGTGCCCGGACAAAGAGAGACCAACGACACTTAACCGGAACGGAACCCCGTAATGGCGGTGGCTCAATTCGCTCGATCGGTGTTGCTGGCCATCTCTGTGAGTGTATCGACTCAATAATGAACGCTTAGCGAACGGACTTGGGGGCGAAAAGCACGTTAACGCGGTCTACGAATGAGCGATCATGAGCCCAGCCCCACTGTGAAACCACGGGCAATTGGGAAGGAAAAAAAATGGTAAGTGGTAGGCAAAGAGGGAGAAGTATCGAAGAGGTGCACGACGATAAAGATGAAACTATGAAAACATAGAGCGATGGACAATGAAATCTAAGAAGGGCGAACTCCACTTACGTCCAAATAGCCCGTGATTTTCATTAAGCAAGCTTTTCCTGTGCATTGTCAAGAATTTCAAAGTCGATTTTCTCGAAAATGAAGCACGATATGAAAAAAAGTTACTCCTTCTTTTCGACTTACAACAAGTAAATAAGTCGAGAAAAAGGAATACAATTTTTTGATATTGCGCTTCATTTTCGAGAAAATCGACTTTGAAATTCGTGACGATGCGTGCGGTCGCGTATAAGGAAACCTACCCTAATGAAATTCACGGGCGATTTGGGCGTAAGTGGAATTCGCCCGAAATGTGCAGCGGCAGAAGTAGTGAGATAGTGGGGAACGCTATATCGATATAAAAGTACCTACGAAAGAAAAGAAAATGTTGCTGAGCGGAACCAATATTAAAATAGAGAGCGTAGTGAATACTAGAGTCATAGTAGTATAAAAAATCATAAAAGCAGGGACTTCAAACCGGTATGATTCTCATACCGGTATTACGTCAACGAAGCTATACCGAAACCGATATCGTGCCAAAAAAGATGATTACCGAAACCGTTATAGAACCGAAATAGGTGAATACCGAAATCGTTGAAGTACCGAAACCGAAATAAATACCGGTATTTTCCGGTTTTTCTGTAGGTGTCAAGGTACATTAAAGTAATATCTTCATAGCCCTTATTAATTCAAGCTGTAAAAACACCGACGTAACGTAATAAATTTTCATAAAAATACCGATAGATTCGTAGCTTCATTATAGCGTGGCCGCAGAAAACAGAAAAAATACCACGTTTCCCTTCCGAATTCCGGAAGTCGCAATATCAATTTCTTCTTCACTTGCGAACGTATTATACATGTTATTTTATGATTAGCTTCAGTATCACAGCAATATCAATACCATTTACAATCAGTCTTGCTTAATAATATTTTGAAAACTGTAATAAAATCCGAAAACCGAAAAAAATTACCGGTAAATATAAGTAAATATATCGGTGTTTGCATGTATCGGTATGACGTCATACCGGTATTTGCGTATTTCGGTTTCGATAAAGGTTTTGGAGATGGAAGCGAAAAACACCGGTATCATACCGGTATTTTTTAGTTTCGGATAAAAGAGTAATTAAAACAAACACTAGCAAACTGAAAATAGAAGGACAGATTGGAATGTAAACACACAGTGGACAGGAAATACACAATAATTACAGCGTACCTGACAGGCTTTCGTATAACATTTACTAGCATGTTTGACCATTAAAAACAAAACGAAAATGTTATATAAACATAGGCTCCTATAAATTCTTTATTAAAAAGTTCTGAATTTATTGCCGGATGGAATTTCGTGGCGACTTTGTTTAATCTCGACAAATACAATACGAATTCTTTCCGTGTATGTATGTACATACTACTATTATATGTTCTCATACCGAAACACTTTCTTCTTGTCGCAGTTAAAAATCTAATAGTTTAGTAACCTTGAAAGCCAAAGTACTGCGCCTCCTCGAACGATCTACTTTCAGGGATAGTGTTCATTCCAACTTTTTCATCTCGCGCATTAGATGTTGAACATATTGTATCTAGCTATTTTTACTTACGTTTTTTTTTTGGCAATTTTTGACCACACTGACAAGGGAACATCCCGAACCCAGAAATTCGAAAAATTCTGAAACTTCGTGAATATGTAGAGAATTTCCTCCTGATTACAACGGAATTTTTGTTTGCTGCCCAAATTCACTCTAAGGGGGTGTAATTGACCGCTGAAAATCCGGTTATTTACCGATTTTGTGTTATATATCGTGGACTGTAAAATAATTTTTCACCAAATGGTAGGTTTAATTAAAGGAAGTAACTTTTGTCTTGCGACATTTTTTCTATCTCTTACAGTTCGCGAGTTATAACAGAAGATCGGAAAATAGCCGAATTTTCAAGGGTGAATTTCAGCTCCTTCGAGTGAATTTAGGCAGCAAACAAAAATTGCATTGTAATCAGGAGGAAATCCCCTACATATTCACAAAGTTTCAGAATTTTTTTAATTTTCGGCTTCGGGATCTTCCCTTGTGAGTCACTTGGAACATAAGTACAATTCGGACCAACAGATAACATTGATCTACTTACTGTTACCCCGCACCGTACTAAGATTACATCACAGCTGATAATTTTATTACGTTTTTTTAATAAAACGCGTAGGTAGGTGTATGTTTATATTTATATATATATATATATATTGTCCTAATTTTTTCCCATAAAACATGCTCGTACATGGTGTACAGAAGTCTTGAGGGGTTGAAAATGATCCTGTCTGTAATATTGTGTTCCCTATATCCTCGTCTTTTGTCGAATCTGGAAGATGAAACTGTATAAACGCGCGCTGGCGCGCAAGGTTCTCATTGGTAATGCCCGGATTGTAACAGGCCGCTCAATAACGCGCGTATCCAATCCATAAGTTATTAAGGGTTCGTGTGCGTTCGCCAGTGGCTGGTCCGCGGAACGTCATGCGGGTAGCTTCGAGGATCGGTTACAATGGCTAGATTATTTCGCGCTCCTTTTGCTCCCTCCTTCGGCCCGTTTGTTCACGGAGCCACTATCGATCTGATTTAATAATTAGAGGAAGGGAGGAAGGGACATTGATGTAGATACTTTTCGAGCGGTTCTGGGAGAATTCGATGACGACAAAGAGCTTGTTATGGTAACTACGGCAAGTACACCAGTGGGCCACTCATGAAAAATAATTGATTTTCGTTCCCCTTCAAAATAATAACAATCAGTGGCTCTTCACTGATTAAGTAATTTGGCGACACCTCCGAATACCTCGGAATAATGCATTGGAATAGGTACTACATCAAATAAAAGATGCAGAATTACGAAGGAGACCTATTATACTAAAATACAGGTAGCTGTGAAAACATTAGAAAGCAGCAATGTGTGTGATTTTTTTTGTATTTACAATTAAAGGAGATCCTACATTTCAATTAGAGATTAGGAAAAATACAGATATAGTATTTCTCCCGATGAGAACCACTACCCTAGACTGATTTCTTCAGGGCTGACTGATGACTTAAGATTGATTCACCTTGAACCAATTCATTCATCGATATTAAACATGGGAAAATTCATTTCCGTGGACAGTGGCTGTCCTCGAAATTCGTCTTACGTGCCCACTTTACCACGCTCCAACATTTCAAATCCGCTCCCTAGAGGCGAACGTTCGATCGCACGCGAGCGACTTTCCCGCCAGCGGCGCATCGTTTTCACCATGGGAATCGATAATTCAGCCGCGATTCGGTTCCTTTGCTCTCGAAACAGTGCTGTTGGGTGATCGACGAAGACGTCGCGAAACGACAGCAATGGGACACACAAGAAGATAATGGCTACCAGCCACTTAAACAATGATTTAAGGCGGTACCGCGAACTTTCGTGGCTCGGGTACCACCCCCGGCCTCCTAATCAAACGAACAGAAGAAAAAAGGAGCGGAGGTGGGGGCTTGTATGTACAACTGATAGTTGGATCGCGTGCCACAAAATCGTGGGAGTGCTTCGAGCGAGGGTCGCCTGTTTCTTCAGATGCCTCCCCTCCCTTTTTGTTTGGCGTTCCGCGTCCAGCTCCCGCGGCGAGGGGTGCTCGCAAGGGGTTAACAGTCGAGAAGAAGGGAAGCTTGGTGGTCTTAAAGGTACCTACGAGGAAAAATTCGATTCGGCAAATGCTTAAACTCTTCGGTTCGGTTTCGTTAAAGAGGGTGAATGCGGTGGACCCGGAAGCCGACGCGGAGGTGGCCTCGAGCGCGATCGATGGCAAAACTTTCGCGCAACTACTGACAAGTATTGGTTATTCTTTATACAGTGCTCTCTGGTTTCCTTTCAAAGAAATGCCCTCTACGCAATTTCTAATAGAAATTGGCTACAGGCAAAATGTACGACAATTCTTTGATCTCTATTACCAATCACTGTCCCCATTTTTTTTTTATTATCATAAACATTTTATCATAGTGTTCTGTAGGGAAAATATTTGGAAAGCAATTTCTTCGTGCAACTTTTATGTGTATTCACACAAGTGTTAATCCCCCATTTCGTAGTTACTGTGAATTCTAGGTCGCGGCGTATAAATCGTAAATTATAGACCTGAATGCTAGTTGCACTGTGAAGCTCTACGGTAGAGGAAACACATTTCGATATACATCCGAGTAGGAATCCCACGATTTTCAGCGTAACTACCCTGCGGCAGGTAAACGGAGGAGGGAGGCGAAAATTTCGCGGCACTTGGCGCGAGCAAGAAGTTATTAAAGAAACGCAGAAACAATTATCGAATTGCCGGCTGACCGGCGGGATCGGCGGTGTTTTTGCCCCGCTACGAAACCGTGGGAAGATAAAGGAAGGCGATTAGTGTCATTCGGAGAATGCGGCAAGGATTTTTTTGCCGTCAGCACGGAATGCACCAGGCCCTTTCGAGAACGTCTGTCGCGTTTGTCCCCGAAGTAACACGGAGGATCCATGGGGAGAGGAACGTGAAAACGACCAGGACACGGATTCGTGTACGCGTCGCGTGAAATGACTGCAATTTACCCCTGCCGCTCTTGAGCGAGCTCTCTTTATTTCGTTCCCGAAGCTGTTTCGGAGAAACGTCCACGCGGACGGCCTCGTTAAGGATTTTCTAAATTTCGACCTTCGACTTTCCGCGATTGCCGAAGGGATGAATAGCGGATTAATTTTATGCACAAGTTCGAGAGACCCTATCTTCTGCATGCTTACCCGGACTCACCGATTGGAACGCAACCTAGCGGATTTTTAGAGTGACTGGAAACAAGAACAACGGTGTCTTTCACTTGGGCCCTATCGCCCTTTAAGGGGGTGAAAACTAACCTCAAAGTCAAATTGCCGCTTCCACTTTTTCGCGTGTAACTCTCGAAGTACAACAGACAGAAAATAATGTTTCAAACGAAAGTTTAATGGCGCAATAAGCGCTACAAACTTGCGTGAACAAAATTTTGAAAAGAGTTTTTTTCGTCAAGTATATATTTTTTTTCAACTCTTTTCAAAATTTTGTTAACGCAAGTTTGTAGCGCTTATTGCACCATTAAACTTTTGTTTGGAACATTTCTTTCTGTCTGTTGTACTTTTAGAGTTACACGCGAAAAAGTGGAAGTTGCAATTTGACTTTGAGGTTAGTTTTCACCCCCTTAAAGGGCGATAGGGCCCAATTAAAGACACCGTTGTTCTTGTTTTTAGTCACTCTAAAAATCCACAAGGTTGCGTTCCAACCGGTGAGTCCGGGATCGCAGTGTTCCCTTGTTAGTCCGAGATTACTGAGTAAGAATGACTTGGAGAACACATTTCATCGTATTGCGCGGCTCGAAATCCTTCTCCAACAAATCTGTCTTTTATTTCAAGGAGTCTTCAACGTTCTCCCATGGGGCGTGCATATCCAAACATAGACTACACCGTTGCAATAATATTTTCGACGATAATTTACGCAGGTCGTGAGCGGCGCGAGTAATTCCCGGCTTCTTCGCACGGCAATTGACCATCGGGGAGTATTTTCCGCTTTTCCTTCGACAGGCATTAGTCGCAGCAAAGATACGCCTGGCCCGATACGCCTGTGACGACGCCCATGGGGCCTACTGGGGCATCGCCATTAGAATATCTCAGCCACTCGAACCGTTCGTTCGTGTGTTTACCGGAGACCGATAAACTCTCGTCCGCTCATCCTCGCTTTTCGGGTCCTACAACGGAATCCCTTGCGCGCGGCTATCCCCACTGAGCGGACGGTGAGGAGTGCTGCTCGCCGGGAAGGTAAGAAACGTGAAAAGCTGGGGTGGAGAGGCCCTTCAACCACCGATCGAAGGTTAAATAAGTAATCCTTGCCAATTTTATTGGTTGCTTCGTCCCCTCCTCCCTGTAAGCCATCCCCTTCGCGATAAGGAGAGGGAGAATATCGTCCAGATATCGATACCTATTAAACTAATGAATTTAATCAGGCTGGATTGAAAACCCGCCAGCTCGAGGCGGGCCACCCCCTCGTAGGAGGGGGTGGTTTTTATCTTAGGGACACTCGGAACGAGCGACGGAGATTAGATTTCTAAATTGGAAACGATGTCGCCCTCGCAGATGTGCGCGCGTATTCCGAATCTCGGAATTAGCATATCTCCGGGAAAACGATCCCCCCCTCTCGTAATTGAATTATACTTAAATTCCCATAAAATCGCGGAAAAATTACCGGGGTATCACCAGCGCCCTCCCCCCCCTCCCCTGTGATATTGGACGCGATTAATTTTCTGGAACGTTCCGGGAACTTCGACGGAATCTCGGGGTATCTCGATCAGGGCCTCGTCTGGTTAGGGTGATTCTTTAATTGGAGGGGTTTTCTCGATTATCCGGGCGGCGGTTTCTTAGATTGCTGTCTCGTTTAAGGGTCCATCTCCGTTTTCTTTTCGGTTCGAGGAACTTTCCGGCAATGTGACTACTTCCTCCGCCTTTTCTGCTCACTGACGACAGTTACGGAAACTTTGCTTCCACTGGCGTTGAATGAGATTGATACTTGCGTGGGGATCCCTTTAACGTAGAAGAAGCGATGCTGGGGTAATTAATATATTATCAACGTTGGTATTATAACTTGAGTGCTTCTGTAGCTTTGGGAAGATTAAAACTGATTTTATACTGATGTGTGGGAATAAAGTTGAAAGAGCGAAAAATGTCTAAAGCTTAATATTAATATATAGAGCAGAAAACTTCTATAGGTTTGTGTGTTTGTCTGTCGCCTAAAAACTTTCGAACGATAAACTCTGGAATCACGAAATGTGCCTCAGCTCATTATGCCTGACTAATCCAGAGGAATGTGACCATTTTCACAGTAAAAAAATTTTTTTTATAAAGCTAGTATATCATAATTTTTCAAGTGGATACTTTACTGCTATCTGTGTTGCGTGGAGTCGATGGATTTGCTAGAATAGGTTAATGGAGCTAACAGAATAAGGAAAGTCTATAGTCTGACATAGAAATAAAATCGGCAAACAAAATTTTATCAACGCTAATCAATATGAAAAAAAAAAAAACAGAATTAATATTTAACGAAACGAATAATACCACCAATGTGCATGCTGTTGCAAATACCTACACAATATGTAAAAGTCTCAAGGGGATTCCCATAAACTCGAGTCAGTTGTTACTCGAATTAATTTAACGCGGCCCGTCGATCGTTAAAATCATTAGAACGGGCCGATTCGAAGCATCCGAGAGAAAATGGATTAAAACGGCGCACAGACGACGATCTCGAGCAGGCAAAATTCTCTCCCACCGAGTAAATCAACCGCCCCGAAAACTGACCCTCGTTCATGCTCGATTTTAACAAACATCTCGAAAAACTTCCTCGCCATCGTGGAAACTCCGCGATAATCGAAGTCGAGACACTCGAACGGGGGTGGCTCCAATCAGCGGCACACGAGATATATGTACGCGTTTCCACTAGCATCCATCCACTTAAAACTAACTGCACACCAGGGAACCCAGACTGGCTCACCAAAGGCACTCCACCTCCCTATGATAATTTTAATTTTAATTCCGATCGAATCCCTCCGCGTACCCCTCTGCTGTTCCGCCCCTTCGCGTTGGAGAAGTTAAGGAGCCGATCTAAAAACGTAATTCTGCTCCGCGCGCGCGCGCGCGAGCGCGACCATCCGACTTCCCGCCTCCCCCATCTCGCTCTTCGAAACAGTGTCTATTTGCTTAACTAGTTTTGCAACCCTCTTCCAGCGTCGCGGGACGCGCGATACACGCGGCAATTGACTCGCGGATACATTAGCGTCGCAAGACGAATTAATTTTGTTAGCCCCTGAATTAGGAGTCGCACAAGGGCGGAGGGACGCCAGTTTACTTTGATTACATTGGCGTCGCTTGAGCGTCATGATTCCTAATCCGTTTACTCGTAACATTTGGCAAATTTTTCCAGCGAGGGAGGGGGGCTTGCAAGTAATTTTGAGGCTTTCGGTGTTACGTAAATTTATGCCCATCCGATTTTTAGGGGGATGCCGAACGAAGGAGGAGTAATGAATTGCCGCGTTGAAATTTTACAATTGAAACGTTCGATTGTCCGGCGACTTTTTTATCAGACAGGCCGTCAATCGATCCCCGGCGTCGACCTATAAATGTTCATTCGAGCGAGGGAAACCCCCGAGTTTCGCGGACGTCTGTCGCCGTAACGATGCTTTATAGATTTTTCGCGATACGTACCATGACGTGGCGATCGTACGAACGCTTATGTTTATTTCAGACGGCCGGTCATGTCTATCAGACAGCTGCAACTTCTTGATGGCCCACGGCTAGAAATACCTGTAGGATTCCACTTTCCAATGGAAGTATTCCCCACCGATGTCGTTCGATCGTCCGTGCTTTTATCAACTCCGACAGAAGGACCTCGACCTCGCATTTCGGAAGCCCGAATCTTTCGACTATTAGCATTTACTTCAGCTCGTAGACTTCAACCGATTCCCTCGATCGCCCCTCCCCTCGAAAGAAAAAAGAAAGCTGAGCGAAATGCACGAAAATACGCGTTCGATTATAATACTTCAAAGGAGACGCCGGAGATTAATTCGTCGAGGGTGGAATTCGAAGGTGGTCGGCCGCAGAAGAACCAGGAAACGTGTAAGTTAAAAGTTTCCCTGTCAATCAACGACAGCCGGGGTGTCTGCGGTGAATGGCTCGAGGGTTTGATACGATTGATCCGGGGCCATCGAGAGGGGCGCCAGCAGAAGAAGGAGAAGAAGGGAATGGCGAAGGGTACGCTCGAACAGAACGAGAAATCTTTTAGGCTCTAATTGCCGTAATTAAATCGGGGAACTTACCCGATTCTCCGGTCGAGATCTCGATTCGCCGCGGACCCTTAAATTATCCTCAGCCACCCCGCGACGCCCGATGCTTGCCGTGAGATTCCTTTTTGGGGTGTCGCGCATTTAACTGAGCCTTTGTCGACGTACTCCCAAACTCTTTGCCGGCTGTCAAAACTTTTCTTTGATCATAAGGGCTGCGGGGGGGAGGAGCACCCCTGGAAACCCACCCCCGATTTGCCCCAGATTTCTAATCGCATCTTCGAAACCGATGCTGTTCGCGGGGTCTCAATATATCCAAAGTATTGCCAACGGCGTCAGCTTTCGCGGCGTTACACTGTGTCTTTGCGAAGGCCAGAAGGTTGATGCTCAGCCTTTGTGTATTCTCGAAGAACCTCCGATTCGTATTGCGCACTGGATCGTGAATTCGTCAAGACTTGTTTAGTAAATGGACGTTGGAGACCGTTCTAGCGACTACTCGCCACGCACGCGGACCATGTGGAAGTGAGCAGGGAGCGGGACCTATCCGTCGTGGAACCTTCCCATCATCCTTGCTGCAGGCACAGAGGAGCAGACAGTAGGCCGTTTCACGAGATCGAACGGTGCCGCACGATTAGCCGAAATGTATAAACTTATTTATGTATTCGGTGGCAGATAACCCCAGCTTCCCGTAACACCGAGCTGTCCATTGGCGTCGAATTTCTTCGGGCCGATAACGAGCATCGACTACGTAGGGTCGTTGACTGAATCCGGCACACTGGCGATCGATCAAGATTTGCCTCGACAAAAATTCCTGAACACGGACATTCTAAAGGGTAGCGCATGCCACGGAGTAAGTCGGCCTAGGTCTGTCCTTCGTCATACTTACGACCAATTACTACATGAACTTAGTTTAACATTAATACAAATTCGTAAATCTGGGTCAGACCTTACGTTCAAAGTTAGCAACGGTTGTGCGACCAATAATAAAAGCCTCTTAACTGAATCTCTTTAGGGATGATCCATACTCCTAGGAACGGGAATAATCAAATCATTTGTTTCGGCAACATTTGCTGTAATAATACTACGGTTCCCCTTGTTCAGCTGGATTTTCAATAAATAATTTGAATAGACCGCGAGTTTCTGAGAAAGCTAATATATATGAACTAAGTTGCATGTATTCAAATGTTATTTTAAATGCTTGAATGTGTTTATTCGACGAGCGTGAACAAAGGGCGCAAACTTGTAGACAATAATAAATCGTAATAATAATAATAGTAGTAGTGATAGTGGCGCAATTTTATTTTTACACAAAATTTGCAATAATGAAGAACTCGAATGTCGAGTGTTATCCTAATTCGAGTAACAAAATTTACCTACGCTTTAAACGTTCAAGCAACATTAAGACTCGTTTAAATGGATTTCATTTTCGAATTACGATTTGCAGGGGCCGCTGAAAGGGAGGCTTCAAGGTCACGTGCGCTGTAATTACGCCGCCCATGAGACGGAGCGCGGCGTTTCTCGAAACTCCGAAGCAGCTTCTGCCGCAAAGGTCACGGAACATTTATTACTCCTATTCGAAAAGGCGCACAAACACCATCGGAAGAAGCCGGACTGATAAAGATTCTTCCCCCGCGCGCGGGAAAGCCGTGAAGATAATGAGACTGGGCAGCATCTAACGCCCGTATAGTTATCGAATCGACTGATAGAACCATTTCGATGAACTATTTCGGTTCGATCGGGTCCACGCGCGGAAGTCGTAGCTGATAAATGATAACGGAGGCCCGCTTCGGCTGCCGAAACTGCGTAAATGGGTCGAACCGCTTCTATTCCTCCGATTACCAATGGGATTATCAATTGATGTTGAAAAACTTTATTTGTGTCGCGAAATTGGCGTGGAAAGCAAGCATTTGTAAGGGTTTTCTCTTTGCTCGTGAAAAGACAAATTGAGACGGGCAGTGAGTCCAAGGGCGGATTCAGAGGGGGGCGATAGGGGCGATCGCCCCCCCAAGAGTAATAAAATAGAAAAATGTTATGACACTTGTGTACTATTCTGTGTAAATAATTAACGTGAATGTAATTATTTAGGTTATAGTTTCAGATAGAGATATTAAAATATAAATTACAAGCAAATTTTAAATCTTGTAAAATAAGATTGAAAAATGTACTTATGTACTTTCACATATTTCGCCTCCTCCAAGAAGGGCTTCTGAATCCGCCACTGAGTGAGTCGCTTTTAGTGTTCGAAGGGGGTAAGCGTTTAGCGAGGAGGATGCACGTTCCTATTGAACTGCACAGGCAAGAGGCGACAGAATGAGAAATAATTGAGAAAGATCGTTTGGAACCAAAGATTTTGGCGAGAAAATTCATACTGCTACTTAAAAGTGCGCGTTCAATTGTACTAATGTAACTGAATTATTACAACGATTCGAAATCATAGGTACCTATTTCCAAATTGTATTTTTTTATTAACGATGCATAAATCGAAGAATGTTCGAAAAGGTTCATTCGTTTGGTCATCCGCCATAATTAAATTCTAAAGTGTTCTCCGAAACAAGGGTTGGTAACGCGCAGAGGTCTCAAACGAGTAGAATACAAGAATGTCGCGTTATCGTAAGGAATGTTGCAGAATTTCTCAAGAATAACCCTGAAGAGCTGTCCCAAGGGGTAGCAGGACTGGCCGTGTCTGAGCTCTGGAGGTCTCAGGGTCCGAGTTTTCGTGGCTGATCGCGAAAGCAACCCCCCGGACCTGTGGTCAACGTTCAGGAAGAGGCGACTGGGAAGGAGGAGAAGGATTTGAGCGCGATAAGCACCGGGATTGCGGCCAGTCCGATCATTGGCCGGCTCTGTGCCGCAGTCAGATCGAATCACGATCACCGATCTGCCGGATGGAAGGTGCAGCCGAAGGGATTTCCGGCGCAGATTGGCCCCTAAGCAAATGACAAAGCACGGACACACCGGCGTGAATGACGGAGAGAGTCGGTGACGAGGATGGTACGGTTCGTGAAGGGTGGGACAGAGAGAGAGGGGCAGAGAGAAGGCTTGGAAGGAACGGGTAATCCCGAAACGGGGTGAGATCAGAGGGTGGTTTTCTTGGCCAGCCGCAATCTGTCCGCTCGGGCCAGCAAAGCTCCAAGAATCCTGTCCGACTGGCCTTTGTAGTTTAGGGCTGGCCACGGTGCAACGCGCACCCCTTCCGACGAGACGCGGCCGGAAATCGAGCGCGGTTCCTATTTATCCTTGCCCACCAACGGTTCCCAAGCGGAGGATATCTTGTACGAAGGGGAGATTGCACACACAATCAGAAACGGAACAGAAAGTACACACCGCGAACACGTTAAATGAAAGGTACATAAATAAATCTACCGTCTACCATTACGATTAATTAATATCCGTTTATTATGCGCAGGACGTATCAAGTTATGGATCTAACCTATTTTTAACGCACCATGCAGTTAACTGATGTTAGAATGACATCTCTGAGCTGACAGCACGCTACTGCTTAGAAGGCTTTTCTCTGGAGCCAAACACTGTGACAGGTTATTCTGATAATGGCTATCAGGCAGGCACAACATGAAAAATTACCTAAGAAGTTTATTAGAAAGAATATTAGAATAAGAATAGTATCACTGGTCTGCTCGGATGAATCCTACAACTCAATGCGATGCAGCTCAACGAGCTACAGTTCCCTCGTACCAAGCTGTGGATTTCTTTATTACATTCTACTTCCTCCTTTGAAATTGTTTCTCGACCATCACTGTCTAAGTATAGTACACAGATTCCATGTAACGCGTATACATCCCCCAATAGCGTGACATGTATCGAAAGGAAAATTTTAGTGTACAGGTTGTTTCATAACTTGTATTCCTAACTTCTAAATTAACCTGACTGATTCCACCCAGCCATTTGTTACCAAGGCTCTGCACCTCAAATACATCTATGAGTGTATCAGTTATTTGCGAAAGGTTTCACAATATTCTGTACCTCATTTCAGCCCTGTCCTTTACAGCTGGCCTCTGCAAAGACTATTTTTATTCCATAAGTTAAATCACTGAGACCCAGAAATGTTTCCACCTCGCAGAGTCAGATGAATCATACCTTCGCAGGTACTTTCCCTATCGTTTCTATGCCTCTAGATTCACCCTTGAAGCTATGCTCCACATTTCCGGATACTTCCTGTACAAATGCTCGCCATACATCACGCATTGTACGGCCGCGATTCTATGCGAAACAATGTTGCTGCTCGCTGCGAAAGAGACTCCGCCTGTAATTCTATCGCGGTTCTGGATAAATCGCGAACAACATTTCTGGGGAGATCGTCCCGCGTCATATTGGTCGTAGAACTGACGTGACTGAACGCGCCGGTGCCCCGCCGCGTCTTGGCATAATCGGCTCGTGTTGTCATCGGAATTAACCTATTAACGCCCACCGTCGTCGAGCAGGCCTGCCAAGAGTAATCGACTCTCCGCATCGAGAATTTGGACGGGCCGCGAAACACACCGGCATTTGTCAGCCAGCTTGAGAGTCCGCTTCAACAAGTATCTTTGGAAGGGACGGAGAAATATTACGACGCGTCTTCGCCGCTCCGTGTCCCGGTAATATCGAAATCGCTTACTCGAGCGATAAATCTGTAACGCCAGGGCGGGAAAGGCGGCCGGAGGAATTTCTGCGAGGAGAGCACTGCTGTGCCATGAAAGACAAGCCGAAGAGGGGCGGTTGTATCGCGTTGGTCTCGCGAGACTATCGGCCAGTTAGGTTCCAGGGCTGGACGAATGCTCGCAAACTCCTTGTGAGCTTCGTGGACGATCACGGAAGGTTACGGAACAATTTCAGGGGTGAAAAGAGAGTGCACCATCGTTGTCTCTCCCTAAGTGGCGATACATTTGCCATGATTCATCTTGCAAAACGTTCTTTCAACTGTTCACTGTGTTTTCTCGCTGGGAGAAACGGCAGACCTCAAAGCGTTTTGAGAAACAAAAGTGGATTTCGTCGTATGGATGGCGAAGCCCGGACGAAAATACGAAGTAGGGTGAATGGAGGTGCAGAAAACGAACCAGAGAAACAGCAGCGGTTGGGGGCAGGGGGCATGCACCAGCCGTCAAAAGTTGCCGAACTAATAGGACGATTTTCAGCGCGGAGCGTTTAATTAAATTAATTATATGCGCGCCTCGGTCGTAATATAAATTGTGAGCAAGCGTCGAGGACGAACGCGAGGGTAGGAAGGGGCGGGGGGGAGTTCCGGTTGCGAAGGGGTGGGAAAATGCCGTCAAGCTGCGATCGCTAACTTTGATAGTTACGTTTCATCCATCTATCCCAGATACCGTTTTCCGCGGACTGCTTCGACGCGAAGTTCCAGATCGGAACGCTGCATCAGCGGGCGCGCGCCCGCCCACGCGCACGTGCGTGTACAGTTTGCCAGATTAAAGTTACGGTTTTCGGTGCTTCAAACAGAAAGACAATGGCGTCCCCGGGCAAAGTGTAACATGGTGTTGTCGTTCCTCCGGTGGTAGGGGATCAAATTTGAACGCCATTTATACCGGTAATGATAGGTGGTACTGTCGGTGGCTTATTCTTAACCGTTAACGAACGGAAAGCGCGTTTCGCAGAAATCGGCGGTCTGGGCTTATGCGGGGAGAGTTCGTCGCATCGCTTTAACGAGAGGTACTAGGGAGTTTCGAAAGTTTCGCTTCGCCATTCGGTCATTCTGTAAGTACATAGGTACCTGCGCGTTATTTTCGGAATTCGTGCAGATTTTCCTGTTACATACACGCAACTCTCTCCTAATGTCTTTTACGCTCGCGCGGAAAATTTTGCAGCTATTTTATTTAGTAGGTGTACCTAGCAAAAGGAAGGTCTGGGTTAGATCCTGCTCCAGGGTAGAGTGGCGTAGTGTTGCCAATATTACTCGTGTCTTTAATAATTTTAGTTTTTTTTAGAAAATTGTAGAATCCAAAAGGATTTCGAGCAGTTCCTTCGTGACCTGAGGAGGGTTGGAAAATTTTCAAAGATAATTAAAGGTGTGAAGAATGCTAGGCATTCTGCATCACGTTACTCTAACAAGGAAAGATCCCGAACCCGGGAATTAAAATAAATCTGAAACTTTGTAAATATGTAGGGGATTTTCTCCTTATTACAAAATTCAATTTTTTTTTACTGCTCAAATTAACAAAAAGGAGGAGAAATTACCCCCTGAAAATTCGGCTATTTTCCGATTTTCTTTTGTAACTCGCAATCTGGAAGAGATAGAAAAATGGTTTCAAGACAAAAGTTACTTCTTTTAATTAGGACTATCGTCTGATAACTTATAGTTCTTACAGTTCGCGAGTAATAACGCAAAATCGGAAAATAACCAGAGTTTAAGGGGTCAATTTCACCCCCTTACTGTGAATTTAGACAGCAAAGAAAAATTGCGTTGTAATCAGGAGGAAATCTCCTGCACATTCACAAAGTTTCGGAATTTTTTGAATTTCCGGGTTCGGGATCTTTGCTTGTAAGACAGCGTGCCACGATTTCACCCATATCTTTGTATTAAATGCAATAATTGTGACATGCTGCTGATTGATCTAACTGCAAACTTCTGCCAATGAAGAGTAACGGGACTCTGATAAATAAGAAGTAGGTTTCACGGGTAGCAAGCAGCCTTGCTCGAACCCTTACCCCGAAAAGACAAGCAACAAAATCCGAATTAAAAAAAAAGTCGACAACCCTCTAATTCCAACCTGCCGTCTAGTCAGTAACAATCGTGTCCACCGCAAGGGTCGTCGAGTTCCATAAGGGTTGCGATTCCCTCCCCCCGCGGCCTCGAGTCCCGGAAAGGTTTGAAAGGCCAGGCAACGGATTCGTGCGAGTTCCTTCGGTCGCGCACGCGCCCCCATCCCGTGTTTGCACACACGCACCCGCGAATAACAACGGGGTTGGCCGCATCCCCGTGATCTCCACGTGTCCGGATAAAGCAGCTAGAGGGTGCACGCGAGAGCGCGCGCGCGCGCGCGCGTGCTCGCAAGTCGGGGTAAACAGCGAAGTTTCCAGGCAGGATGTCGGTCCTTGCGAGCCAGACGGTAAATACATTTTTAAATAAGAGTTTTTTACTCCGCCGTCCTCCCCCAACCTACACGTACTGTTACACAGCCCAGGAACGGATTCCGTCCCCGTATCGGAGAATTATCCTTTGCTTTGCGCATTATCCTTCGGCCCGCGACTGGGGTAGCTTTAAAAGGCATCCCCAGACCGGGCCAACCCCCTTCCTCCACCCTGTGCACCATCGGCGACGTTAGACCGCGTGTCTCCCTTCCGATTGCCGTCTAAAGGTTGATTCCCACTAGCGCTCTAGAGACGATAAAATCTAGCAAAGCTCACGGCACTCTGACGCTCATCGGGCATTTGCATTAGCTCGCCCAACTAGACTCACAGCTCATGTGATTTTCGCATCTAAGAAGCTACGAAATTGCAAAACCAATATCAGATTCAACAGACTTTGCTAACAAGCTTGTGGACTTCATTATTGTATTTTGTGTTCTCTGATGCGGGAAATGTAGGCAAGTAGTTTTTACAGCGTCCTCATTTTTAATCGTTTCTTCGGTTTTATTTTGCATTAACAAAAGTTTCTGCTACTACCTGCTGCACTATGAATTTTATTTCATACCGATCCCGTTTACAAAGACTGTTGTTGCGTTGGACGCGGGTAATATGTATAGTGAAGAGAAATTATGGAAAAAATCATGGGGAATGAATGTGAATCAAGACGCACTCTGTTTGAAATCAAGGTGCTTGCGCTCAAAGGTCACTGAGCGTTGGGGATCAACTTTAACTTGCGCCTGACTCTGACTATCGATGACGCTTCGAACGAGCAATGGCAGGTCTGAAAGACTCTTGAGCAATGACATAATTGACATAATACAGTACTGGAACTATTTATTGCATCAGTCGAATAAACACGTTAACATTTATACCTCTCTTATTATTAGTACTAAGAAAATATTGCACAATTTATTTACAGTTGGATACCAATCATTTGCTATGAAGATTGTGCATACTACCGTAGATTTGATAGCGATGCAATAAATATTCTCAGTAGGTACTGTACTTACCAAAGCTGTTACTTTGTGACCCGTCAGGTACCCGGGCATTACCCGGGATAACTTCAAGCAATTGAATATAGTATTGTCTGTGGCATAGTCTGATGTTAGCCGAAAATGATCGAACAATACCACATTCAATGGCTCGAAGTTATCCCGGGTAGCTGGGTACCCGACGGGTGAAAAAGTAATAGGTCTAGTACGTAGGGTAGACGCACCATTTGTGGCCACTTTAAGGTATTGTACCAGTTTTGGCCACTTCTTAAAAAATATAATATTTTCCCGTGTAAACAGTAAGTGTAACCTTACATTTCCGACGGTATACTAAACAAAATATTTATGATGTGAAATTCTCCACGTAATAATGATCTGCAAGCAGTTTAAAAACAAGATAATTATGCACGTGGCCAAAAACGGTGCAATGGCCACAAACGGTACATCTACCCTACAGGACGTTTGGTTTCTCGCTTGGGAATAATTTAGCTGTATTGAAGTTATTATCTACAGTGGTTTCTAGTCAATGTATTAGTTAGAAATCAGTGATACCAACAGAACATTATAATTTTAGCGCGATAGGTACCTACCTACGACTATACGCGTACGAAATTATCATTTCTAGAGGACGATCATTCTGCTGTCTACACTCTAAAAATCATTTAGGCGTGGTTCGAGCGTTTTCGAAAATCCGCGTCCTCGTCTCGTGTTCCTAACTTCATCCCCTATTCCGCCCGTCCACGTGCACACCACTCGAATTCAATTGTGATTGATCACCGGACGATGACTGAGGATTCGAAACGAATGTCTCGGCAGTGACGATGGGCGAAGAGAAAAAGGCGAACACCGCCTCTTTTCCTCCTCTTTTCCCTTCCTTTCCCACTTGGCTTCCGGCGGGCTCCCCTGCTCGCGCAGACGGCGCACGAATAATGGAGTAAAATTCATACGACTCTCTCCATATCGGCGCGATAAAAAGACAGACGGACGGACGGGCAGGCAGACAGTCGAGCTAGCAAGCGAGAAGCCCGCACAAAGGAAGGATTAATTTTAAATATCATATATACTTGCCGGGCTAAAAGCGAAGGCGGAAAGGGCTCCGTGGACGGGGAAGCTCCGAGAACTGATAAGTTACAGAGAGCCTCCCGGAGAGAGGCTGGCTTTTCAGGGGATTTCCCTTTCTAGGTCGTAAAAGGCCACCGCCGACGATAATTTCACCGCTGCCCGAAAAATCATACAAGCTTTTTCACCAGACTTATTTAGACGCGACTTTCGGATCGTGGCCATACTTTGCGATGGTTTTCGGTTTATCCTACCCCTCTGACGGCGCTGCTTTATTAAATACATGGGTAAAAGGACGGGGGTGGTAACGAACGCGAAGTGAAGTTGGGGTATAAAATTTGTTCTATTCACGTTCCCATTCCTCTAAGATTTCATTTCCACAGAATTTCGCAACACGTATTCGTCGGCTGGGAAAAATAACTACAGCAGATTTTGATTTGAATAAAATTGGTGTCTACGAACATAGTGGAGAGTATCAATAAAAAAAATTAAACTAGCGCTTGCAAGTAATTTTATTATTGCAACAGAAACTCGCCTCTGATCTTAATAGGGCTGATTCGCCATCCTGTGTTGGCTAGAAAAGATTATTTAACACCCTGTACGTGTTACCCCCGGGTGCGTTAAAAGGTAGATATTTGGAGTCTCGCGCCACGCGGGAATTCTAGCGCAGGAAAACAGTCAAAAAGCGGTCGAGCAGAGGGGAGGAACAATGCCTGGAGGTCACGAAAATCGCATAAAGCCCCGGCGACAATGCGGAACACAATCTAAGAACTCACTGGCATTATATTACGTTCCATTGCGTAATAATACACCGTTCGCGGTTCGGACGCGCGATACACGGCCACTTTTTGTCCTGGCCGCGAATAAACGTCGCGGGGGAATTCTTATCTGACGATAATTCAACGCGCCGCTGTATCGCGCACGCTCGATTTACTGTACACTCCGCGTCCGCCACCGCCAAGGAATGCCACGCCGTTATTATTACGCCTTCGAACCTATATTCCGCGAACGTTCCGCGTGGCTAACGAGCCTCTGACATCTTGCCAATTGAATCGACCGATTTCGACCGCCGAAAACTTGGAATTGTTTACCGTCGATGAGACCCGCCGCGCTGGGAAACGATCATCCATCATGTTTCGTCGTAGTAAATCGTTGGATGCGCTCGCGAGGACTGTCGAATGTTCGTCGAGTGAATTATTGGTCAGTCAATTTAAAAGGCAGGGATATGAAGTTTGCTAATCGGAGAAGGACATTGCGATGAAACCACTATTGGAAAATACTGATATTTGAAAACATTACAAATTTATCACGACAACAAGTAGAATCGAACACCCTTGAGTATAGAAGAAAAATGTCAAATCTTAATGTTTCTCAATTGTTTAGGGGAATTCCTATAAATATGCTTTCGAAATCAGTTGGAACTCTTCCTCCCTTTGGACTGATAACTTTCATCAGGACATTTCATCCTAGCAACCCCATTAATAAAATTTCTATATTAGCGAATAATTTTAGTCCCAGTTTCGAAAACTATTTGACACAGGCCGTTGAAATTTAGTATACCTTGTTTGTACAAGGCTATCGGCAAATGCTGTAATTTTTAAGAGAATCGGTGAAACTAAATTTTTCACCTATTCGTTTTGACGTGGAGTAGCTCTTACACGAATAAAATTTTAAACGAAGCGTGGCCACCTGCGTCAATTGTATTTAACCTCTAATTTCTACAGGTATACTTTGCCATTGATCTGATTTGATAAATAAAAACCTAGATCCTCCGCAGCCGAAGATGTAACGAAGGCCTTTCCCAGAGTCCTACCACCTGAGCTGCCGTCGATCAAAAACTACAGTCCTATTCAAGAGTAAGATAAAAAATTCTCTGTTCCTTCGTTTACAGGGAATACTCGAATTCCCAATGCAACGAAATTAACCGAACCTCCGCAGAATCTCCCTGTGAAGCCGATCGGCGGAGGGAGGGCAAGGAGGGTAGCCGGCTCTTGTGCCGGATTAATCGTGAATTATCAATCGTCGGAGCCGTGTCGAGTCGAAAGCCGAAGGAGAAGGGCTCCCGCGGAGAGGGCTCTGCTCAACGACGTTTCCGGTTAATCGCGTTTGCGGAAAAACGGAGATAATTCCTGGTCGCCCGTCTGGACGGTGGAGGCGTGTACGCGGTGCGGAGGAAAAGGCACACACCGTCCCCGAAGAGAGAACGGGATGGGGGATGGGGGTTATAACCATGCAGGATCTCCCGGAGGGGTGAAAAAGTTGGGTCGTAGGTGATCTCCACCCGCCCCCTCCCCCCGTGCACGAGGCTGGGAAGCCGGTAACTGGGGGAGGGGGTAGGAGGAGAAGTAGGGATTGATATTCGCGGGCACACGGAATTTTTAACTAGCCCTGGCCAGCCTTTAGTCGTTCCGCCGCGAAAGCGCAGCAGAAAAGTTATGAATCTAATTTTCAGCGTATTTGTGTCTCGGCCACCCCCGTGGTCCTCCCTCCTCGCTCCACCGCCAGGAACACCTATATCAATCCACGCTCCACCTCACCCTTTTCCTCGTTGCTCTGTCTCTTTCCTAGCGTCCCTCTTCTGCCGCCTCGTCTCTGTCTTTCGTTTCACCTCCACCCCTTCCGTCGTTCGCTTTCGCGTAATAAAGCGCGCCGCGGCTTCGTTAGGTTTTTATCTCGGCCGGGGGAAAAAAATTAATTTCGAGAGACGCCATGGTTTTTCTACCCACCCTCACTCCGCCACCGAAGTTCGTATGCGCGAGGAGATGGAATGCGCTCCGTACGAGGCACGTTTCCTTTATTCCCTCCTCTTTTTTTTATGCGATATAGTTGGCCAGAGATGCCAGCGAAACGGCGCACTCGGTGTTGCTTTTTAAATGCGATTTAAAAATTTAAAGGACTTCAAGGTGGACGTGGCCGCCGAGCTGTAGATTTCGACGCTAGGTTTATGGTTCGTTTACAGCGCCGGTACAATCTTATTAGAACATGGCCCGCTGTATCTAAAACGGTTGGACGACTTTATGCTGGACTTAAGACGGCTTTACAATGGTGCTTCTGCGAGTTAACCTAAACGAGTCTTTCGAAGTCATCGGTGAACCGAAAGGAAAGGAGAATATACTGAACGATGGACGTCGCGAAAGCTGCGCGAAGTAGAGTTCTAATTTTTGCTATAGCCACCGAATATGGAAATTGTAGTCGCAGCTTGGCTCAGTATTAATTCTTTCTGGCGAAACGATGTTATCACGATCCACTATCCGCTCCCAACTAATGCTCCTCGTACACTTCAATGTAGCCAGGCGAACGCTAGAGCGCCAGTGTAAATCAAAGCAAAAAGTCCCTATATTTCCCTATACATCACTGCCGTGGATCGAGCATGTAATTTCCCGGACTCGCGTTCGTCACAGTTATAAGCGATAATTCCAGTTAGTGCCTGGAGTCCCTCCTGCGGCTACGGTAGCCACCATTCACACCGTCGTGTGCCCGCGCGGGCATACATATATCTCCGTTCTAGATCGTGCTTCGTGCGCGAGCAGGAAGGTTGGGGAGGGGGAGGCAGGGGTTAAGTCACGATGCTACACCATCGCGGCCCATTTCTATAAATCTTCGGCGACCCGATAAGAAAAGATTGCCTACCGATGAGTTGCCTCCCCTAGCAGTCAAGAAACAACACCGCCGCGCCCGCTTCGAGTTGGGGCCGTACGATACGCCTTACATCGGCGCACTCGCGTTGGCATTAAATCGAAGGGCATACTTCAACTGTCTCCCTTCGCCCCCTATTCCACGTTCGAGGCTCGCATGCTCGATGACATATACTTAAAGGCGTAATTACGATATAATCAGCGGCCGCCGTGACCAGATACGCATCTACGGGATGGAATGGAGCAGGGGGTGAGGTGGGTCGATCGATTTGTTCGAACTGGAAAACCCTTTTTAAAAGTATACGGAGCAAGGGTGAAGGTGCAGAAGGGTGATGTGGGGATGGGGGTTAAACCGCCGCCGTCAGAGGAAAACGGACTTCCAGGCCCACCCCGCCACGCATACCAACCTGTACGCGAGCACCGACGCGCGCACGCGCCCCCGACGTGCATGTACAGGTGGCGGGAGGGAGGGGGCGGGGGGGGGGGGGCGAGTTTTACACATCGCGTAAAAGTTAGTTCCTAATTATTCAGATTTTCTAATTAATGTTTCAGCCAACGATGATGGAGCATCCGGCCCGTCTTTCCTCTCCCTCTTTTTTCCTTTATCGAGCGTGCACGCGTGCAGGCTCGTGTATGCGCGTGGACGCGCCCGCTTGCCCGCTCCTTATTTGTAATTGTGTTGACCGTCGGGGAATTAGTCGCCTCCGGACCCATTTTTAATAGGAATTTAATGCTTTTCCAACGAATGCTGCGATAGTCCTGGAGAGAAAAGAAATTTGTTTTCGCAACAAATGCCCAAAAGTGTGGGCAGTATTTATAAGAAAACAATGTTCGCGGAGGCTAGTCATAGGCGAGTCTAATCGAGATTACTTTAATAAGAAACATACAACCACCAGTGTTTTTTTAATGCTTTCCAAACCAGATTGCAGAATGACAAAGTGCTAAAGAAAATCAAGAATCTGCGGAATTCAGCTGTTGGCAAGTTTAACCCATTGATCACGCGGTTACATCGTTTCGACGACACGTAAACGTGATAAATAATAACGACAAGCTCTCTCGCAAAGAGCTGTCATTATGACAACTTTATCAGCCGCTCCAGCGTGTCATTGGAAACGGAGTCCTAAGGATGTTGCCAGAGAGTATGGACAGATGGCGCTGACGCAAGTGCGTTCTCGCCCAATTCTATATTTTACAACACTGCGTAGTCCGTAGAATTAGTTTCTCTTGGATACCTTATAACGAGCAATATCGTTCGTCATCTTTCGAGAAGTGTAGCATAGCCTATGCGGAATTTTAATACCTGTACGACATGTTTGTTTAAATGATTGCAAAATAACAATACCGAAGGAAAAAGATCTCTCGCCAGCTGAATACATAGTAGCAAGCGTTTACGAGGCACATACACTGATGCCAACGTAAAATGATCAAATAGGAGAAACGTTCCTTAATCCCGCGAGAAGCGAAGAAGCTACTTGTTTCCAAAAACGAAAACGATCTAGTACATCTGAACTTCCCTAGAAACATGTACCTCGTCCTCATTATGAGAGCAATTTCACGGAGCTACACATATAAGAGAGCCGGCCGCGTCAGTTGGCCAGCCTGGGAAGGGGTTACAGAAAAACGAGCAAAGGGGCAGGGGGAGTTATTTTGGGCAGTTTCTATATTTTGTTCTACTTGAAACTTGCGAAACGAATATCTAACGATATTGGCTCTTTTCGTCAGCCTGAGCCTCTAACCCACGTCATTTTCGCTCGAGTGCAATAAACCCAGGTTTTTGCCCAGGATTCACCCACATCCCCCCCCCTCCCCACCCTCTTCATAGAATGCTCATGAAGCATCTGACGCGCGATTTCTGGCTGTGATGAATTCCGACACACTCGGATGAGGTAATTCTTGCGGAAAATTCTGTTCCGCGCAAATTTTTAGGATCTCGTGCTATTGGGTTTCAATCCCTGCCGCTTTGGAATCATTATCGCACTCGGCGATGTCGCGTTATCTATCGGTTCGCGATAAGGTAAACAGATAATGAATTTCGCGGCGCAATCGACTTTTTATTTACTGCTTCGGAATGTAAATTTACGATGCTGCTAATTTATTGTTTACTTGCACAATCAACAATCCGCGCAGATACGATAAGGAGTCACCTAAATTCACATTGTGGGATGAGATTTCGTTACCTTTCGGCACCTTTCGTGAAAAAGAATGCGTAACATCATAGAGCAACCTACTGATAGTTTATTTAGCAGTCGACATATAGTTTTCATTGTGCAAACATTTAACCACTTTGTACACACTGATAGTACCTAATAATTGAGATACCTACACTTGTTTGTTCTACACATTGTCATACTCGATTGCGCTGTACTGTATTTCCACAGCACTTATTATTAATCTTTAATGCATATATTCTGATTAACATTATTGTTGAAATAAAAATTCGATTTCACTTTTTCACGTGTACCTAAATGAATGTAATACTACCCTTTATTTTTAATGTTGATCTATTCTAAAAAATTCCCTGATTCTAAGCAAGACAAGAGAATATACTCGCTTTTTCATGGATTCCGGTACTATTGCTACTGTTCACTATAAAATCGCCTCGCCATAATCCAAACGTGCATTTATTTTTTCCTTCTACATGCTACAAAGCTTATTAGGCAATCTAAAAGATACGAATTTTTCGTGCCAGAAAAAACCACTACGAACATCTTCGTTTTCAAAGTTGAAACGATTAGAACTTAATGATCCCACATCCACCAACCTGCTTCCCCTGTGTAGAACAAAAGTGCCATTAAAAGTCACGTCTGGCGAAATTCTCGATCGCGGTATTGCAAAGGCGCGGCGAGATTTTCCCGGGGAGCATTACGCAACCGTGAAAGCGACGGTTTCTCCATCCATCCAGCGATCTGTCGGTTCGAGCTCTAATCCGTTTCACAACCAACAGTTTGGTGTTCACGGTGCCCGCCCGCGATAAAATTCGTCGTCGCGGCCGAGGCGATTGTATGTCGCGGCGCACAGTGGGGTGAAAGACCCTAAAAGCTGGCATCAATTCCTAGGCGTCATGAAAACTTGTGTTAATTAAGTAACTTAATCAAAAATAACAATTTAAAAGTAATTAAAACAAAAGATTCCTCTTTTAAACTTATTTAATACATTTTTCTACATATTTAATAACACAATCTGTGAAACCTTTTTATTTTATTTTTTTGATACGGCAATGCAGTGATCACGTTAATGATCATGTGAAATAGTATCACTGTCATCATATTCATTATCAGACTGCAACGGTGTAGTATCAATAATTATTATTATACGTTATACTTATTGTTGTTATACGTTTGCGACAAGCAATAATACCTTCGTAAAGTTTAATTCAAAATTGCCTCGTACAACCTTAATTACCATAGCTGGTCTACAGAAACAATTAAACATTTAGTTAACTTCCAAGTCTGGTCAAGCATTGTTCTTTGCACAGTTATCATCTCTGGTTATCAAAGAGCTGAGATTCACTTTCAGATTCTGCTCGTTTTTGCTCGAATCCCTAAAACACAAGTTATTCAAAAAGGTTCCGAGTTCATGAAAATAATGTCTTTTTGCAATCAGGATATTTTAAATCACTTGTTATTAAGTTCAGATCCCGTAATGACTAGCACGAGATGATTACCCCCCAAAAATAGTCAATCTCTGCCCAAAGAAGGTTTAAACATAAGTTCTTTGGGCAGAGATTAACTATTTTGGAGGGGTAATCGTCTCGTGCTAGTCATTACGGGATCTGAACTTAATAAAAAGTGATTTAAAATATTCCGATTGCAAAAAGACATTATTTTCACGAACTCGGAACCTTTTTGAATAACTTGAAGTTTTAGGGATTCGAGCAAAAACGAGCAGAATCTGAAAGTTAATCTCAGCTCTTTGATAACCAGAGATGATAACTGTGCAAAGAACAATGCTTGACCAGACTTGGAAGTTACCTAAATGTTTAATTGTTTCTGTAGATCAGTTATGGTAATTAAGGTTATACGAGGCAATTTCCAATGAAACTTTACGAAGGTATTATTGCTTGTCGCAAACGTATAACAACAATAAGTAATTAAATAAACATCCGAAATTGACGTCTTCGTCGCGAAACAGAAGTTTACAACACAGAAAGCACAAAAAATAGCTACACAAAAACCGTTTGGAAGAAACATGTAGTGGAGTTGGTACATCTAACTGTTTTCGACCGACTCGGGTAAGGGAGGAAGAGTTGTAGCAGGCTGTGGATATACGTTTTATTGCGCGCACATATCTCAACTATACCAGGGATAAAAAAATCAGATATGTAAACATTCTTTTGTATTTCGATTTTTCGCCAACTTTCAGGGTCTCCCACCCCACTGTGCGGCGCCTGCGCGCGCGCGCGCGTGTGTATCGTCTACTCGATTCCGCCCCCTTATCGCGCCAATTATCAGGGAATCTTCTGGTATCAGGGCAAACACGGTAATATCGTAGAGCGGGAACACGCGGTGCTCGGCCTACCGGCGTTAACCGCAGCAGCATGGCCGCGTCGTCGATGTCTCCGCGATGGCTTCTCGCGGTCCACGTGACCGCTGGCGATCGCAATTATTGATAAAAACCGCGACCGAAACGATCATGGCCGTCGAATACGCACATTACCGCGCCTGGGGTCTTTGGTTTCGAGATCTGATTACATATAACGTTCACTACCACCGCGCGCTCATTTGGAAAACCGTCTGCCACAGCCCAAGCTGCTACATTTTCGGCAGCCTTATTCGACACAGTGTACATACGTTTTTAATTATGGGCACAAGGAATACAGGAAGCAAGTCCATCTTGAAGTTGCGGAATGTGGATTTCAACATATTCAACAACAAAAACTGGGCGTGACGTTTACCTATTACAAGAATTTATCATGTAATCAATGTGTGGCACGTGGTACCAAGCATATTAAAATAAGTGGTTTCTGAAGTTCGATAGAAGTCGATGAAGTTCTTATTGTCGAAGATACTTGAAAATTACTATTTTTTTTCTTCTATTTTTGGGGAGCCATTGAATACATGCTACATATTATCACGTAATGGGGATGCAGTTGCTCGTTATAAAATTCTCGCACCTTCCTTATGGCTTTCGTTTTTAAAATATACTCTTGACCATCGCTGTATAAAAAAAAAACACCGTACAGAAGAAAGAATGTACACCTGTCCTGAAAGCTTCTTTGTATTTCAAACTATCCCGCGCAATGACCCAAAGATTTCGTCCCCCGTGGCCAGCAGGTTGTCACTCCCGAAAGTCGAAACACGACCATTCGCTAGTCCCGAGGAGGGGCCTAAAAACTACCCACTCCCCCGATTCGTTCCGCCGTCGAAAAAGGGCACAAAGTGGTCGAACCCTTCACTCCCGGTTTACCTACGAAGCGGAGTCTCGTAAGAATCTCTTTCTCTCCACTCTCTTTCTCTTTCCCGCCCCGCAACCGAGGGTGCATAATGCGAGCCGTGCGGGGGTGAGTCTCTTAAACAAAGGCGAAAACACTTGAAGCGGCGCGCGCGAGAGAAAGGAGTGATAAAAACACCGCTAAGAGTTCAATAAGTATCCTGCTTAGGACCAATAAAGCGGCACCCCTTTCCATCCTCCACACCCGGAGCCGCCACTTTGCACACCGGCTACTCCAGTACTCCCGTTTCGAAGGAGAATCATTTGCTTCAGCCCGTTGTAATCCCGAAGCCGATAATCTACCACCCCTCGGCCACCCAACCCTCTCGTCGAAGCCGGGACAACCCCCGACGACTAGGACGACGGCGGCGACGACGCCTTTCCAGGGGGATAAGAATTTGCTCCGCGGACAGTGTCTTTATTGAGAAGCCATCGCGCGCAACGGGAATGATTTTTATTACTCCTCGATTAAGGGACGGCGGGGACGGGGAACCGCTGGCCCGGAGACGATAATGAGGAGTAAATAATGCGCCAGTAGAGCCGTGGAAAGGGGTAGTTGTTCGATTATCTTCGGCACCGAGACGAATCATTCAGACGATCGCAGCTAAAGGGGGTGGGTTTTATGGTCGTCGATAGCACGCGCATTATTTCCAGCGAATAGAATCATTTATATCTTAACTGCAATATCTGAATTGCGAAATATTTCGTATTCGTAATTCCAACTATCTGTACCTAATATTCGAATTTATAATTCCAGACGCTTCGTCCACCCAAATTTGCAATTCTGTTGCTTCAGTAATTCCACTTGTAAATTCCAACCCCCGAGTAGTTTCTAGTTTTGTAAAATGTATTTTTAGGCAATTGCTTATACGACCCTATCAATTTACATGTCATTTGTTCATCGTGTTTTTTCCCATTTCAAACGTCCCAGATACTCTCGCAATCGCATGTACTACAGTTTCACAGTATTCGTCGACAATATTCAGAATCTTTCCCATTATTGTAACGCGGCTCCTCTTATCTCGAGAGGGTCTTCTTCGAGATCAGATTCACCTGAAACAACCGAACGCTTTCTACTGCGACGGCCGCGGCAGCTGACGTATTCCAGGTTATAAATAACGGAATGTCATCATTTTATATCGGGGACATTCGTGTCAGTGAATATTTTCCGATTGTTTGAGGAGCCTACCGCGAAAACAGACCGCTTTGATCTACCACCGATGCAGCTTTCAGCCATGAAAAATAAAAGGAACGAGAGGAGGAGGAGGAGGAGCCCCGTTTAACATGTCATCTTCGCGCAATGCATCGTCTCGAAACTCGTTTCGCTTGATCTCGAACTTTGTTCCCGATCACACGGGGACTCGGTGGGACTTGTTCCCAGTATTATCAACAATCTGATAAGAATAACAATACAGGAAATCTGAATGACATTTAGCGCCACATTTCACGAAGCTTTGATGCCGTCCATCCCTGGCCTTTTATTCCCCGCGCTTAGACGCAACCCCTTCCGAGGAGTCATCACGGGCCAAAAATATTTTTCACGAAGTTTCATTCCACGACGTATAATTTGTGTCGCGTTCCGGACGAATCCCTAAACTCGCGCCCTCGTCCCTCCGCCCCGGTAATTAGCACCCTGCGGTGCACACCCTGTTCGGCCGACGTCCCGGGTGATTGACAGATCTCTTCGGGACGCAACTATGATCGCTCTTTGATCTCCGACAGGGCGAAATTCCGAGATCAAGGAGAGCTCGTCCTCGGTAGGAAAGAGTTCGCAATTAGACCGCTAACGACTTCGCGAGGCGAGTACGTCTCGGTTTCGCGGCGGTGGCGGCAGCATTTCATCCGCAGCAAGGAGCTTGCCACCGTGGAGAGATGAAAGTGAGACAACGCGCCGCCGATGCCAACGCAAATACGCTCGGCGAGTGTTTCAAAACACGTCGACTAATGTACCGAGCCCGATAGATCAAGAAATAACCGCGGGAACGTTATCTGCGCCTTTACCGGCACGGTAAAGCGAGATCTTCGCCGCGACGGGACTTCCTGTTTCGTTCGTAGCCCTCATACGTGTTCGCAGCATGTTACTTCTTTTTTTTAAGGGTAGGTGCGTTCTTCCAAGCCAGTTGAAAACGTAATATAAGTGCGTGGACAAATATTTATCACGGTTCCAACTTCCTTCGAACACCCACCGAAGATTCGGTGCCTTCTACCGAAATCGTACCACGCCGTATCACTCACTGTTTAAATTTCAAAATCCTTACGACCTCGGTTTTAATTGGATAGAAGCTCAGTCCCACAGCAGTAGTGAGTCCCATTATTATCCAGTTTCCTAGGAATTCTCTTTTGTGAATAATGCCTGACATTTTCCTTTTTTTGATACAAACATTAGGATTACGTTATACGAAAACTGGATTTGAAGGAAGTTGAAACTTTTATACGAGGTACATAGGTAGTTTCTGCTTTCGCAGAAAGTACGAATCATAAGAGATATGTTGAGGAACCACCATAAGAGACGGGCCTAGGGGAATATCTAGTTGGCAAGGAAGGGATGACACGAGTCTATGTGCCACACAACTGTTTGCTACCATAGTTCCTATTTTAGTGAAGATCTGATTTAGTGCAGTGACGTTTTTATGTCATGGGCACGCTGGGCAGTCGGCAGAGGCCCCATGATAGTAGGGGCATGCAAATAAATAAAAAATTTTGATTTTAAGCCCTATTCAAGTGCATTGCTTGCCCAGGAGCCTACAGTGATTTTAAGACGTATCTGATTTAGTGTAGTCTTACAATTAACGAAGACATTATCGATTTTTTACATCAGCAACTCTGTACCTACCTCTCATGATCAGTCCAATAAACATTTTGTTAAACAAATTAAACATATTACACAGCACGAGTTTTTAGTTTCATTAAAGACAAGGACTGCGACGTACACTGCCGTTCTTAAGTATTAGGACACCTACGTTATATGAAATAATTGTGAAAAGCGTTGCAAATTTCTTGAAGAACACTAACAAATTTTACTTTACTTGATATTTTAAAATAAGAGCAGTAAAAGGTACTCGATATGTACCAAATCGGTATTACATTTTATGTAAATACAGTCGGAGTCCTAATACTTTTGAACGGCAGTGTAAGTACCTAAATACTGTGAATAAAATCTGACTAATTTCCTGCGATATTTATAATTATAATTTCCTAGATATATAAAAAACGTGAAAATATAACAGTAACAGATTTTGCCACAAAAAAGAAATAGATTCGCTGACGCTACATTAGACGCATTGTGCTATTTAAAAATAAATTTTAAAACCAAAAAGTAATGTTTCGCTTTGCACAAATTTTGTATTAAATAAATAAATAAATTTACCAATTATATTTAATATCTATTTTTCCATTTACACAGATTTTGCATAAATTATACAGGAATAATCACGAAGTTAAAGTTGTTTGCGTTTTTGATAAATATTATCAACATTATTCCAAAAATGTATTTTTTTTCAATTTCTCGACGATTCTCGGAAAATTCTCAAGAAATACACGTTCCGTATTGATGCGGAAGGGGTGTATTTCGAATAGAAGAAAATAACTTTCGCAAAATAACTAATTTTCTTCTTTTAATTTAAAAAGTTCCGTTATTTTTCCAACATACGGTGTATGTTCTAATTTCTGATTTCTCGAGAAACAAAAGATATGGAGAAATCAGGAACACTACTTGCTTCACTAATTGTAAGACTACGCTAAATCAGAAGCGTCTTAAGATCACTGTAGGCTCCTGGGCAAGCAATGCACTTGAATAGGGCTTGAAATCAGAATTTTTTTTACTCGCGACTGCAAATTCGCGGCTTTAAGGAGAAGGATCCAACGTTTTTACGAAATATCGTTGGAGGACAGCTTTATCTTTCACGGGTGTGTGAAAAATGTCGCGCTCCAATCATCGAGTTATCACGAATTCCCACTATGAATTGCCGAGGACGGAAGCAGCCCCGGTTCGAGTCCTGGAGGCGTGCTTCGACGGTTTGCCAGACTGTCTCCAGTCGAAATCCTGACGATGAATATTCATCGATACATCGTCTCCTATTTATGATGTTCTTTCATTACCAATTCCGTCGGTTCGTCGGCTACCATTAGTCACACTTTGCGTCCCGTGAGCGCGATCCGCGGTGCGTTTATCGCGAATCGGGAATCGTGGAGTGGATGGTGAATCCCGCTCGCTCGCGCGCGCAGAGAAAACTGGAACGGGGGATGGAGAGTGCGGGAGGAGGCAGGGGTGAAATGGGGGATGAGGTTGGGCCACCACGTGCTCTCTCTATCGAGCACGTCAGTCATTCGGTTCGACGCGCACGCAGCAGAATGCTCCGCGTGCAACGGTTAAACGGGATTTCCGTATTTGATTCAACCGAATCGACAGGTTTCGTCGAGGATCGCAGATGAAAGCATCGCGGGCACACATTTCCCTTTAAGATAATTTCAAAGGTTTACGGGGACTCCTCGAGTTCATTGAATACCGCGATAGGGTGTAATTTATTTCGCACCGATTCCGAATGAATTTCTGCTAGTTCAACCTTTTGTTTGGGGATCCAGCTAGTTAGTTTATGGAGCTCTATGCAGGTAGCGAGGCTTTAGAAAAACACCGATTGCCATTTGCCACTCACCTCTTTGTCTTTCGCCTGCAGTTCCTGCTCCAGATTGCTGTTCGGCGTTCTCCTGGGGTTGCTGGCATCGTGTACCTGCTGCTGATCAGTCCTCTGCGGGTTCTGAGACATTTGATGTCCCTCAGTCTTCGAGTTCCCATCGTTCGCCGTGGCTAGTTGCTCCTTTAACGCGGAGACCTCCTTTTCCGCTAGTGTCGCCCTCTGGGAACAGAAATTAGGGATCCAAGTGTCAGCACAGTTGACTGATACGTACACAATAGAACGCTGGGCTAAATGAAACCGATTTTGTACGTGCGCGGGGGGAAACTGATACCTACTTCATATTATTCAATTACTTTTTAATTTCCGCGGACTGCCTAGTACCTTTCGGTACAAATTTAACAGACAAAGAAAGGGGCAGATTTGTTTCAACCTCCTGCCATTGCTCAGAAGCAAGACCATCCTATTGTCAGCTAAGATAGACCAAAGGGACTATGTATATTCTGTCTCGTATTTTCGCTTTGTTAACGCGCACGAGGGTTTCTCCGCACGATGAGAGGAGAACGAGGAGGAAAACCGCTCGTAGACGGTAAAATCATCGCGACGCCCTAATGACAAACACTTGCGTCCTCGCGAGAGCCCATTGGTTTGCTGTGTCGATCTGTACAACACCACCGCATATGCTCGAGCCATTAATTGGCATCTGGACGCAATTAAAGTGATCGCGAATTCGGCGGTAAAACGTCGAAACGCCACGCGGACTGACGGCGACAAATCCACGTCGGTTTTTGCCTAATGCCATCGAAGTCGATCGATAGCCCAGCGAAACAGCCACGCTGCCTGCTATTGGATTTGTAATTGCACGACCAGACGGAGCCAAGCGCGGGCATAGAGTAAAATGTTTCTCACTGATTCGACAGGACGAGCCTTACCGATTCCATAGACTACTTAGAACGCTTCCCCCCCTGCAGAGGCAAAATGGACGCGAAAATTTCGGTTTCTCTTTCGATGCTATGAAACAAGGAATGCAGCAAGTAGGCGACAGAAGTAGGCCCATGTTTAGAGAAAGGTAAATGCGAAGAAGATATAGCATTTGCTATCGGCAAATTGAGTTATTTCGCACTTAAGTAGTTTGAAATTTGTATTCATAATTTGGGAATAAGTCTGTTAGCAGGCTCGAGTCGGAGAAATTTTATGAAACCTTTGTATACCAAGTTACTGCCACCACCTCGCTTATCAAAAGTCTGTAAGCAACGAGATCAGAATAGCAAAATAGTGCCGCGTATTATAGATAGTTCGCAAAAAAAAAATATATTCAACGATCGAAAGAGGCATCCACGAGTCACGTGGTACGTATTCCGGGGGATACGCGAATGGAGGGAAATGGGGGAAGGATGCGAGGGGGGAGCAGATGGAAAAGAAAGACAGGCTTCGCGGCGAAGTATCACGAGGGAGCTATTAATGACCCATTGTTTCCTGCGAAGAGCCTTGACGATGTTATCGATAATTACGAAATGATACGGGAAGCATAAATACATAGGATCCGAGGCACCGCGAATGCACGTTCATTGGAATGAGGGGTGGGGTGTGGGGCCGAGTTGAGTATCGATAGAACGTAGCGTCGGGCTTCGTACTTGCGTATTTGTCACGTCGTAAGGAAACGGAGGAGGCAGCCGTCAGAATCGAGGCTGATAGAGAGGATCGAGATCGCCGATAAAGATGGCCCGGCCGCGATTGTCACATTAGCGGCGGAAGTCGTTGAGAGATAATGGCCTCTTTGGACGTACCAAACGGCGAGCAGCTACTGCCGCTTTTGTCATTGTTCCATCAACAACCAGCTAATAATTGTTAAGAACTCAAGCTACGGGATTACGAGAAACTCCAATCTTTCTTCCGGTCTGTTCGGTCACTTCGGGCTTCCTCTTCGTCTCTCCTTTGATCCTTAAGGGTCGAATAGAACTCCGATAACGCTTCGCTTTGGACTTGTCTATAATACAAGCTCGCGCAATCCATCTCCTGTATTCGTCCCGCTGAATTATAGTCTACCGCATGACTCTAAACTAAACACGGCTAGCTGCGTGTTGACCATGTATACACCCATCTTTAATTCCCACTTGCACCGTCAGTGGCTTTCTGATAGACCTATGAACGCACCCCGAAGTGGACGATACGTCGATATCGAAAACTATTACAGGTAATAGGTGGCTATCACGATTCCAGCGAGCAAAAGATGCTACATGGTAACCTGATAACCTGACAGGGGAAATTTACCGGGGGTTGCAGTACGAGCATCGAGTAAGTTCGATTCGATCGTCAGACAGCGTTGATTACGCACTCGCCTTTCGACCCTGACGGGCGGGAGGGGCATTTCGATCCCGTCGAGGCGTTCCGTCTTGGCCCCCTGACGCTCGTCTTGCGCCCCGTCCGTAAATTGACGGTTATCCGACTCGCACGCGGCGTCCTGAGCATCGATCGATCGCCACTCGTCGATTCGATACACGGAATCGCGGCTGGCTGCACAGGTCCCGCGTATGCAAAAGCTCCTCGGGGCTGGTTTTAGGCCCGTTGGTCACGCACTTTCGGATCAGCCAGGGGGGAATCGATCGGTTTCTGTCGTGCTAATGGTTGTTTCCGCGTTTTCCACGCTCCCAATGACTTTAGACCCTGCAATTCGTCGTAATTTCCATTGTGATCGCGGGATACGGTTGCGCGTACTCCTGCTGTAGCTCCAACGAGCATCTGCGATTCTCGGCACGCTCCCTTTCGATTCATCTTTCACGAAAATTTCACAATAGCGCTATCTCTTGGTAGGATAGGGGAACCAAGACGAGTCGATATTCAAATCGATGATAATATAATTATCAAGTCGACATTCCTTGCAGTTGACGGACGTCGCCGAAAACATATCATTGAAGGTAGGATATAAAAGAGAAGTTATTTTGGTAATACAATGATCTCGAAACAGAACTGACTAAACAGAGTTTCTGTACGGTTCAGAAGTTGAGCTGGAATTGGCAGCGGATTCAAACTACAGTACGGGATTGAATCTGAATTGCATTTTGGCTGACAAATTTAATGCGCAGTCTTTTAAGGATTTTTAAGAACGCGTTGATGTAAGTGGCGGTTTTAAGAAAAAAGGCCCAAGTGGCAAACGTTGAGGGGCCCATTTTTCGGTAAATGAAGAGGTAGTTTACTAAAAGGGGGTATATGTACAGAAAAGTATAGAAAAAAGTGCTTGGATAAAATCATAATTTATTTTTGAAGACTAGGGGAGGGCCTTCCGAGTGGGCCCATTTTTGGAGGAAACTAAAGCGGTAGTTTACTGAAAACGGGATCAGTGTAATAATACAGAAAATAATATAGTTTGGATAGATAAAGTCTCATTTTATTCATAACACAGTAGAGTTTGAATCAAGAAGCTCTTCTATAAGCAGTGGCGGATTTAAGAAAAAAGGCCCAAGTGGCAAACGTCGAGGGGCCCATTTTTCGGGAAAATGAAGAGGTAGTTTACTAAAAAGGGGTAAATGTACAGAAAAGAATAGAAAAAAGTGCTTGGATAAAATCATGATTTATTTTTAAAGACTACGGGGGGGCCTTCTGAGCTGGGCCCATTTTTATGGAAACAAAAGCGGTAGTTTACTGAAAACGGGATCAGTGTAATAATACAGAAAAAAATATAGTTTGGATAAAATCATAATTTCTTTTAAGGATGGGGCCCTGGTGGGGCCTTCCGAGCAGGGGCCCAGGTGGCAACTGCTCATCAGCCACCCTGTTAAATCCGCCACTGATCAACGTATTCCGTTGAAATACTTATGTCCGGCGTCGCACAAGGGATAGAATAATGTTGTGCATAGACAACGTAGGGAATTGTAATGATAAAATGTTTTAATGCTGCAGGGACTAAGGGAACACTGTATTGGATAATTCTGGGTTCGGGTGGCACAAGAAAAGGTCTGCGAACATCTGTGTTAGAAAAACTCTTTCGTCTAACAGAGACAGGAAAATCTTGTACGGTAATTTTTGAGTTGGGTTATCCTGAAATAACAGGATCGGGGGAGCAAGACGAGTAAAGTGACTCAGTTAATTGTCCAATTGAAATCTGCCAGTTTAGAAACTTCTCCGTCTCGTCGTGGATCGCCCATGCATGTACGTATGTAACTAGGTCCGGCGTGAAAGCGCGCGCGCCCGCGCGCACGGCATGCGAGTGTCGCAGCTGGCGTCGCGCGATGTCGTGGCCCGTCAAACGCCGAGCATTCTTTGTGCTCCGCCAGCAGAATATCCCGAATAGATCAGCCTCCCTCGCGGCACTCTCGCGCGCACCCACCCCGCCGTGTGTCGTTCTATTTATACACACCTAGCCCCCGAATCATCAACGGTGTCCCGTTCTTTTCTACCATTTATTTCTCTACGGTTGACTAATGCGCAAGAGCCATTGGGAATTCCAGCGGCATCGATGCATGCGTATCTCGATCGCGACGGCAACTGGATCCACGGATGGCTGAAAGACACTAGCGTGGATTCATCGCGGTTCTGATGAATTATTTGTGACCACACTGCGCCCCAAGCAAACCTGGCTTATGCCATATAAGGCACTGGGGTGGTAGCTTTTGTTTGGCACGGAATTTGAGAATTGACAGAAGTTTTGGAAAGAACACTGTGCACCACTAGGAGGAAGATACTTTTTAAAAAGTTACCGTTCGCTTCCGTGATATCATCTGTTACGTTAGTGTCGTTGGCTTACTGTGGGGAAGTCCTTCGCGTCGTGCAATACACGGCGAGGGGTACAATCTCCTTGTGGTGAACCGTGATATTCTTATTTTTCATTTCTTGAAACGCGGCACTTCAGAACATAATTTTATACAGGCCTTCTTTTTCTGACACGAAGAAATGGCACTGAATATGTGCAAAGGTTTTCAATAATAAAAGACTCAACGTTTACCTCGCAGCTTCACATTTTACCCCTTCAGTAATGGCGACAAATGGAATCGACGACTCAGTGGTAACAAAATAGAAACAAGCGTGGATTCTTTAATTTATTTTCCAACCCAAGAGCTTTGTTTCCGAATCATCGGGACTTGGTGCGCTTTCACCTTGAATCTTACCGCGAGACGCCTATTCTTAGTCGTTACACGCGTTTCCACGATATTCCTTCATCGAAATAAATTTTAACGATCCTTTGCCATGCCATCCCCCCCTCTCCCAACCCTCCCGCGTATCACAACAAGAAAAGAAGCAACGCTGCGATCCAGCGGCGGTTAAACAGAGTAATTCATACAAGCCGCTAAAACGAATGCCTAATTAGCGTGAAATGCATCGTTTACTTTTACGGGCGCGTTTTACCGCGCCTTCGGTTCCCCAGATTCTCCGCGATCCGACACGTTGAACGTCGCCAAGTTGCCCACAACACGCTCTCGTCAAATTGAAAACCTCGCACCCAGGATCTTCAAATTCTTCGATATACAGCACACGGTGACAAAGTTATCCCGAAGAGGCGCGAGAAATCCCTGAAAAATATCGCACGTCCCCGTCTACTGGCCCCATTGACACGCGTCTTTTGTGGTTTGCGAGGATGACTCCTGCTCGATAGCGGACGAAATCGATCGACCGTACAGGGATACGTGTACGCGCGATCGCGGCTCAACGGCGAGGAGGCGTTGCACGGTGGAAAGAAAAGGAGGAATACCTTATACCCGCCGTCTTTATAATCTCCCGCGGGGTAACCTAGGGGGTGGCTGGGGTGGATCAGCCGTTTATGACTACCAGCGCTGTTATATTTTTTGGGGGGCGAGGACGGGGGACGGCAATGGATGGTGGAGGGTGAGTTGTCGGGAGGCAAGAGACGGCCGTGATATTTCAAATTTTCTCATTACACCTCGAGGTGCGAATGATCTCCACACCACCCCCCAGGTTTCTCTTGAACTCAGCCCCCTCTTCGTTCTTCGTTCGTCGTGGCCACCCTCTATCTAGCGCAAGCTCTCTTTACCGCACCGATATACCGTGGCGCCGTTCCAGCACCTCCCCCACCTCGATCACCTCCCCTCGGCCCCCTTCTTCAATCTCACACCAACCAGCCATCAGGGTGAAACCCCTCTTGTATTTATTATTAAGATATCGACCGGCTCTAAGTCCCGGTAGGTAGTGCAATATGCGGCGTGGTACACTCGAGGCGTACACACGACGTCGCGAGAGAGAGAGACGGGGAATGTCGTTCGACCCCTCTTACGATTTCATACCCCCCCTCCCACAATCCGTACAACACTAGAGCATTGAGTTTTTTTCGACGAGAGGGCGGACTATAGACCATCGATGCTAATTCGCGCTTTGTCCGGGACACACTTTTGTGCCGTTCCATGTTGGGAACGCAGTGCCAGCTCCAAGTGAAACGGATCAGAGCGCCGCAAGCCTTTGTTTCGATCTGATTAAATGGCGAATTGATTGGAGCGGCTCGAATCGGTAATCGCCGCGCCACCACGGTTTTGGGCTTTGCAGTCACGAACGCTTTGCTCCACCATCTGCAAAACCTTCTTGGCTAAATGCGAAGCGGAGACAGGGCCGAATTATGGCCCTCATAAGCCACAGGCACTTTTATTTTTATAATTAAATGTGCAGGAAAAAGGTGACGTCTACGCGAGTCGCTACGCGTACACCTGGATCGCGATGATTAGATTTAACTGTAAATTAATGAAAAAATTCGTTCAGATCCCTCGTCAGTTCTAGGCATTGTACGTGTAGTGCCTATTGGATAGGTTAGCTCTAAGTACCTATTCAGAGGTGAACTTCACGTCTATGTAGTCTGATTTGCGAAGCCCTAACTACGCGATCACACCCGTATTTGTACAACCCTCTTTATACGAATCTCTCATACCAGCCTGGCGACGTACATCCCACACATTCTCAATTACCTACTCCTTTCTACCGCTGCTCATCACACTTATAAATTTTAAGCTTCCTTTTCCTATTATAGGTATAATACCTCGGCCTACTATGTATGTAATACCATTCTCTTCCTGCCGTCATTGGTCCTTCCTGATCTAATTCCTCTTTTAAACGCGTTAGCAGACTTGTTACTCTTTTTCACTTCCACGAATCTTTTTATATAGGGGGAGCGGGGACAAGCGTAACACTTTTTACATTTGGCCTAGCTGCCAATTACCTCTTGCAGATATAAAAACGAAAATTATGCCTTAAGATAGAGGGTTTCTTGGTCTATCCTTTGACCAGAAATTCAGCCTTCTATGATAAGTAGTCAAAGAGTTATGGCAATTTTCCGCAGTGACTGTCATTGTTACTCTTGTCCTGCAGGGGTAGGAGTAACATACCATGGGGACGAAAGTAATACTAATTATTTTCAGGAGAATTAAGTAAAAATATTTTTTCCAAAGCAAAATAGGATTATTTATTATCGGAAACGATAGAAGCAAAAATTTCAATAAACATATTTTAAGTAGGTACCTAACGATAAAAAAGCATAACTAGCTTCAAACATTTCTTTGATGCTGTGTATTTGATTTAATATGGAATCTCGTGTAACGGCAACAAAAGTAACTAATATTTATGATTAATTTTTAAAAACTATTGTTAATATTGGAGTCAACTATTTCGGGACATAGGGAGGCATCTTTAAACTTATAGAAACATATTACTTTCGTCCCCGTAGTGACGTGTTACTTTTGTCCCCAGCCATGTTTTTCAGCATAAAACTGTTATAATGTACAAACTATCCCCACAAAATTACCTTTTTAGAAAACGGTACAAGAAAGAGCGCCAAGTATATAATCCCATCGAAAAGAATCCCATTTAAAAACATTGTCGTAAATTAATATTATATTAATGTTCTATATTTAACTTTACAAAAATAATGATATACAACAATTGCGCCAATTATCACAATAACAAAAAAATCTCAATGGTACAATGAAAAAATGTATAAAATAATATTAAGCAGATATATTTTTATACAAATAAATATTTTAATACGAATAAATATTTTATTCAAAATACTTGGCGCTGCGGTCCGAATTGGTGTTGCTAAACTGAATAAATATGTTTAAATTGCATTAATCTACGTATGATATTAGAATTAAATATTAAATATATGTAGAATAAATCTGACTGTGTTTCTAGTATGTATATGTATATTATGCATTTTAGATTGTAAGTGAGTTATTGTAAATTATTAATACTAAGACAATTAGCATTTCTTCGGTTTCGCAGCGCCAAGTATTTTGAAAAATACTTATTCGTATTAAAATATTTATTTGTATAAAAATATATCTGCTTAATATTATTTTATACATTTTTTCATCGCACCATTGGGATTTTTGCTTTGTATAAATAGCCATTGTGATAATTGGCGCAATTTTTATATATCATTATTTTTGTAAAGCTAAAATATATACTTGGCGCGAGACACTACCGTGTCTTGATACAAGACTTATTGAAATCAAATACAGGAACTTCTAAAGACATTATCTAAGAACGCTCTAACAAATAATTGGATCAATGTCTATGGTTTCACTATGAATATTATCAAATAAACCAACAGAGGCGATACCTGAATGATCGAAATAACGAAATCAGCTTGCCCACGGTATACGAATCGTCCTATTGCTCAGCGTAACTCCGCGAAGCAAAATAAACACTAAACACGCGTAACTATGTAAAGCAAACGTTTTGGAAACTTTTGTGGAAGGCGGGAGAAGGCGTGTTACTTTCATGACGCCGTTACGTTTGTCCCCGCTCTCCCCCACTAAATCTTAGAATCGACCTTAATTTTAGTCGTAGTTCCAATTAGTTTAATTTTAACTCTAGGTTTTTAATTATATTTTCACAGTATATCACTTTACAAATGCTACATTATTATCAACACTATCATAAATGTTCCTAAATATCAGTAACGTTGTCTTATTCCTGTTTTCCAGTATCTTATTGTGCCCCTTCTCTACAGATCTGCGAGTCTATGAATGTAATTTCCAATAAAAAAAAAAACTTAAACGGCACCAGAATTTCCAAATTTCCTTAATATTAAATCGCTCGAAGCCAGCAAGCTCTGTCAAGACACATAACGCTACCCGAACAAACAAAATTACTCGCGATGCGCTCCATGCCATCGCTGCTTTCGCCAAGCACAGCTTCAATTCTAAGAACCCAAGCTACCATTCAAGCAAACGAGTGTAGAAACAGATCTTCGACCAAGACGATCGGTGGAGGGTCTGCCAAACCAATCCTTTCCTTGATCCGACTACAGTAACAGCATGGAAAGTCCGACGAAACTGCTGTATCGTCTCGAAAAGAACAGAAGCTCGAGGAGACAGCGCGAGCGCATCTCAAAAGTCGTTAGCAACTCCCTGTCTGGGGGAGATCCATTAATCGTAGGACAATAAACGAGATACTTTTCGGGAGGGTCATCGACCGGTGGGCCTCCGTTTGCTTTTCTCCGGAGCATGTGTGCCCCATGGCTCTCCATGTGGCACAGGTTCCCACGTGTGGGATCAGTCCGAGGAGCTCCCGATGAGGCGCAGGCAGCGGAGCAGAATGTCTCCCAATAAAAACGCGCCCGTGCACGGTAATATTTAAGAAATGTCAATACATCGTTCGGGGGTGGGCGGGGGGTGGCTAGGATGAAGGGTTCGGGATGGAAGTCGGGCGAGACGACGACAATACCGACGGCTGAGGCCATCAGTTCCCGGCCAGCTAGCCCCGAGGCATCGGTTAAAAAACAAAGGGACCCCTTTGATGTTCCCCCGTTGTCCTAATGAAAAATTAAAGCCCCTTCTTAAACATCATTAGACACGAGCGCTCTTTCAAGTCCCGCGATACGCCTGCAGCTGCGTAATCATGGCTCCGAAGACGTCTCCCGTTTTCGTTCCGGGCCGCGATCGAGACGGCGTTTCGACAGTTCGAGGCGATTCTAGGTTACGCTCCTGGGGATTTCGGCTGGGTCACGATCGACATCCACGCGAGCTAGGAAGACGTGGGACTTGACGGAAGCTGAATGTACAGGCGCCCGCCGGGGTGGGGGAGAGGCTATAGGCAACCAGATTTCGAAGTAATCAAGCATCAAGAACAATTAAATCAGGCCTCGATTCCGCGACGCTGGAATGCCAGCCACGCGAGCAACTTCCCGACTTATTTTTAATCCCTCTTTCTCCTATGCAGCGATCATTCCCTCAGCGAATTCCGGGCACACGTGCGAGTCAGCGGCCGAGATCTTCTCACGCGCGATCCACTAATAAATCACGGAACAGCCGTAAGAAAAAAATCGGTGATCATCTGCTGCGGAAAGAGAGAAACGGACCGTGGTGTCGTTCAGACACCGTTCCTGGGAAGCATTCGCCGTCCATTTCCTCCTCCAACAGGCGGAATAGAAATCGTTTGGAAACGCCGCGCGCCCTGCGTATGTTCGCCTTTCCTCGAAAACCAGCCGCTTCGATTTGAAATGCCGCGATTTTCCTAGGAGGGGCCGCGCAGCCGACCGATTCTTTCCAATCAAAAAGTCCTCGCTAACGCGCTCCAGAAACGAAGTTCGCTCCGAACAATGGGGAGCTCGATACGCCGAGGGATCCGCAAAAGGGACGTAGCGCGATTGTCGGAATTTGCATGAATCGATCACGATTGTTTGGCCGCGAAATGAGCCCGCGCCACCGCCGTAGAAATAATTCGCAATCCGTGTACAGGCCGGCCAATCGAGTTACCGTTTGCCATTTCGATTCTGCTCGGTCCAACGGACAACAATGGCCGTATGCCAAAAGCGAATCATCTTTGTGATCCGAGCGAGTGTCGGGACCGTCTACATATGTATGTATGCACTCTCTTTCCATCCACCCAGATTTTCGCGCAGTATTATTTTCGCCATCGAGCGATCGGGACAATCTTCTGTTGAATTTTCCTCCCGCTCCCATTTATGCCTGCCGTCTTTAATGTCCGTTTATGACACCCGCCTACAATCAATATCTGTCATTTCGCGTCACTGTTGCAAGCAATGGGACATCCCGTGTAAGAGCTATTCCACGTGAAAACGGATGGGTGAACAATTTAGTTTCACCGATTCTCTTGAAAATTACAGCATTTGTCGATAACATTGCAAAAACAGAGGATATTAAATTTCAACGGCCTGTGTCAAATAGTTTCCGAAATATTTAATCTTAAAGTTTCGAAAATTCAAACAAACTTGGCTGACGCGTCATCACTTAAACTGTAATATCTCGGTCATTTTTAAAGATAATGCCACCGTCTTGGGTTCATTTTAAAGGTGGAGGAATGCTTTCTCAAAACGTATATAGAATATTTTGTGTATTGTTAATAATCTTAACAGTAATCGATGTCAAAGTTTTAAATCGCGATTTGACGTTGTTCCCACCCACGGTCCGGCTTGAAAAAAATACTATTCGATTTGTTAAGTCTTCGACTAATAAATGCCTTTTTCAAAAGAGTGGAGAGATTTTGGGAACAGTTAATAAAAAAATAAAACTTACGATAGTGCGCATGGTCAGTCCGCAAGCACGCGTTTTCAAAACAATAGCCTAGCGTAGGAAAGTATTTATATACGATGGGTTAAAACAAATTTTTCTTTCAGTATTTTCGGTATTCTCGAGAAAAATAGTAGGAACATCTGCTACCTACTATTGCTAATCTTTTATATGGGAAGGTCAGCCGATTTTGTTTGAATTTTCGAAACTTTAAGATTAAATATTTCGGAAACTATTTGACAAAGGTCGTTGAAATTCAGTACACTTTGTTTTTGCAAAGTTATCGACAAATGCTGTAATTTTGAAGAGAATCGGTGAAACTAAATTTTACACCTATCCGTTTTGACGCGGAATAGCTCGTAAGTAAATAAATTGGATAAAGTTGAATACTCTATCCTGAGGTGCCTGTCCAGAAATCGTAAACGTTTACGCTCTGATAGAGAAGCCGTGTCCTATTGGGTCTCCGCGTAAAAATCCCTGGCGCTGTTTATGCCCACCAAATCGCTACTTGCTACTTCGTGTTGACGGTATCGTTTCCGCCGAAGTGGTCAGTGCCACGAAGGGAGCCTCGAAGCTTCTATTAAAAGGTGTGACGAATAGATCAAAGATATTCTAGACCTGTTAGATGTTGGAGTGGCATCAAACAGATTACCGAATACATGGGGACACGAGAGACTATAGGCAGCTAAAAATAGATAAAGTCAATTCAGAATAAAACGAAAACAATAAACACCCTCTGAGTCATGTTTAGGTATTACGTTAAGCATCTGAAAGCTTCGGCCCGCTGTTAACTTTTGGAGCAACCACCCCCCTCCTCCTCCGATCGTACAGGCCACACGCGAAGATACACGTGGAGAAGACAGTAGGCAGAGACTTTTAGTGACAGCGAGGATGATATCGGTAACCTGAGCGAGCACAATGCAGGCTATATTTTTATAGGGCCGCGACGGGAGTCTAATGGCGGCCGAGGCAATGGGGAGAGGGTAGAAACAGGGATTTGGTATAGACGTCATTGTTTCCGTTCGGCACCCTTCTTCCACCCCACGACCGAAAACTGCCCCCTTACAACGCCAAGCTCGCGCTCGCCTGCCATTGAAGCCACTTTTTCATCTCTTTCTCTCTCTCTCTCTCTCTCTGCGGCGCTCCTCTTCCCGCGGTTCTTCCACACATAGATTACAATATTACCGCGTGAAACCCACCCCCTAGGCACGCCGTTAGCCGCGACGCCGGAACACGCGTCCTCTGATATATACGCGCACTTCTGATCATAACATAAATTTTAATGATGGCCGTGATGAAAATATAAGAACGCCGCCGATATTTATGGCGCCTGGCCCGGCCAGTTTCCTGTGCCATACGACCGTCAGCCCTCCCCCTCCCCCGTTTTCCGTGCCTCTCTGACGACTTCCACCCGCCACCCCCGGGTCGGGGATACTTCGAGGAGAGTCGAACCCCTTCGCCCAGCGTACACGTACCCGTTTGATTGTCCACGTTCGTGCGATTTTAAACCTCCTCCCGCAGGCTGCGGTACGAGAAAATATTGTGGAGCCACGCGGCTGGGAAGTTCAAGGACGAGGAACACGTAGGAAGCCTCGACGAATTTAAGAGTCGGGAAACCTGAATGTGAAATTAAGAGTCGTCTACTTGAACCGTTCGGTTGTGCATTCGGTGCGTTCGCTATTTAGTTCGGTTGTCGCGGCGCAGAGACGAACGGGAAGCATTCTGGAGGGGTGGAATTGGCCGTCGAAGAAGGAGGGGCTCGAAAACACCGTGAAAAATTCGAAAGCCACCAGGCGAACGAGCCGACGATAGAAAGAAACCATTTAATCACATTCTCGCGGGGATGAACGTTGATCTACTTAGCCCGGCAGTCTTCGTTTTTCCGCTTAACAAACCCCCGTTGGTTCGTCCCGCAACCACCCCTCCCGCCCCCTCTCTTATACCAGCGCACTTTTGACGCTTCGCTTTGGAAATCCTTTGACTCCCATCTTTTCGAGGGCTGCGGAAACGTCGATGCGCCTTCCGCATGAAAAGGGGTTCCTTCCCGGGTCCGTCCCCTGATTGGGACGATAAAAGAGGGCCGACGGGACGTTGAGCTCGCTCGCGCGCGGGGGGAGGTAAAACACTAATTAGTTATCAAAGGCCGAGGAAGGGTTTGGTGACAAAATAGTAGATCCTGAAACGAGGAGCACCCTCGATCCCGCACACCCCCCGACAGATATACCACCACCAGCGAACCCCTCTAGTTTCTGTTCGCCGTGCGGGGGTCCCTTCTTCCTCGTTTGACACCCCCTCCTCCCTTCCCGACGCCTTTGGATAGCGTCAGCCCCCGTCGGTGTCTTAATACTCTCGGGAGGACGGGCCTGTATTGATTTTCGAATCATTAATTCTACCTCTAATCAGAAGTTGACGGGCCTGTATGCGTGTATGTACGGACGAAGGGCCACGGACGCCGTTCCTGCCGTTGATGTCCTCTTCATAAAGATATGGATGACTCGTTCTTAAGGGAAAAGGGAGTCGATGCAAGGAACACGACGCGTATATAGATTGGCGTTTCGTATTATTTGATATTGGTGTCACCCGCGGCAGATTTGGAGACTGCGGAGGTGCAAGTAGAGCTAATACTGTTGAAAGAAATGTGAATATGAAGTTTAACTGGAAAGGAGGAAATTCTTTTGGGGAGTTTAGGAGAGCAGAGATTTAATAATAGGGAAGTCCTAAAATTTTGAAAATTAGGAAGCTTGAAATAATTTAAGGGGGGACAACAGGTTAATGGGCCGAAAAGGAAAGGTGTATTTGGAAATTTATTAAAAGCAAACTACTTAATGAATTTTTTCGAAACTTTCAGGACTTTCTACTGGGTATCTCAGTTACACGAATATCTATTTTGAAATTGATTTTAAGGGTATTTATAAACTGTACGGGACCAGTAATTCAGCGCTGCAAAAAATTTCCGCTGAAATGGTTGACAGTTTTCCGACGAAACGGTTCTTCCGAAGTCAAAAAACCAAAAAGTCGTGAAATTTGGTTCTAGCAAATCAACCCCTTTGGTTGAAAAAAGAAATGGAAGGTAACGACCGATCATAAAAGTCTACCGGCGGGCCAAAGCCTTCCGCATATAGTTTCCAAAACATTTTTTTTTATATTGGAAGCACCGTTTCGTCAGAAAACTGTCAAGCAGATTATTTACAGCGCAAAGATACTGGTCCCGTGCAGCTTGTAAATCTGCTTTAAACAAATTAAAAAAAAAACAATTCGTGTAACTTAATTACCCCATAAAAAGTCCAGAAAATTTAGATACTTTTCCTTTTTGGGCCATTATCCTGTGCCTCCCCTCCCTTAAAAGCTTAGGAAACAAAAACCGTGGTGTACAGAGAGAAGAGCGATTTGAAAAACTAAGAAGCTAAAGAACCGAAGAGCCGCAAAAACAATAGCGGAAAATTAGAAAATCTGGATGAAACAAAACGTGAGTTCTAGCGAGAACTCTGTCAAAGTGACACAAGACGGGGCGAAAAGTATTATGCCAAGCGATGAGTCACCCGGTAATCGCCGAATTCCTGTCGACGGTTCGCGCGGCGAGCACATCACTCCTCGCGGTTTCGCGTGCGGAGGTGGGGCCATTTTTGCGTAACGCTTCGTGTAACTACAGAAATCTATCGAACGGCTGATTCTTGGAACGAATCGAAGCGTCACATATACATACACCATCAAGAATATCGCTAATTATAGCGATGAGTCAGTAATGCCAGGGCGACGAGAGTTTGTCATTGGAAACATTGTAGACTCTGCTACCGTTTCGCAAGATATGGAAAGAGAAGTTTATAAAAACACTTGGCTATAGGAGCCGTAGGTTTATCTCCCATTACAACTACAATTACTTTCAATGAACTAGGTGGTTCTGTTAACGACGGTAAATCAACCGAAAGATTGTGAGAAAATGAAATTTTAATAAGTTGCACATTTAACGTATTATTGTTATACGTTGCTTCCCTGACAATTCTTACAACGAATAACGAGTTAATGAATCGTAAGAATGATTTTTTAGGTGCGTTTTTATTTCACACTGCGTCTAGTAGAAGCTAAGACATCGGCTACTTTTTACCAAGAATCCCTCGCTAAAACTTGTTGAAACTCACCGCCTCCACCCCTTCCTTCCTCGACTACCCTTTCACCTGCACGCTCCTCTGCACGGTACGCCACTTTGTTCAGTCTCGTGAAACGGAGGGCAGTTAAAAATTAAGTAATTGAATAAACGCGACTATCCCATCAGGGATCAACGGGCGAAACTCGTTCGTACGAGCAATACTAATTAACCGAGACATCGGAAGCGAGTTTCCATCCTCCCTCTTACCCCCCACCCCCACCTCCGGCCCAACCCCCTGCCGCGCAAGAAACGACCACGTTACGCGCTTAACAGTGGAAAATTGCCAATTTTCCCGATAATGAAAATTCACCCGTCGCGGTTAATTCGATTCCCTTAATTTCTTCGCACGCTGAAGCCAGCCGCGAAGATTACGATCGCGATCGCGAAAGGGGGTATTTCGACGATTCATGTCCGCAACTGGGGATGAGACTATTCGAATAATTTGATACTCAAATGTTTTGTGGATTCCCGAGTGACGGGAATATTCTCCGTGTTTTCTCATTTTCAATATTTGATGTAGGTATTCTATGCAGGTAGTTGCAGACATTTTCTGAAGAAAAATAAGTTTTCTTCCATAGAGAAACTGTCAGCTTCTTAATTACTCCACTTACATACGTCCATCTTTAGTCGAGATACTTTCTACTTGCAACTGGAAGTAGGTACAATCAAGTCCAAAAAGTCTGTTTATATTAGTTTTAATAATTATATCAGTAGGTATTAGTAAAAACATTCAGATCTTCAAATTCTGTCGTGTAGCATCACTAATTGTATGCTTCCAAAGAACTCACTTGGTCATTCATTTACAAAAGTGTGGCATAAAGTTCAGAAAAAGTGTGGCGAAAAAGGTCAGAAAATAAAATTCAGAAAAAAAACCATGAAATTGAACACTTTTGTGGCATAAAGTTTAGAAAATAAAATTCAGAAAAAACGATGAATTTGAACACTTTTGTGGCATAAAATTCACAAAAACCATGAAATTGAACACTTTTGTGGCATAAAAGTATGGCATAAAATTCAGGAAAAACGATGAAATTGAACACTTGTGTCGCAAAAAATTCAGAAAATAAAATTCACAAAAAACGATGAAATTGAACAATTTTGTGGCATAAAGATCAGAAAATAAAATTCAGAAAAAACAATGAAATTTAACACTTTTGTGGCATAAAGTTCCGAAAATAAAATTCACAAAAAACGATGAAATTGAACACTTTTGTGGCATAAAAGTGTGGCATAAAGTTCAGAAAAAGTGTGGCATAAAGTTCAAAAAATGAAATTCACAAAAAACGATGAAATTGAAGAATTCGATTCGCAGTCCGCAGCATCAGTATTCGAATACTACTCGAATCACATACGTACATCATACAGTATATCATTTCTTTGCGAGTATGTAAATGAATGACCAAGTGAGTTTTTCGGAAGCTTACAGTTAGTGGTGCTACCCGATAGAAGTTGAAGATCTGAATTTTTGTACTAATACCTACTGGTATAATTACGAAGTAATTTGTAAAATAGAAAATCTAAACAATTACGTTACTGTAACTCGACGTGTTCCAAAATCTATAGATTTTAGCGGTCTCGATACTTGTCGATTACTGAGTAAAGTGGACGACTGTATTGAAATTCACGAATCTAAAATTTGGGAATCTGAGAGATATTCTTGAGATACTCTGGGAAATTGAAAACCCTGAGACTTGGGTAACTGGATCGCAGGATTCCTGCCTAGGACAACACCAAAGTCTCTCATATTCCCATCTCTGGAAGAATGCTCATTGTCAGAGACTTCGCAAGACCGCGAATCATTGACCTCCGCTAATATCAGAACAAAGAGAAGAGAATAGGTTATACGGCGACGAATGACGAGTTAAAATTTCAGGCAGCTCTGCTAAACAGTTCGAGTGAGTGACGCCGTCAGTAAGTCACACGCGCTTCTTCGAACCACGAATGCGTACCCGATGATCCGCGCGCCCACAGATTTATTATCACGGCCTGATAACGACGATCGCGAATCACGTCAAGACATGTGGCACCTCTTTCTCTAACTGGAAAGATATCGGAACGCGATTTACGACCACTTCGATAAGGAATCGCTATCGCGAAATACACCGTGTCCGCGACTTGAGACATTCTGAAAGCTGGGCACATACTTTCCAGGGATATCTCTTTGCTCTTGCTATTTTCTGGATAAGAATTATTAAAAGAACGTCTTCACAGAATGTTTCACAGAAAATACTGCATTGAGATACGAGGACCCATTAAATAAATAAATTAAATCACATTCCTTTGCTACTCTATTCTATAAATGTCTCAAAAAGAAGGCTCGTTCAAACTTAATTGAGAGACAAAACGACGTTAAGCCTCTAGCGAACGAATGCCGAATACGATCATCAGAGTGCAACGATTGTTCGTTCTCGGTTGAAGTGACGGTCTCAGCATGTGCTTCGCCTGCTCTTCTTCATCCAGTCATTTTATTGTTCTGATTGCTCTGAACTTTCATAAGTCCATTCTTCGTCACGTACGACAGCTTGTTTAAAAAAAAGGGATGTTGTTCGTGTCTGTGGAATATCGAAACATTCGAACCCAGTTATTCGTTTCCCGTAGCTTTCCAACTGTTGTCTAAGGGATCAACGGCCACGGAATCGCTGGCATCTGTATGCGAGAATGTCCGCTGGTATAGAATTTCACGCGAATTTTCATCAATCTCGTTCCCCGTTTCATATTCCAGTTGACTCGATTTCCAATGACACGCCAGTAGCTTTCAATACTGAATACTAACGTTGAACGCTTCTTACGTTAACACGGTCCCCATCAAATCTTTCTTTTTTCGTCATGTTTGCGGCATTATTGAAAAATTATTGAGAAAACCAACGTCCTAATTATTCGCGGTAAGAGACAGGAAGCCGCATTAAACGAAAAGTTCCGGATCTCTTTTCTGTTCCGTAAAATTCTGTCTTTAATAATGAAAAATACAAGCCAGACGAAATCCGCGCGCGGTTTCGCTTCTGCGAGGCAAGTTTCGCACCGACGATCACTGCTGCCGCGATCCCCGAAGGACATCGCGCCCCTGCCAAAAGAATTTCAACTCGACCGAGCCGCGTCGCCGATCCATAGGCGCGGGAAACTTCAAAAAGGTCTCTCGGGAGACAGGCTGATTACTCGATGAGAATACGAGCGTTTCTCGGTACCCTTTTCTCGTTTGTTACTCTCCGTGGCCCCTCTCCCCAATTCCCTCGAAACAAAAAGCCGAGGTGAAGTAGGCTTCCCACCCTTAACCCTTACCCTGGCTTTCGCGACCGATACGCAAAGGCTCGACACTGCATCGAGGGCTACAACGAGCCGGTAATACTTTAAAACAGGGATAAAATCGATGGAAGTCCCACCCTTCGACTCGTTTCCGCGCTTTCTGCCACCCCCCGATTCCTTCCTTCCCTCTCTATAGTGGCCACCATTGTCACCTTTAGTCGCTTTGCTATCAAGATGTCGGTGTGCTCCAGCACAGAAATTAACTGGGAGAATGTGTAGCCAGTTATAGGCGAGTTCTCTTAAGTTAATCATGACACACATCCAAGGCGCGGTGACAAGAGTCATTGAGGCGATTCCGCAAAATGATATAAAAAAAATCTATGCTGGCACTAGTCGAGCGTGCCCAGCGGTGTATCGATGCGGAAGGGATGTATTTCGAATAGAAGGAAATAATTTTAGCAAAATAACTAATTTTTTATTTTTTAATTTAAAAAGTTCCGTTATTTTTCCGACACACTGTGTATACTTTTCAGCTTTAACGCTTTGCCTGCGAAAGGCGTATTATATACACTGTCACAGTTTCACCAATATTAGTCAATTAACCTCGTTAGTCAACTAGCCCCGCTCTCCCCTACTTTTAGTTACTTACATTTGGAAAATCATTAAGGACAGTTTCACTTGAAAAGGTCGAAATTGTCAAATCTGCATCCTTCTCTGAATATGATAATACATATACACTTCGCACGCACACAACTTTAAATAGGCTACGATAACGGAATTTAGAAATAGTGGTACAGTATGCGTGCACTGGAAGTTGGAACAAATAGTACCTGCAGAGTATGTATATCTAAGCATCTCGAACAAATTATTTTGGATTTAAATTCCAATAAAAGTAGGCAGTTATTACGCCTTCAGTTACCATTTAGACTTTAGAAGTAGGTAGGTACACGAGCGATGTTTGATACGAAGAAAGTCATGCTCTGTTTTTCACGTGCTTCGAAACTCATTTCTACAGTTATTTTAAGCGAATATAAAATGTAAAATAAACCTCTTGCGGTGTCTACTTAACAATACTTAAACAGATCATTAATCGTCATTTTTATTATTTGAATGTTCCGCCAGCATTCGTTTATATGTACCTAAATTGTTATATTCATTTGATCTAACCGGCGCTTCAATTTCCAGCATGACTACGGCGAAAAGATACGCAAGTATAATGTACACTCCATCAAGCATGTGACACAGCAACAGAGCCCCGCATCGTCATTATCGAAGGAGTCCAATGCGGATCACTTGAAGTCGAGTTGGCTCGAACTACCCCCGGCACTCGTCATTGGTTACTTTCGCCTCGGGAATCGCGAATCGCAAGTAACCCCCGGCGCGACATCAAACGCGTTTATCCCCGCGAAGCGGAGGAATCGCGCGCGATCCACCGCGACTCCGAGCTCTGAACAGGTTAAACGATAAAATCGTCCGGAGGTCTTTTGAGGAATGGATTTCTAATGATTGATAAAGATAATTAACCGAGCACGCTACGGGCGCTCGACTCCCGCAGCCTCGGCAACCCTTTGATTCGAGCAACCCCATCCCCAATCCCCCTCCACTACCCCCGCTAGTCGTCGTCGCTCGTCGTCGTCGTCCTCAGCTTTGAAATCCCGCCAGTAGAAGCGATTTTCTACTCCCCCCGTCCATGCCTCTCCCTCTCTCCCACCCCCGTGCACCCCTGTGATCCACTCCTTTCACCCTGGTCCATCTCCCGTTTCTTGGCTGCTGGCGCGCGCTCGGTTCTTTTGACAAGAAAATTCGAGTCTCAGGAGTTTTCGCTCGATACGCGGTCACGCTGTTATGCCGATCGTTGCTCGGGCGCTTGCGATAGCGCAGCCATCGATCAGGCTTGTTTGCTTCTTTAAACGAAATGGGCGACGCCATGATGGGATTAAATTTCCAGTTGAAAGGACAATGTTAAGTCCGCACAGTGATTTGTGATCGAGGAGCGTGCCAAGACCGCTGTTCATCCTTGGAGAGCTTCCGTCAGGATGAATCCAAGGATGTCAACCTTTATCTGGAATATTAGGCAGTGAGCATCTTCAAAACAGAGTTAACGTTAGGCGTCCTTAAAATTCAAATCGCTAATGTGGTCTCGCCACTATGCTTCTGTAAGGAGTGGCGAAAACGTATCGGTTTACATCTTTCGGGACATTCCTAACGCACCGCTTGAGCGTGTCTCTAAAGTTCCTCCATCGACATGGGAATTTGCTGCCAGTTTTCTTCGTCCTATAACCTTGTAATTACAAACTTCAAGTCAAGATCCCTGTTCTTAACGAAACCTTTCCAACGGTTTGTCAAATGCGACTCGGTCTTTAGTCTCACCAGGCTTTGTATAGATGCAGGTATGTACTGGGCACTGATGATGCTTTTGGAACGAGAGAAGAGAAGGGGACGGAAAGCAAAGAAATCTACTAGCAATCACAGTAATACAAGCAGCCAAAGTAATATTTAATTTTTCCCAAATTTCCAGACAGATATCACCGCAGTGTATGCACACCATTCCTCGATTTTAAGTTTCCTTATCATACCGCGCACCCCATAATCCCGCAAGAGACCTGTTGCCCTTTGTTCCAAGGCACCTTCCGCAATCCCTCGTTACACGTGCATAAAATCACCGGAGTTGCATTCATCAGAGATGTCGCGAAGCCTATCTCTCGATCTCTTATCCTCCCCCGCGATCCGTTAGAAAGTCAGGACACTGTCAACGAATCAACCTGACCGAAGAATGGGGAACCTCCCTCCACCCACCGCCAAAAACGAAGGGAAAAAGCTTGCGTGACCATTGAATTCGCCGAAAGTTGCACACGAATTGAGAAAAACTTCCGTGGGCCCTGGTGGATCGTCGGCTAGCAGCAGGAGCTGGGGGTGAAAATAAGCGATAATGCGCCGGCTTTACTTAGCTAATTAGAACTCCAGCTTCCCTTTCTCCCTCGTCCTCTCGCTCCTCTCTCTCTCTATCTCTCCGTTTCGTCTTCCCTCGGAGCGCGCGTGGCTCTTCTTTCGCCGCGGATATTAATTCATTTAGATATTATTTTGCAAGCCAGGCTTTAACGTTCTCAATCAAATTAATTAAATCACTCTCCAAGTCCATCTCTGATCCAAACCCGGCATCCCGCCCCGCATCGCCCCGCGTCCAGCCGTCGTTCTTTTCCGCCGGTCGACGGAACGGAGCACGCATGCGGAGACGGGACGCGAATTCGAGACGAGGGAAAGAGGTGGATTTTAGGAGGATACGGCGAGGGGCAGATACCCCCGGGTAGAAAGGCGGCTGGGAAAGGGGTTAATGCAAAGGTCCAGGGATAATTACCCACATGGCTGGCAATGCGTATTTCACTTTGATCAAGTCTGTGTTTTTCTTCGCTCGCCTATCAGGCCCGCCCCTCCTTTCGCCCTCGCGTCTTCGCCATCGGGACTGATGGCTAGGTAACTGCCTCTCTCCTTCACCCTACCGCGCATTTTAATTATTTTAAAGCCCGTGGCCCCGCGAGCGTCTAATTTCCGTTGCGATCGGCCTCTGTGTTTTTCCGTGGAGCTCCACGGGAAAAGGCGAGAAGTAAGGGGTGGGAAATTGCGAGGGAGGGTTTCCAGCAAGCGAAACTCTACTACAAGGGACGAGCACGAGAATCAGAAGCATGGGTACCTTTCGAACTGTACCTACACATCTAATTCTGTGTCTTGTAAAGTAACACCCTACCGAAGATGAACAAAAACACTTAGGAATGTGCTATGAAATCCTTGTTTTTAATAAAAGTAGGTGTGAGTGGCTTAGAGAACTGGTAATTAGTATCAGAAAAAACTTTTATTCCTGTTTGTGGATGAGAATGCAGAGTGACGAATAAATCTGTAACAGATGACAGTATTTAGACTCGACTCAATACTGCGTCAGAAAATATTAGAACTTTTGCAGAAAATTCGGAACAGACATTTCTGAATTTATAATTGGAACTACTTTTGTTTTTCACTTCGTTTATAAATGGGAGGAGAAAAATCTGGAAATTCTGTGAACATTATTCGACGTTTCACCTTTTAACCTCAACCTGCATGATAGGTAATCTTTCATTTTCGTGCAAACTATTAGAATCTTCGAGTATCTTTACGTGTGGCAGATACAATAAAAACGCTCGATGGCACTCCGGTATTTTTGTAAAGGTCACACCCAAATTCGTTTTTCACCATTCTATAAATGCTGACATTAAATTCATATTTTCAGTGAAATCAATAAATCCGCTGGTTTCCTTCTGTCATTAAAGGTGTCCATTATAAAGTGTCCGATGTCTCAGCTAAGTAGGTGCTCGAAATTCTCAACGGACAACAGCGCGCATGGCCAGAGTGGTCAGTAAAATATGGTGGCTAATCGAGGCTCGATTCCAAAGTCGTGAGCTTTATTAAAAAACTAAAACAGTGCTATTGAATTCGTAAGAAATAACGTGTCGAGATTAATTAAATCCCATTTCCTCGAGCCGACCAGCCGTCGCGCGCCTAATTTATTAAGTCCTCGCCCGCTAATGATCCGCGGTGATCCAATAATTAGGTTCGTTATCACTATTATCAACCGCAGATAAAGGAGCGCTGCTGAGCCCCTCCACCCCTCCCCCGCCCCTCCCTCCTCCGCGGCTGCTTCTCTCCCGCGGACCTGCTCGATGAGACGACTCGAAGAATGCGACCGCGGTAATTAATGCAACGCGGGCATATAATAAATATCGAGTGCAGGTCCCGGGGTTTTGCGTCCCTGGCTTTTCCCGTTTAAATTGAATTCAGGAGTATACGAAGCCGGCGCCAATATGCTCGCCTTCAACTACCGTTCCACCCCCAACTACCTCTCCCCCTTATAGACCACCCAACCCTCCTTTCTCCAAGTACCCTTTGGCTCGAAGCGACAAACAAGCTCGATACGAAATGAAAATCAAATGAAGATTAAGGCCTGACTTATAATGAGAAGATTGCCTGCGGGGGTGAGCGAGGGGTGGTAGAGGGGATTGGTGCTCGAGGGGTGGAGGGGGAGGGGGTGATTACCGAGAGACTCTCTTTTCAGCATGGATTCCGTTCGTTCACGGTTTATTTGTTCTTCGTTTCTTTTCTATCTGCAATCTGTAATCGACGTTATTTGTGCTTAATATTCAGGAATTCTTTAAATCACAGTCTTCACCGGACGCTTTAATATCATTTCGCGTTTCTTCTTTACCTTTTATTTTAAAGGGCAAATTACGTTTGCGATCGGGCAGAGAATTAATGTAAACATTAGGACTCGATTGCAATTAAGTAGGGCTGGGTCTATTTGTCGAATTTTTCGGTATTCGAATATTCGAATACTATTCGAATATCCGAGTATTCGAATACTATTCGAATATCCGAGTATTCGAATACTATTCGAATATAATTCGAATATCCGAGTATTCGAATATAATTCGAATATCCGAGTATTCGAATACTATTCGAATATCCGAATATTCGAATACTATTCAAATATCCGAGTATTCGAATACTATTCGAATATCCGAGTATTCGAATACTATTCGAATATCCAAGTATTCGAATACTATTCGAATATCCAAGTATTCGAATACTATTCGAATATCCAAGTATTCGAATACTATTCGAATATCCAAGTATTCGAATACTAGTCGAATATTTAAGTATTCGAATAGTATGGTGTGAATTATAAATCAAGTTCTTTACATTCGTTTATCAGGGTGAAATCTTGTAAACTAATTTTGACCCACTTCACACATCAGTATTCGAATACATCAGTCTTCGAATAGTATTCGAATAACAACATTCGAATATTCAAATATTCGAAGTTTATCCGTAGCATTCGAATACTTGTAAAATATTCGAATACTCAAATATTCGAAGTTTATTCGTAGCATTCGAATACTTGTAAAATATTCGAATATTAAATTATTCGAATAGTCCCAGCCCTAATTGGAAGCAGAGCCGTGGAAACGCGTGTAATATCCTGCGGAACACAGTCTGTCTTTCGTCGAAAAATCTGAGTGTCGTATAAGTCAGCCTACGTTTCGCGTTCGAACATTTTGCGAATTTTGTTACGATTGAGCATAGAATTTTCCATCAAATTAGGTACATCTAACCTAACATATATACCTACATATTTATGTGTATTTTATTGCATATCTCTGCTAAATTGAAATGGAGATAGGAGATCAATAACAGTCCCATATAAACTTAAGCGCAATTAGATCACGAATGCGCAAACTTCTACTATACTGGACACTATTTGCATCTGGTTATACTTTCATCAGACACGTTCCTCTAAAAAACTGCAAAAACAAGGAACGCAGGCCCGGAATTTACCCCCTCCCCAAGGTGGCGAAATTCGAGCCGCCGCTGGTCCTCGTGCATTCAGAGCCCACCCCCCAGGCCTCTGCTCAAACTCCGGTGCCCCCAAAACCGAACTTCTTTCTTTTTTGTCACGAAAGGAATGCAAAAAGAACGAACGATCGGGGCGCGAGAGACGTTCCCTTTCGTGGAGGAAATCTCCCGCACAATTTGCCCGAAAAAACCAAGAGACGTACAGGGAGGCTGCGAGGGGAATCGGCCGGGGGTCTGAAAAGGGAGGTCTTGTTCGCGAATAATGCCGGTCGCTCATTGTTCTAATTATTCGCTGCATGCGATTAACGCGTGTGCGACAAAAATATGCGCCGGTTCTCGTCGGGGGAAGAGAAAGGGGGGTGCGATACTCCCACACATGGGGAACACAAGGGGCCACAAAGCGTGTCAGTCACGGACAATAATCCCCGTCTGACACTCAATTAACGAGTTAATGCGGTACCGTTGATAATTAAACAAATACGCGGGGTTTTTTTTGCGTCCCTCGTATCCGCTTCTAGCAGAAAGGAGCACGTTTAGCGCATAATGGGAGCAGAATTCGGAGACTTGGCGGTATTCATTAGCAATTATCGGAGAAACACGGTAAAAATTTGATCACGCTGGAATTTCAGTCTCGTTTTAAGGGCTCGCCTCGATTTTTTTACTAAGGGAACCGTAGCAAAGGCTCTTGTTCAAATCCAAAGTCACTCAAAGCCTTGTAGTTTGTTTTGGATCCGTAGCAACAAGGTAACTCGTTGTCGGATTCGTTTTTTCGCCTGTTTACCTACTGCATCGCTGCTGTGTTGGCAACGCTTGATGTTGTATGCGATAGATATAATACAGGTTTTTTACTAGTTCCTCGTTGATTTCACTCAGAAAACCCTTGAAGGTAACCGAAGTAAGAGAAACACTGATGAATCCATCATGTGCGGGTTGATTGATGCTGCTTCTGTCGACAACACGGAATTTTACAGTTATTTAATCGCATATGATTCAAAGAAAGCTGTAGGGGAGACCGGGCTGGTTGCCCCAAGGCAGCGTTGCCCCGGTGGGCGGTCCGAGAGCACGAGCATCCATCTCGTTTGCCAAAGCTCGCGTGGAAGGGGGCGCTCGAAACCAATGAGGTTGCGGGCATGTAACGGATAGGGAAAACTCTAGTAGTGTGCGTGTAGGCTCGTACCCGTAGGCTTATATAATTGGAACTCTTGGAGCCTCAGTGTTCTACATTTTAGGAATTGGGAAAATAAACAGGAATTGACTAATGATTAAACAATAATATTATATAATTGGACGGAATATACTTGAACAGTCCACTTACACCCCTGATTAACAAAAAGTTTCTTATTAAACGATTTTTATTCAACATCAATCCTTTGTTTGTTTGTTTGTATGTATGTTTGTTTAGTTCAAATCTAGAAACTCAATTCTAACCCACTTCCAACTATCCAATAGACTTGAAACTTTGCAGGCATACGTAGTTCGGATGACAATACAAAATTGTGAAGAAAAAGAAACCCTCCCCCCTCCCCCAGGGGTTTAAAAAATTGCCCAGTTATCAATAAATACATATATGCTGTAACCACAAATGCAAACGACTTAAAGTCAGCCTATAACCACAAATCAAATCAATTTAATCGACATGAAATCAGCAACTTCATTGGTTTCGAGCGCCACCTTCCACGCGAGCTTTGGAAAACGCGATGGATGCTCGTGCTCTCGGACCGCCCATCGGAGCAACGCTGCCCCAAGAGATAGGTTCACTAATTGTTAATAACTTTGTACCGACATATGCTCTACTGCGGAGCGATTTACTGTAGAAAGAAGTTACTTCTATTATGCCATGCATTTATGCCCGACCCCGCGATCGCATGTTTTGTAACAGTTATCAACGTTTATCGAAAAATTGACTATGTAAGTAAATATTCGTTCTTAAAGATTTTATTTTTTCACGCTTTATATAGTTACAGTAGAATAAATGTTAAGGGACTATTTTAAAGTTTGTTTAGTAGACGATCTATTAGCACAGTGTTTTTGTTTATACGTAAATAATTGAAAGTTATATATCGGTCGGGGCTGGTTGACTAATAACGTTAATAAGGTTTAAATTATTACTTTCTTATTCAGAAAGCGATTTTTATTTTTTGCTTAAATTTCACTATGTTATAAATACATTATAATGTATGTTTAAGTTGAAAACATTTTCAGTTTATTATTAAAATATGAAGGAAAGATAATTAATATTTTATAATGAAACAAGTCTTGTGACATTGTGTTATTTTATTACTAATAACATTTTCTTAATTGCTTGTATCTATAGTCAACCTCCCCCATAGTGTAAGTCTACCAACCCCGATCATGGGGCTGGTTGACTAGCATGGAAGGTGTTAGAAAAACATTACAATTTTAATGTACTGACTCTTTACTTATCGTTTCATCTCTGCAAACATGAATCAGACCAACTACCCAAATTCTGCGTAAATGTAAATACCGCATCATCCCTGCTACCCATCGTCATCTTAGCTAATAGGTCACCTATCCAAAATCCTGCATTTCTACCCTATCCCGTCACCCCTTCTCTTACATTCCGAAACCTTTAAAACCCCATCGCATCCCCTTATACAAGAGCATTACTATTCCAAAAGCCACCAGTCTCAGTGACGGAGTCCAGTCAAAAACAGTTGAATCTCCAATATTCTTAATTAAGTTGAATAAATATCTTTATATATATATATATATATTATTCATATAACCGGAAGTTCAATTATCCTTGTGTCCATTACACAATACCTTAATTGTTGTCAGACTGAGTCAACTTTAATAATTTAATCAGATAGCCAAACGTATGCCCTATCAAATATACTAACCAGTATAATGATATTTTGTCCTCATAATTTATTAAAAATCAAACACAGAAAAATTGATCCACCAGGCCCGGCCTACTGTTGGTAGCATATCAAAAAGCTTCAAACTGAACGACATGAAAGATATCGAAAAAGGGATATTCCGAATGGCCGCAGTGGCCGAAGGACACGAGGTTTGAGGAGACAGGTAGAGAGGGGGTGTGGACCCTAAATCTAAAATTGTAACTTCAGGCATTTATTAGTTTCCGAAATATTAATAAAAAATCATTATTAAATTTTTAACAAATTATTTTTTTGAACTGCATACACATAGCTCTAACGGGGATCCATCCTACCCCCAATTTGTTCTAAGGAACAGCTGGACGCGGTCTTCTTACCACCGCGCCTAAATAGCACGCGCATATAGCTGAAATTCAAAGCCAATTTTCTCGAAAGTGAAACGCGATATCAAAAAATTGTATCTCATATTTTCGTCTTATTTTGGCTGGTAGAATCCCCCCCCCCCCCTAGAGTATTGACTATCAGCAGAGTAATAGATATCCACCCTGAATAATAGGATGGATCTTATCCGCAAGTTTCTGGTTCAAATCTTCAAACACATCGGTTCGCTACCATGCTTTACGCGCCCCCCGCACTCGTCTAGCCCCAACGAAACCTAATATCCAGAACAAATTGAAAAGTGCAATGCGTTGTGTCGGAATAATTAAACAGAAATGCTAAACGATTTTTATTAATATCTCGGAAACTAATAAATTCCCGAAGCAACAAATTTTGAGATTTAGGGTCCACAAGCGCTCCCCACCCCTCCCCTCAAACCATATATCGATCGGCCACTGGGGCCATTCGGAAGAACAGCCGGAAAAAGTAAAATTATGGTCGGTGCTTTCGCGCTAACTAAAATCCGTGCGCACTGCCTCCGAGTAGCTCCATCGGACACAATGAGGACGTGTTACAAATCCGTTCCCCTGTCTTTACCGATTATCTGAATCTAACCTGAATCGATCGCCCCAAAGTGGGCGAAATTGAAAAAGAGCGAGTCCTCAGCTCCACCGACAGCGTGACAAATAACACTCGGAAGAATTGTGCCGCGCGACCGATTATTGTGCTACCGGAAGCGGATGTGTGAAGCGACGGGGAGGGGTGAGGAGCGTTGCGCTGCTTGTCGCGAAGAATAGAGAGCCGAAAACGAGCATTGAGAGTCTTAGAAACGGAGAACGACGCCTTGCATCCGCCCTGACGAGCGAGTACCAACTCGAAGCCGCAGAGAAAAAATTCCAGCGAAGCTCGCACGGATCAAGGAATATCCGCGAAAATTTTCAAGGGGAAGTCGAAGCTGCTCGTTTCAAGAACCGTCGACCTGCCCGAACATTCGGTGAAGTGCTTCCTCTGTTGCGCAACGCATGGACCGCTAAATAGGTTCGACGCATCGAGAATGAGTCACGCGGCTGTGATCGGTATCGCGATCGAAATATACCTATACGTATTTGGATCGGGGATCGAATGTTTCATCGGACCGTAAACACATCTTTTATGGGTACAGAGCGGAGGGCTGACGCGCCGGCGTGTTATGTCTTTGTGGGGAACGATATCCGTATCGCGTTTGCTTATCAACTTTGATACCGCTATCGACTCGAATTGTTCTCGATGCTGCGAGCCGCTGCACCGGAAGCGCGCCACTGTTCCCCTTTTCCTCTCTGCGGATTTACTGTCGATGGGGCGAGGAGTCTTGACTAAAACCGTTCGTCTTGATGCAAATATCGGGCAACGTGATTTTGCGTGCGATAGAACAATTTCGTCGATGCTGACTTTACGAGTCGGGTAACCGCGATTCCAAGGAGCAGGAACGTGTGTGGAATTGCGGGAGGTCAGGGCTCTATGCCATCATAGGCGATTGGGTTGCTCTGTGTAACCAATCTTTCGTTCCAAATACGAAATGGCAGGCTGATTAGTTGAACGATAGCTGGTTCGATTGCTGGAACGATTCCTGGAACAGATACGTGACCTGGTGTTCCTGCCTGGGTGGCGCGGATCCCTGGATTCTTATCTGCGCGGAGTGACACCTAAACACCGAGGAACCAACATCAAACAACACGACAGTCGATCTTCTCCCCGGTGTAAACACTTTCGGGTATTGTTTTCCCGACTCGATGTTATCTCCAGGTGATTTGTCCCGTGAAAAGCGATCTCTGTGAGAAAGAGTCGATGCGATAATCGGGAACCAATTCCGGCCTAAAGCTATTGAGTATATATTTCCTTTACGAATCCTTGCTGGACTCCCGGCATTTCCAGGAACCCAGTGCTCCGATACTATTTTCCTCTTTTAACAAATTACTGTAAGGGGAATAAATTGCTTTGTTATTAACGCATTGCGTAATCCACATATGGGGAGCAAAAGGAACTCTGATTTGTTGATTACGACTTACAGAAAAATAGTTTTTTTTCAAATGAATTTTTAAAGATTTTGTCAGACACAGCCATGTGATTTTTGCTATGCGCAGTAAAAGCTAGGGTTCCCATATCAATCTTCTTTAAGGATCCCACAGACTGACGCGAATATTCGCGGCGGCAGCGGATCCACCGCGGTTCAGCAGTTTTTTGAACGGTGGAGCCCTATTTAGGACGCTAGGAATAAGGTGATTCTTGGGAATTTTTTTCTAAGAAACTGTTGATCGGATCTTTCCCAAACTTTCAGGGTATTTTAGTTCACATTCCAACAATACAAATTAATTTTTTTGTTATAAAGTGTTCGGTGGAAATGGAGATATATGAACACGTTCGTTAGGACTCGCGCGCCGGAGTTGCAAATTTGCGATTGCAATGGTGGCCCCAGTTCTTCCCTGAAATAAAAAACCAAGGATTTTCTTATTTCTAGTACAGTTACATTGTCGATGAACCTAACAAACGGGGAAAAAGTTAAAAATTGGCAAATTGGTGGGACTTGAAAGAAAAAGTTACGATTCTGCTCCAAGAGATTTCGTACTATTTATGAAAAAAGACTTGTTCAATTCAATTTATTTATCAAAGTTATAGGTCCATCGGCAATGTAATTATACTAGAAATAAGAAAAACCTTGGTGTTTTTATTTCAGGCAAGAATTTGGGCCACCATTACAATCGTAAATTTGCAACTCCGGCGCGCGAGTCCTAACGAACGTGTTCCTATATCTCCATTTCTGCCGAACACTTTGTAACGAAAAAATTAATTTTTATTGTCTGAATGTGAACTAAAATACCCTGAAAATTTGGGAAAGATCCGATCAGCAGTTTCTTAGAAAAAAATTCCCAAGGATCACCTTATTCCTAGCGTCCTAAATAGACATCCTTCCCCCTTAAGGCTCCCCAAACCAACGCGAATTTCGCGGCGCGGAGCGAATCTGCCGCGGATCAGATAACACTGCCCATAAGCTGCCACGTATAAAAACACTGCAGCCTTATCTGATCCGCGGCGTCGGATCCGCTCCGCCCCGCGAATATTCGCGTTGGTCTGTGACAGCCCTTAAGATTGCACTGATTCTGGGTGGCAATGGATCAAAATGGAATGCTTGCAGCAATGAGAAATTCTTAAGTGAAGCTCGCAGAAATAGAAGCAGCCCACACCAGCCTGCGCAATTATTTTTGTCTCGCAAAAATTAAATGACTGAGCAAACAGTGGCGTTCCTCAAACTGGGCAAGAAGCGTCATTACACGTCGCGGCCGCCTGTCGTCACAGGCCAGTTGGGAAACCGCGCGCAAATTCGCTTTATTATGAAAACCTTTTGAAACCCTTTAAAATGCATTCCTTTCGGCAATCCAGCCGCGTAGCCGCTAATTGCAAAACGATTATCTCGCAACACGGTGTCGGGAGTTTGCGGCCGGACCGCTAATTCGAGTTCACTCGTCGGCAATGGTGCGAATAGTATCGTAATAAGAACATGGAACAGTGAACCGAAATAGGTGCGTACCTGTTACTTGATCCGCAGACAATGCGATAAAATAGGGACAGTTCTTCGAATAACTTCTATTACTTGCATAGATGCTGGGGGTGTCACAGTCTGGCTTAAACAGTTGCGGTTACAGGTGCTTGGGCGAGAAATGTGAGGCAGAATATTTTTAGATACAAGGAAGACAGTTGAGGAACAGGCGATCGCTAAGGAGAATCACTTAAAAAATGAATTATGCGAATAAGAAAAGAGATAATGAGTGGAAGCAATTGCATGGAGGAACTAGAGTACGTAACCTCGATGGTTCACTAGGACTCTATTCAAAATAATATTACGAACTTATGTATTTATAATAAGATACAGCAGCAGGAAGAAAATCTAATATGTGCATATCTATATTGTTGCGGGGCACCGTGTATAACTTCACGGCCTGCTGGTGCTCGCATTCGAAGTTAGAAGCCGAAGACGGTCGGTATTCACCGACCGAGATTGTTATTGATTTACCGTCAGTCTTGGACGAACTGGAATCGGTGACGGAAGTACCAAGATTATTCTAACTGATGTTTGAATTCGTTACAGCATATTAAGCTATAGATGGCGCTCTGATCACTGTATTGTTGCGATTACATAAGAAATTATACATGTTCCCACAGTATGTTACAAATAGTCAAGGGGGTTCCCTGGAAATTACCACTGTCTCAATATATTTAGATACATAGAGTAGCAATGTAGGGTAGAGGCAGGTAATGTGGAACGGCACGTAATATGGAATTTCGTAAAATTTCGTTAACGAAACAACGAACTCTTCGGTCAATCGAGTATAGGGCAGACCGGGGTAGATTGTAACGAAAACAGTTTTCATAGGTTTTTCTCGAAAGTGTTTTCCTCAATCAGGAAATAATTTGCGTGATTTACTTAATAATTAGCTTCATCTTAAACAAATCTGAACCTTTGTTACAATGTTCCCGGGGTAAATTTTAACACAGCTATTTTACTTATTTAAATACAAATATGAACGCAAATAAACATTTCAAAAGAATATAAACGAAAACACATATCATTATTAAACATTTGATATACATGAGTTAAACGATAATTGCTTATTCATCTGATTCTATCAAAATCTTCTTTTTCGCTTTCTTTACTTTTGTCTTTATACTTTTTTTTATACTTTTCGGATTCTCCGTTGTTCTCCTGTGCGTCTCGAGCATCTTTTTTCTGCGTTGCCAGCAAATAGCTTGCTTTGTCACCATTTACAGCGGAGTAACTAGTAGCATGTTACAATTTACCTCGAGCTTGAATTTTCGCGTTTCATCTCAGCAAACGAGAAACTAAACATCAAGTTACTAAAATGCGTACACATTATAATAAACCAATGTGTACTGATTCGTTTGCGACAAAGAAGCAAAAATTCAAACAGTTTCTAATGACGGTTAATTGAAATAAAACTGGTAAAACAACATTTACTTACGTGCTCTAAATACCAAAATTCTGGGCTATAGCCACAAATTGAATACATAACGCTCGTTTGTGTCACTAAAACCGACGGTGCTGATATCGTTAAGCAGCTCTCGGATGCTGTGGGTTGCCAGGTTTGTCGTTCAAAAGATTTTACTTATGTTACAATTTACCCCGTGTTACAATCTGCCCCGGTCTCCCCTACTACATCCCTAGACACAATAGACGATACTGACAATTGAGTATCAGTCGGGCATCCATCATTGAAAGAGAAACGTTTATATTTTTCGTGGGGTGTAAAAGTTTCTGAAAAGAGCATCAAACAGTTGAATATTGTAGTGAAGGTATGTTACAAAGTATTACTTTGATATAATTTATCATTAAATACGTGTGTCCTTGATTATTCAACAATAGTTTACCAATAAAGTTACTTTCTTTTTAGTATAATTCTTAATTTCTACTTAATAAATCTTCATTTTTACTAAAAGAAAGTAAAGATTTTTTAAGTTTTCTTTACAAATTTCCTAGGTGTTCCATATTAGGGCCCATTTTTTTCCAACGGCTGATTTTCACTCTTTTAAGTTTTTTTTTTACTATAATTGCAAAACAATTGGATTTTGTTTACATTTAACGATGTAAATATGATCATGCATTAGTTCCTTCGTCCCCTCATGTTAGCTTTATTAAGAAAAAAATTCCCCTACTTTTGACAAACTTTTGAAATCAGATGTTCCATATTACCAGCCTTTACCCTACGTATATAAAACCATGTTTAACAGATTTAAAAATAACAATTTCAAAGTTTCTCCCGAGTGAGCATATTTAGTAGAGTAATTAAACTCGATAATTCTCAAGCTCGTGCCTCTCTAAATAGTAATTAAACATCCGAAGCGGCGGCAGAAAAAAAGTTGCTCCGTCGCGGCGACGACCGCGACGTCATCGGGTGATGATCATCGAGATCTCAAGCAGCGCGGCAAACGATCTCGAAGAGTTTACGAGAGAAGCAACGTCCGGTAGGCAGTCTCACAGTAGCCCAAAGAGTCGAAACATCTGTTTGACATCCCTGTTTGTCAAGGCGTGACTCGGCACTTGCGCCAAGCCTCCGCACAAAAGGGATCCGTTCCCGTCCTCCTCGATCATCGTACTCTCGCGATCGATCTATGAACTGCGAGCCATTCGCATCCAATTACGCGTGAAAATCGTAAACAATCGCAGACAGATGGCTTAGAAGGTAACTTTTTTTTTTTCTTCCGTCGACGTTTCTTTCCCTTTTGTTTGTTTGCTCCCGGGTTTATTCTTGGGCGCAGTTCGATAACGATTGAGTCCCGATAGCTTCCCCTTTGGGGTTCAAGTAGGGGCCACTCGAGCCATTGTTCGCGCCACTTGCAATCAAATTTATTCTCACTCGCTCTTCTTCCTCGTTCTGTCAATACTCGTAGATATTCTGTACTGTATAACACCTCTCTTCCGAATAACAGAGATTTAATCACAAACAAATGAAACCGATGGTAAATTTCGTTCTCTGCCGCCGCAAAATTATAAAAGTGTCCGGAGAGGAACTGTTTATTATTTAAAGTTCTTGAACACCTGCGCAGTTCGTGTTGCGCTGTTAAATATTCCGGGACACTCAAATAATCATCCAGTACCCGAAGAATCCTCGAGAAACGAAATTCGCTCGGTATACTAATAGAATCCTCGTAAAACCCTAGAAATAAATCGGTTATGCGATCGAGCGAGCATTAACAGGGTCACGGAATAAGGGAGAAGGGTGGAATCGAGTAGGGTGATGGAATGGGGTGGAAAGGTGAGGCTGGTTTATGCGGTATCGAACCCAACCATTATGACACGGCACTGCCGTGTCTTTGCGCCTCTACACACCGACGAAAACGGATTTCCGTTGTGTGGCTGCTCCCGCGGATCACTTGTTGCTTGATCCTGCGTGGGTCAGGCTGCGTTATCACTCGCGGCACAGTTTGATAGCGCTCCAAACTCAGTTCCCCAGCAGCCTGCAGGCTCACTATACGCTGTTCATTCAGCTTTGATATCTAAAAGCCACGTCAATCGCAGCAAGGTTCATCTGAACAACGTTATCGCTCCGTTTTCACGCTAAGAAGTGTGTGCGTCGCAAAACGAAGGGACAAAATGACTGACAATTCTGTCCCTCAACGCTGAATAGATACCTACAGATAGAGGTTCACCTTTGATTGGGTTTACTCGAATCACAAGTAGGCACTGTAGTGGCAATCAGTCGATTCAGCATCGAATTTACATAATCTCTGTCATCTGGCATAAATCCACGATGCTTTTATGGAATTGTGTAGCTAACAAGGGAACATCCTGAACCTGGAAACTTAAAAAAATTCTGAAACTTCGTGAATATGTAGGGAATTTCCCCCTGATTACAACGCAATTTTTGTTTGCTGCCAAATTCACTCTAAGGGGCTGTAATTCACCCCTGAAAACTCGTGAAATGTAAAATAATTCTTCCACCAAACGATAGATCTAATTAAAAGAAGTAACTTTTGCCTTGAAACTTTTTTTCTGTCTCTTACAGTTCGGGAGTTATAACAGAAAATCGAGAAATAGCCGAATTTTCGGGGGTTAATTTCACCCCCTTCGAGTGAATTTGGGCAGGAAACAAAAATTGCGTTGTAATCGGGAGGAAGTCCCCTAAATATTCACAAAGTTTCAGAATTTTTTTGGAATTTTCCGTTTCGGGATCTTCCCTTGTAGGTACTCGCATGAGATAGTTTTCCTCCATGGGTATTGGTTAATTGAATCCAAGATCTTTATATCCATATAGATATGAAATTGATTATTTAAAAATAAGACGTTATTTCGAGTGATGTCCTTTTACCCATGTCCAATTATCGTTACCCGTAATCTGTAAACGATCGCTCGTCATCCTTTATTGAAATAAAAAGTGACCGAACTCGCTTGGGATCGCAGCAGGGGCTCCATAAAAATATTTTTAGACGATTCCCGGCCGGGGAGAAAAAGTCGGGGAACCGGCCCGATCGGAACATCACGCTACACGTGCAGTCAATACGTCTCGAAAAATACGAGGACCGAATTTTCGGAACCGAACCTCCTGCTCCGAAGTCACGCTCCCACCGCTCGTCCCCTCACTTCCGATTTCTCGAGATATTTTTCAGAGGCCGTAGATCCCCGGAAAGAGTTTGTCACACTTCCGATGGGAAGGGGGCTTCCACCCACACCGTGGCATTTTTTATGTTCCAATTACATGTACGTCTTTTCGAGGTTAATCTTTTTTTAGTATTCTCATAGAAATGTCGAAAAAGAGCAATGTGACGATGATCCCCCTTCAAATTTCTACTACGGGCGAATTCCACTTACGCCCAAATCGCCCGAGCCTAAGACCGTAGGAATTTTCCGTTATTGTATTAAAATGAATATCATAAATTATATGTTCCTGTTTTCGAGTCGTAATTTAAAAACCTGTATTTCCCGATAATGGCTCTTTCGCACAATTCTATATTTCAAGAGATTTTCATAAATTTTGGAATGTTAACCACGGGCGTTCCGGGCGAATTGGGCGTAAATGGAATTCGCCCTATGTAGGTAGTTGCGTTGTAGGTTCACCTTTACGTGTGTTTGTTACTTATTGCGCACTTCTCTTCCTTCGTGGGTTCATCACCTCTGATCCCTTAATCAATGCTGTTTCATTTCAACAATAGCAAGTGATCGCTAATATTAACACTTTAAGGATTAACACTCACTAAATCAGATTAGTTCTCAAAACCCACCCTACAAAACCGGGAGCGCAACCAGCGAGCTGAAAACCCAGACGTTCATATTTTCTTCCGTTCGTTATCATTTCATCAAAGAAAGAATCAGTATCTAATTCCTATCCGTTGTTATTTCTCAGCGGTCAATTCAACTCTTGCGTCTACTTTACAGACAGCGCAGTGGCATTGATGCCGAAGCTGACGATGGTCCGATGGGACGGAAAGAGTCGAAAATGTGGAATAATATGTTTTCGTACAAGACTTCGTTATTAAAAACCTGCGTCTTCAAATTCGCTAAGTACGCGGTACTTAGTTGACAATATGTTTACATTTATCGAGTGACACCTTTACGGTTATCATATCTGTACGCAACGTCACATAACATTCGCGAGTGGCTTAGGTGACGTCTCTGCTATAAACAGTAGCATTAATGTGACCCCACAAGTAACCTACAAAACGATGAACGTAAGTCGTACCTATCTGGCGATGTACGCGTACAAACTCAGAGAATCTACGAAAATGACTTTCCTGCAAATGAAGCTCCTTACGTGAGAGTTTCGCTCTATAATGCCGACTTACTTCTATGCAAGGAACGGCAGCTTTTCTGTTTACATCTACAAAAGCTCTCTATCACTTCTGTCGCAGTAGCTTCAAACGGCCGCCCCCTGTCGTGCGACCTCGGTGGAAAAACTCTCAGTAGCCCTCCCCCCCCCTCGTCCCGAAATCCTCGCGCTGTCCCGCGACTTCAGGTATAGACATCGGTTCTCCGGGATCCGTGGGCTGCGTGACGCCTCCCCTTTCACTCCTCGCCCCCTTCGCGCCCCCCACCCGCAGCATTTCCCCCCACTTTCCGCGGCGAAGCCGCAGGCAGCAGCCGATCCCGAGTTTTCCGCGGTCAATACTTTCGCGGCTGGATATAAAACGCTCGCGATAAACGTATCGAGATAAAGCGGCGTGCTATCATTGGCCCGGGCCCTTCTCCTCTCCCCTCTCGTCCCTCTTCCTCCCCTCCCCTTGCACGCCACGTTCAAGAATCTCGTATTTGTCCGGCGCGGATCGCGAGTTGCCAAGAGAGAAGAGAGAGAATGCCTTCGTGTTGGCATACCCGAGAATGAAAGGAGAGACAGACAGAGAGAGAGAGAGAGAGAGGGGGAGAGGGAGAGGGAGCGAGAGGGGGGAATCGCGTCTTTCTCACGTTTCCCTCATCCCCTCGATCGTCTTGGACTCGATCCGAGTTCGATGCCTCAGAACGCTGCGACGACTACGGCGACGGAACCCGGAGGAAGGGCGGGAGGGACGGGGGTGAACGAGGAAAGGGAAAATCGAGCGAAAAAGAGAGCCAGAGAGAGAGAAACGCGAAACGAGGATCGTCGGCACCGCCCCCTTTTTTAACCACGCCTACCCTCGATATAATATTATATCCACCCGTGACCCCCTCACCCTCCCACACCCGCCCCAATGCCCCCTCCTTTTCCTTCCCCCGCAGCAACACGCGGAGGAGACCTGTCCCGCGGGTTCCTGTACGTGTGCGGAGAGAGATACGCTTATGTCGGACGCGTATTATACCCACACACGTTCGCCGCGGTATGCTCTCCTTCGTGGCAGTCCTCCGTTCAGGAACGCTGATGGATACCAAGAATTGATTTTCCTGATTCTTAGTGACCATTTCGATTCGGAACTGTTTTAGGCATGCCCGCGTTGCAGGACGTCTTTGCTTCGGGGAATTATTAGATGGCTCTATTTTTTCCATGACTCCGCTTGAGATTCTCCCCCATGGATGTTGGGTGGACTCTGGGTATACGTTTCCTGAGATTGCTGTACAGTATTTCAGATTTTCAAATCGTTTCTGTGATTTATGCCACTGCGAGCATTTATGTTCCTGTGATTTTTATGTGACTCGATGACAATGAAATTTCAAGCTCTCTCGGGGCTCGAGAAACTTATATGGTAGCGCTTAAGGACGTTAAATAGGTACTCCCTGGATACTTCTTCGATTTCTGATGGGTTTGAGTTGAGCGTTTCTACTTGCTCTGCATTTGCGACAGGTTGTTTTCGGCCAGGTGTTGTCTCTAATGATATTGCTGCATATGACTGTCTTTAGTGTTAAGAAGAATAATTCTAATTACTAATGACAGGTCTCCATGCAAAACTCAGTCTTTTGCAGAGGTTCTCAGTCTCTGAATAGGATGTTTCCGAGATTAGAGAAGAGAAAATCTGTATAAGTTCTCCTCTCACAAATTTACCCCAAAGCCTGAAATTTTAAAGTCGCTCGTTCATAACTTCAGAAATCTACATTCAGAACCAACTTCCTATCAAATTTGCAGGTAAGTATGGTTAACGCTACCGATATCGATTTAAGTGGTGCCAACGGGTAATAGCGAATTAAATTAAACGAGACTTTAATGCGCAACCGTAATCAGATAGAGAATAGATTGTTAGTAATAGACTTTTAATTAGTTGATCAGTTCCTAAGAAGTTGATTACTTTCTCGATTGAATAATTTAATTAACTATCGTGGAATGGCCATTTACACACCGACGGAATCCCATTAACTTAATTACTTACTTAGTGATTATTGGCTAATAAGGGGCAAACGGAGAAGTATACAAATTCAATCATACAATCATTCCGGCATAAATTATGAAAACTAACAGTTGCCATTCTTTATACGTATCCTTTCTAATTCTTCCGACAAATATTCCTAGAAACTCCTGCCTTAATTTTGTGCATCCCTGGGAACCGGATAGAATCTTCGAAAAACTGATACGATACTAATTAAAAAATTCCAAAACAGTGACTGGGAATAACGAAACTAACAGAAAGATTTATCTACCGTGGAGGACAATTCTAATCGAATTGGGTTTACTTGAAATCAACGAGTCTAGTAAACGAAGGAGACCCTCCAAAAGGTTGAAAACCTGATCAAACGAAACAATTCCCTGAATCTCGGAGACGCTCGTCTCAAATAGGAAATCACACTTGTCTGGCGACAAGAGAAGAACCATACTTTCAACTTGCTTTCCCGTGGAAGAGCCAAGTAACATCGATTTCAACGGCACGATCGAGGCCAAGGAAATCGATACGATTCTTCCTCGGTTCGAGCGCGCGGTTGCATACGTATGTATGTATTAACGCGACGAGCAGCTAGGAAACTCATAATTTCGCGTTCTTAACACGCGTTGTCATCTGATCGTGGCGAAGGTTTTACATAACTCCGCGAGATTCCGTCACGGCATTTCTGCCTGCACTGGTAAAATAACGCGCATCGGCGTTTCCTTTTATTGTTCGAACGATAGGAACAACGGATTACATACATACAGCCGTTGTCTATCAACGTCCCGCCTAGCCGATGATGAATCGACTCCGCGGGCGTATTCCGACTTGGAAATCGGTTGGCACCGTTGTCAAACCCAACGATGCGTTACAGTCCTGCCAATTTATCCCACACGTTAAACACTAGCGTCGAATCATCAACGTAACGGACAGACCCCACCGTCTGGGTACAGTCGTCTGTCAAATCACCTCGAAAGCAGAATTCGAGGTGTTAAATCTTCAGAAATTCCAAACTTGTTCCTAATACAACGATCACTTCAAAAACAGCGAGCAGTTTTATATATCTTTATACACCGGTTCAAATTTATTCGCGGAACAGAATTGTCCGCATATTCGTTATTCGTCCTTTCTACATCCCTCGCGCGGGAAAAGAGAGTGTCTGTTCCCTAACATCGTGCGAGGCAAAATCTTTCCGATTCTACCCTGGTTGAATCCTTTTCTCTTTCAAGTCTGCAATCATACAGTTGACATTTTACTTTTCGTGGATTCTTTTCCATGCGCCAGTCACCGCATTTGTATTTCTCTAACCCGAATAGGGTTGCAGGTGGATTTTTTCATTCGAAAGGTTCCCGAAAACTGGAAAATCGCCTGGTTAGTTCACTCCATGTATTCTAATGTCGGTTGCATAACTGAATGCTCGACGTCAAGTGTGAACAGCTGATGCGGTTCAGAATCAGCGAGTACCTCGTTCGTTTATTTTGACGCGCGTTAATTTACCGTCGCCGATCGGAATAGCGCGCGCCGTTCGTTAGCTACCAACACCGAATATTCATACGCGAATACCGATATCGTATAGACACGGCCAGATTTGCGTGCTTGAACGCGGACTGTTCGTGTACGGACACCGCATATGTGGAGCTGGTGTTACGATAACGACGAGAGTCACCGCAGGACGAGCAGAAAGAGCGCCGAGAGAAGGGTAGGAAGAAGAGTCCCGCAACAGGACACCGAGAAAATAAAAGCTCCAGAATGGACGTGGAAGCCGGGAAACAATCAAACGGCCGATTAAAGGTAGAGAAGTGGCCAGGCTATCGATAAATCGCGAAGCTGAACGCGCGATAATCGCGTTAATCCGGTGCACATCCGGCTGACGGGATTCCGCCCCCGGTTTGCCTCGTGCAAACACACTGCCACGCGCGGGGGTGAGCCGTTCGATTCCTCCTCGCTTTTTTTTCGTAGCCGCGGGGTGGTCGAGAAGGGTCAACCACGCCACGTGGTTGGCACGCGTAACGCTACGTTGTGTGTACACGTCGGAGAGAAGGAAAACATTTGCACGAGCTAAAGTTCCGAGACTATTCATCATTAAAATAATGGAAAATCTACAACCACTTGTACATGGTGTGGGTAATAAAACGGCAGATTTAACATGAAATCGCTGCAATTAAAAATCATTTATTGCTGTCAATTGTGGCCGTGTAATGAGTTTTAGCACAACGATAGGATACTTCGTGCCTAAGTCACGTCCAATGATCAGTTGCATCAAATAAATAAGATGTTCACAAATTTAACAGTAGGTACCTACTTTCTGCTATTTTCTTCCGGACCGTTAAGCCTTCGTCAACTTGGGCATTTTATTGGACGGGATATGAAGAAACCACTAATTTTCTCAACGGTACAACGATCATAGAATTATTACGAACTTCTGGAGCCGAATGTTCGGCTTACGCAACGTCCACGGGGAGAAAAAGCGCGGGAAAACGAAAGCGATTCTTACGTGGCGACGCGCGACAGGCAAATCGACCGGTCTGCAGGAGCAGAAGAAGGTCCGCGAGGAGGCACAACGTCTTCAAGTTCATGGCTGCGTTTAAAACACCATCTGCGAACGGACGTGGCCTGCGGAGCGAGCGGGTCGGAGGGGGTAGCCGGCTGATGCATTCTGACGCGTGATTATGCCACGGAGGTCAGGGAGGATCTATGCCTGACTGCACCTCCGCCATTGCCGGGGCACGATCGCCTATCTTCCACCGCTGAAACAGTCCACGGTTCCCTCCTCTCCTTTTCGGGGATCTCTCTCTGCCGGTCTCCTTCGGGTATTCCCCCGGCAATTAGCACTTCTTTATCGTGGTGGAACAATGTTCGCCATGGCCTTGAAGAGCCGCGGTTGCCATCCTGCCGCAAACAGGATTTGTCCGAGATCAAGTGGATGGACGGTCACGCGTCGCTTGCGCGGCGAACGTTGACGGAAGGTGGTTTACGAGCTTGATGAGACGCGGAATTTACAGCCGCTTCTGGAAAATCGTTGACGCAGTTTTCTAACAGTAGCAGGCTATTGTATCGCGAGCATAAAAATGCAATCAATTCGCGATCACTTGATCGTTGATATTCAGAAAGGGAGGGGGTGCAGCTCGTACTCGATCCATCTTAGAACAGGATGAACAGGCAACGAAATAATTTTCTCCCGTCAACTATTCGCTTCGTCAAGGGTTGAATCAGTCACCGTAATCTTTCGCGTTGATATTTGCATGCCTAATTCTCTCGCCTTGTGCTTCGCCGCTCCCCCCAAATGGCCCATTTTTCACGGCACCAAGACTGCAACCTGAAGGGTGATTCCTCTAACCACCGGCGGAGAGTCACCAGCCCAAAGGAGCATTAAAGATCCGCCGAAGGAAGCCGTCGAGGAGCCGAACCGAAAGGGAAATTATTCAAAGTAAAAGAAAAAAGGAGGAAATACTTCTGCGGAGCCCTTGACACGGAGGAGCTCAAGTGTGGAAAGCCACTTCAAAGCCACGGGCGCTAATTGGATTTACAACGAGTTAGTCCTCCGTGGACCAAGTTTCGAGTAGCTGCGAACCGGAGCGCCACCTGCGTGTGTATACATCTTTTGTGACCAAAAGTGCAAGAGGGAGAGGGGTTAAATCGGCCGGGCAAGTGAACTCCGATGACTTTTTTCACTTTCTTCCTTCTTTTCTTTTTCGACAGCGCAGAACGCGAAGAGTGTTGGAACATGAGAGCCGTGACAATCAGAAGTGGCATCGAAGAACGTTATGGATGTGAGAACATTTCGGGTTAGGTTTGGGGAACGTTTCTTGATACAAAAGTTCTGGTTTCTGCTCCTCGCAGGTTTCACAAATTTTCAACAACATATTCGTCTTGTGGTGGCGCCAGAGCTCAGTGCTGACACCCACGTTCACATTTCTAGTTCCCTATCTCCATCGAAATAAGCCTCTTCACTGCAACAACAAATGTAGCAACGATTCCAGCGAAAAGCACAATTTTTTTCTGGAAGGTAGATTCAGTTAAAGTGAACCTAGTTAGCCACGTACAGTAGTGCTTCATAAGCTGCACGGGGCCTATCCTTCAGAAAACGCACGACGACGTCCCTACCCTGAGTTCTATCTCACTCACTCTCGGCGTGTCTTGTTTGCTGCCTCCAGCGGTGGGTAGGCTCGAGCCTGTGATAAAAATCGTGACCGTGATCCGAAAATTGCACGCGAGCGGTCCCGAATGGTCGTGCTAATAATGAAGCACTACTGTACACAACTCGTTCGTTACAAGAATTACAATAAATTTCTTTAGGTCAATGTAAGCCCTGCTCCCGAGGATTGATTTGTCGCGTGTCGAATTCCAACGGAGGGGTTCGTACGCGGGGTTTGCAGCATAGTATCGAAGCCATGTGTTCGCGAACAGCACCACAAAAGCCGCAGCCCCCGTAAAACATAAAACGCAAAAAACCAACCGGCCGATACACATTTTCGCGGGCGCGGGTTTCATTCAACAGGAACCAGTTTCGGGGCCAATTCCTTTTCCCTGACGCCACTCTTCCACCGGTTGACGCCCGATTTGCATATACCCCGGTCCTACTGATCTGCATATCGGGTGTCGCTCAAATTGGGTCCGCTGCAAGGGGTTACCCCTGGGCCCCTTTTCCCTTTCTTCTCGACGGGAAAAGGGGCAGCCCCTCTCTCTCTCTCTGCGACGCTGTGTCGCGCATTGCGAGCCTCGGATTGGATGGGCTTCTGAACACCGTGAGGGCATCGAGAGCGGTTAATTCGTGATCTTTAGGGCGTCCAGGCGGACAGAGTCCAATTTGGGGGCCTGAATTCGTAGACCCTCCGCACCTACATACCGTCTGCACCGCTTGATCTCTCGGCTAGTTGGCGTTGCCGGCTCGTCGAACGACTTAACACGAAACCGACTAACGTTCACGCGAATCAATTAAAAGCGAGCCTCCCGCGTTACTCCGCCCTGGCGCAGGAATCAGCGGTAACGCCAGCGATATAACAAGTGCAGGTGATAGGTAATTAGAGGCAGCGTTCGCAACGGATCCAAGGTGAGTCTACTTAATCCTCCCCGGCCGGTCGTTTACAGCCGGAAGCAAGCGGTCTGATTCACATTGGCCGAGTAATATCTAACAGTCCGGGGCCGGCTTCGACGACATTGTGTCCCGACTATTCAAAACATACGGGCACACACGTGCTACTTGGCCGCGTTATTTCGAGCGACCCGTTTCCTCGGTGGCACGGCGACCGTCACTGGGCCTTTTTTTCCTCCTCGCAGCACTTGTCTCCCCTCGGATCGGAGCGGCTTCGTTCGTTTTATGCGTTTCGGAAACTGAAAAACACAGCAGCAGCGTGGATCGACGCCTGTCTCCCGGAAGCGACAGAGCCGCCCGCTGAGAGTCATTAAGCTACGAGTAGCGTCAAGGTGTTCCCCTGTGAAACATGTTCCTTCTGTCGAATTCGAAACGGTCGTAGGTGATTTGCGATAAAGTGCCAGGGACTCGCTAACCCTTGAGGCATCTGGACACTAAAGTGTAAGATATACTTTGGTGAGCTAGACTGTTGCCACTTCAAAGCTGGACGAGGGGAGAAACATCGCGTATCCCACATATATGCCTCGGTGTCTTTAACGAAATTCCAATTAGTAGCGAGTAGCAGTAGATTTCTTTCGATGAACAAAGGAGGCAGTCGCTTTCCTCGCGGCCGGATCCCGTTAAGACGGAGCCGGATGCGGCTCGTTTTAGCGACGTTTTCGCGGCGCCGCTGGCCGCGCCGAAAGTGCAGAAAACCGTGGCCGCGCGAAAATAGCGGTAACTCGGTATAATGCAATGCAGTAGCTAGCGGATACGTTGTTAACAGTAATGCTTTCGCATCGCGCTCGCGACTACGCACATACCTGTCGCGGGGCTACCTTTTTTTCGCGCAGATACAATAGGCTCGCGGATTAGGAAAGGTCCTCAGCGGTTCTATCGGTCAAAAGTGTGGTTAGGTTTCAAGTACCACCGCCATAACAATGTTGCGCTCCGTGACATTCTTCGGCGCGGAGCTCCCCTGAACTATCTTGCATACTGTCAAATATCTGTATCAAATAATAATTCTGAGAGTAGTATCTTCTTGTAGAATACAGTTGTTGTTATTAAATATGAACGAATTGAGAGTGCAACTGATTCGGATAGTTTCTCTACGATTTTCGAAATACTTATTACTGCGTGCTTCAAGTTCCAAGTTGTCCTGCATGGGAATGTAGGTTGGTATCCCTGGTGTACCAGTAGCGCGTAGAGGTTAGGAATAAGAGACATCGCAGAACTACGCGAACAAAGAAGACAACTGAAAGACAAGGATTTATTTGGGGATTATTGGGAAAAGCGTGCTGTAAATCCGTAAAAACAAAGTCCCGATCTCGAATGGAACAAAAGGAAAAGTGGAAATCCTTTTTTTTTACAAACGAACGACCGCTTTATATCGACTACAAATTAGTACCGCAATGGTGACCACGCAGAGAGCAGCGAAGTTCGCAGCTCGCAACCGGAAGCATGGTTCAGGTGTTACTTATATCCCTTATCAGGACGTGGCGGTCGTTGCGACCCCATGAGACGGTTCGTGGCTCATTGTCCACGTCCGAAACGGACGGCGCAAGGCCGTATAAATATCGGGCCACAGTATCGCGCATGCATATCGCTCGTTTCCCCGCAGCTACTCTCTCTTTCTCCATCCTTTTCCTCAAGCAAGCGTTTCTCGGGGTTGCAATGCAGCGAGCGATTGTTGGTACCACTGTGTCAGAACCGAGCGCGGGACTAAAGCGGTGGAAGAAGTACCGCTATCTACGAGTGCTGTTGTATACCGATACGATAGTGTGAAATTATTAGTCAGTGATTTCAGAAAATTGCGGCCCTCGAGTAAAATGGAACACCTACGAAAGTCAAATACGGTTACCGCAAATGATGGTGTAGCGAGGTTATGAACGTTAACGACGTTGGTCAGTGGTGGACCTAGCATCTTAAAGATCACGTGATTGGAATCTCATAGATCTATAACCACTAAAGAAATTAGAAAACAATGGAGAATACACCTACAGTCTAAGGGTCTCGAAATCGGAGAAGTTTAAGCAGCAGCGCACGGTGTCGCAGATTCCTGCCGCTATTGGTCCGCCCATCGGAAGGCCTCGCTAATTTCTCCGCGCCTCACTGTTCCCTTGCGCTTCTTTCGTTCCCAAACGTTATCATCATCGCTCTTTACGAACGCATTTGCATCGGCCCGTAACCACTTCTGAGCGGAGCGCTACTAAGAAGAACAGGAAGAAGAAGGAGACGGCGCGGCGGAACGACGGGGAAACGCGAAGGAGGAGGACGAAAAAGAAACGGAACCGTCGGAGGGGGAACGTGCGAACGGCGTTGCTTAATAACCCGTATACCGATTCGCGTACGCTCGCAATCACGCTGGTGTTGGTCGGCGTGCGCGCACACCCGCCGCGTGCACGCCTCACACAAGCAACCCAGACGCGGTTGTGTACGGTGGTCGAGATACGCGTCTGCTTGCTCACCAAGGCGTCTGGCGTCAGCGCACGGATGCGGTGGCGGCTCAGCCGCGCGATGCGCGCGCGTAATTTCGTCGATTCTAATTGCGATGAGTTACAATTAGAAAGCGCACTAATTGAAAGCGTTTCGCAATGCGCGATGGCGCAAAGGTTCGCGGATCTTCGCGAGCCGTGTGATTTACCGGCTCGACGTGGGATACACGCGTCGTTGCGAGGCCGAGCGTTCACTTCGAATGCTTTGATTCCGGTGACGACTCGCTGCTCTGAATTTATGACTAATTGGACAATTTGAAAACTTTTGGTGGAACGTTGCGAAATTCTATCGTTCGTCGTCGATTTTTAACTGTGCAATCAGCGGGACACAGGGCGCAGAGTATGCATTAAAGATAAACATTTGAAATCCTCTTTTGCCGCCATTTTTTAACGCGATCCTCTTCTCCTCCAGTACATAACCTCAATTTCTATGTTACTTCAATATCAACATCGTAGAATGCAGCAGTTTTCAACGTACGCGTTGCTACAGTTCGTTTATATAGCCAGTATGCTGTATTATATTGCGCTGACTGTTTAAAGATCGCCATCAGTACATAATATCTTCGAATACACAGTACAAAAGGAAATAACGAAATCTAGCAGTTATTCACTAAAAGCAACGTTTTTCTGTAATCTCCTTCTTTACCTACTGTCGATTCCAGAAAATTAGAAAGAAATTACTATGAATACAATTTAGGGAACCTCATCATTCCTAGAGATTATTACAATTTCTACGAATTATTCAGTACAATGCATGACATTGCGCTGTGCCAACTACTTGCTTGCCCCAAAGTAACTCCCAAAAAATTCCCTGCATTATTGTACGTATGTATATATTGTTACCGATAAATCTCCATGCAGTTAACAGCAAATTGGTCGCATTTTCAATATACAGCGAGTAAAGGAATGAGAACGATCTAGATGTGGACTGAACAGCGTTCCCCTAAAAATGTCGTTTTTTCTTCCCAGCGGGTCATTTCGAGAAGTCGCGTCAAGTTACGGAGGAGATAGGGGGTCTCGGAAACGCGAGAAACGACGATATGCGCGCGCGTGTGTTTGTATTAAATTAGTTTCTATTCGATTGGTCTCAATGCAACGCTTCCGCAGAGAATCTGCCACGGCGCAGCCACGCACACACCTAGCCAGAGCCTACTTAAGGCCTGTACGCAAGTATCCGTTTAATACTCGCCTCTAGTGGCGCACCGTCGAACCACACGTTACACGCTCGCGAGCGCCTCCGTACGTATGCAACAGTGGATATTACCCCGTCATCTATGCCGGCGCGTACTTAACGTACATTCACGGCCGATGCACAGATAACTTGGCCGAGTAGACCGTAGAAACGCGAGTAACGCCAAGGCGTTCGAGGATCGCTTTGCTTTACGAGCGTTTACGTGCGCCCAGAGAATTCCGCGCGGTGCGTGCTGTTACACGTGCACGTCAGCCTCTTCTCTTCTTTTTCAGGGCCCCGGGATAGGGAACGTGGTGTTTGCCCACGTAACTCTGGATCGATTACGAGCGTCGAACGATCGAGTGGCACTCCATCTATCGTATCTCTGCGTCTCCGTGTACGTAAGTACATTAAATACTTCGATCCCTGGCCCGAAGTTTCTTAGAGCTGCGCGTTTCAGCGGAGGGATGCCAGCAGTGGCGGATTTAAGAAAAAGGCCCAGGTGGCAAACGTTCTGAGGGGCCCGTTTCTTCGGGAAAACGAAGAGATAGTTTACTAAAAACGGGCCAAGCGTAATAGTACGAAGAAAGGAACGTAGTATTTATTGCATAATTTTTTGTTGGAGATGGGGCCTAAGGGGCAACTGCTCATCAGCCGCCCTGTTAAATCCGCCACTGGACACCAGGAAGGGGTTCTAAGAATTAAGAAATATCTTCTGAGTAGCGGGTGACTGAATTTGAGGCAGGTTCCTAATTTCCAGTGCAGCGCGTGACGATGGACGAATAATGTAGGCGAAGCTTTCTGCGCGTTCAGCCACCGACTGCATATCTGCCCGGATGAGAGCAGAGAGCACGATGTTCCAAATGAAGTAACAATTGTGACGCATGGCTGTACCGATTACGAAAGTTCGATATCCCACAGAGTTTTGCGCTGCGCGCTAACTGTTGCCGATTGCGGTAAATCCTGCCAGCGATGCCCGCGACGCCACCAATAAATTTCCGCGGGCAGCGCGCGCGTTTGTGAATCACGTGCAGCTGTTATTGTCTATTTTTCTTTTTTTTTTTAGAAAAGAAGAAACTCGGTCTGCCGTGACGCGATTGCAGGGGATTGCGATAAATTGTCCGCTGTATCGCGATGTCCTTCCGAATAATCCTAAGAAATCCGATTTTCCGGACCGGAAACCGCGTGTCGCCGATAATCGGCTCGGGAACGCCCGATCCGTATTCGCGATAATCGCTTTTCTCCAAGCGGTTTTTCAACAACCGAACAGAACTGCGCAGTGCAGGTTGGGTAATCAATATCCAACCTGGTAAACGAGAGTTAAATACGCTTACTATGTTCAGGACAAAGTCAATTGGTGGCTCAAGGCCATTCTTCCCACTGCAAGAAAAATGTACCTAACGGTGGGGATTAGCCGTCATAATAACTTTCAGCGGCCAGCTGATTTTACACTGGATTATAGAGAACTTAAACACCCCCCTCCCCCCACCCCCGTGTGCATAATTCACTGTCAATTCATTCACTGAATAAAAGACTACAGACATCGACAACTGTCCCTCGCCGTCTCCACCTCCAACCTTGGGCAAAGAGTCGAAAAGCCAGGATCCCAAAAAACCGTGGTACATTCCCGCGGGTCCGGATCCATTCTTCCCAGTGCGGCTTCTCAAATCTCTCAGAGAACCGGCTAATCGCGTTCCCAAACGGCAAGTCCAGGCCTCAAATTGAATCACCCGCGACGCATTTCCGCGCGCTGTCCGCCGAAGGCTAATTAACGTTTCGCAAGTTTCCTCGGCGACAGAGGGCGCCGCAGGTGTAATGCGTGAGTTCCTAATGCGCGCGCGAACGGAAGTTCGGCGCAGACGGACTCTCGGCTCGAATTGAAGGAACTTTTCGGCGAAACGATAAACCGATTTGCCGGTCGGGCGCTAGTTAGCCAGACACGGGACAGCCATATTCGCGCTTCGGCCATTATCCTGTTTCGGACGCGACTGTAATTAAGCCTGTTTCCGGGGATTACCGCGAGCTCGCGCGGGCCCGCGTCTGCTCCACCGTATATCAGCACAGGACTGCGCGTCTGGATTCTGGATCCCGTGATCGGAGCCTACCTTTTCTTTCTGGTCGGGGTCCATCACAGAAGCTGGAGCAACTACCAGCAGAGAGGGAGGAGGACAGTTTCCAGAAATCGTGTCGCCTGTCTTCCGCCAGGTGACTCAATCCAGTTCTTACCATTTAGCGAACGTCTCGTCAGGGATTGCGGCCTATTAGGCGCATCGAATCGGTAACAGAGGTGATTATCTTTTAATTTCTATAAAGAGAGGTTTATCCCGGAGATGCAGGAGAGCGACGTCAGTCGTAACGCGATGCGATTGAACTTGGTAAATAGGAAACGATTTTTGCTCGCAGTAATCTAGCTACCTTTTCAAGCAGTTAACGAACAAGTGCAAAGGGGAAGGCGAATCTAGTTCCCCGATGGCTTAGCGATGTTGGTCATCTACTTCCTGTTAATCGTCGAGCATTCAGTAGCTCTCGGTAGCTACCGCCCCTCTTATTTCCTACCACGAAAATCATCCAATTTCCCGGCTCACGCCATCATCCAGCTGTCCAGATTTCCCACGTGTCGCTGGATTGCTGCGTTTCCTAGCAGCGGGTGGTTAAGCTGTGCCGGCGCACAGTGGCCAGCCAGTGGTTTCCATGAACGGGTTCCCCCGGACAGAATGTCAACCATCCCCCGTTTTAACCAACGAAAGGGGCGTCGGGCCAGCGGGCGCGCGCGTGTGTGAGCATCGATATACATCGACCGCGCGCGTCTTCCTCATTAGGAGGATCGGTCGATTTCGTAGGTGCTCTTTTGACGCGGTCGCGGGTTGCGATACGGCCCTAAAGTGGTGACGCAACGGTCGAACGAGACCCCAATAGGTCGAGATGAGAGCCATTGTATGGCAATCTTATAATTTAGACAATCACCGATCAATTGAATGGGCCTTTACTACTGCTATACATGCAGCGGCCGTACACCGGCGAGAGTGAATGATGAATGAATGAAGGGACAAGACCGAATGAATGGACAGATAGTTGGCTCCGCTTAAACGTTCGTAAATAACCGGCTGCTTCATTCAATTACTTTCAATCGCTACCGGCCAATAGATACAATTTAGAAAAAATAAAGAGAGAGAGAGAGAATCGGAGTTTCGGTTGGATGCGCAGCGATCCAAGGATCCCCCCGACCGATCTACCGATTGCTCTACGTCCGCACAGCGCGAAGCTCGAAATCCTCGGCGGATTTCCCGCCACTGATTCTTTTGCGGGAAGGTTAAAGTCGAGAGAGCAGGATACCGAGAGCCGTGAAAATGAGACAGTTAAATATGAAAATTCTTAATAACACAAAAAATGTGTACCCCTCTTCGAACCGTGCGACGTCACATGCACTTTAATCGCGTCGAGTTCGACCGAATGGAAGGGAAGGCAATCGGTTTTATTTTTAATTCAACGCGGCACAGGAGACCCAGGCAAGCTCTTCAGAGGTGACGAAAAATATTTTACGGCGCAGAAGATTTATTGCGGTGTTAAAAACACGTGCGCGGCGGAGTGTTTTTCTGTGTTGATTCGCGTTCCTCGCCGCCGGGAAGGAAAAGGAAGGGAAACACGTGAAATCTCGGAGAAATTTTATTTATGCGAAATATTACTGTAATTATTGCGAAGCGCGACTGCCACGCCGCTAACGATTATTGGAATTCATTGGGAAAAAATTATTTCCCGCTCGCGGCCGCGCGGAACGACCGAAATAAATTGTCGAGGATGTCACGCAGGATGTTTTCACGGATGCTCCGTACAGGCAGACGCGAGCCGGCTGCCGTGTAAATACACAATCCACCGGCTTGGACACCGCCGATAAGATAATTTGATCGAAAGTCCCCGGCCAAGAGAAAATTACACCGATCAGCAGCAGCGCATCATTAACGAGCCAGTGACCGGCACGAAGCTGACGATAAGAAAACGCGCTGTCGCTTCCCTTCGTTCCTTTTATTAAACCAACTAATGGAAATTGAAAGTAATAGTAACAGTTAAAATCATTTGAAATTGTCATTTAGACTCTATTAAATCACTGTGATTGCAGTTATCAGATCTGTGTTACAATTAAGAAGAACTTCTCGATACCTAATTCTTAAATGTGATCTTCCACGACGATTTTTCTTCCTTTTTTTTACAATCTTTCTGGGTTTAGAAATCTCTTCGTTTGCTTGTGCCCCAGCTTTTTATTCGGACGTCCTCGAAAGTCTCCCGCACTTCAACGCAGATATTCCTATTATCAGTTTTCGCAACCCCCCTTAATTCTACAATTGATATAATTTCTTTCTCTGCTCCGATTGTCTCGCTTCACAATCTCCAAATTCTTTAAATTCCCTGAAGCTCTAAGTGCCTCTTCCCCTGATGTTCTACGTTTCAAATGAGCCTCTGCATTGGAAATCAGTGGAAACATAACTTCTGGCTAAGTACGCTGACGAGAAAGAATCGAAATAGCCGAATTTTGTAGCCCCAACGCATCAGGCGTTTGAATCTTCCTCGCCGTCAAATTCACCCTTCGTACCTAGTTTATCGTCAGGTCGCATCGGGAACCTGCCAAGAAAGAGGCGTCAATTAAAGTCTGACTCCTACCCTCTCTCGATACCTCCCACGATAATTAGGAGAGCCTGGACGTTGCGAGCACGCGAGCCTGCCACATGGAAAAGAAATCTAGGAACGCGAAATCGAAAAGCAAACGAGCCGCTGCAGCACCGATTTAATGGACGTCGATTGGTACAGATGGCCTTAGGACGGCTGTCATACGGCCACCGAGACTTGCGCCACGTCACGTCCGGATGAATTTACATACATGAAGCGAGGCGACCGGGGACTCTCGATTCCCGATAGCGGGTTTCCTTCTCTGCCTTGCCCCGATGCGTCTGACTCTCTCGATGAGAATCGATCCTCCAGAAATTCGACGTACTAACTTCTTTGGTATCCACTTTTGAACGGAGTTAGGAGTTTGAGAAAGTTGCTTCTTTCTACAAATCGGTTGAAGTTTGAGTCATTAGAGTCGCGGCGTTTAAGCCTGCTTCCATTTCAGGCTTTTAATAGTAAGGGAGATACTGTTTTCGTGAGTTTCGTGATTTTATCGCAGTTTTAATCTATTTTCGAGATCTTTTTGTTGATCCGGTTGACGAAGAAAAAGGTTCCCTTTGCTTCGAAGAAATACCCTTCAACCTTCTTCATTTCAAATGGAATCGCGAGGAAAATGCGTATATCCAAAAATTAATCACTATTCACGGAACGAATGACTACACGCTGTGGCGATTTAATTCGTAGAACAAATGAGAATTCTGGTGATCGAATAATTTAGTTTAGGCGGATTTTTTTTAGTTATTTGAATGAAGCAGAAACATTGAAACCTCTAAAGGGGAATATTCAACGAGAAATATTGTAAATAACTCAGGAATCTTCAAGTGCTATGAAATAGGTATTATTAAAAAATACCTGAATAAAATTCATTTTTTAAAATATACACTGGACAAACTTCCACAAATCGTGATATTCTATATAAGTTTTAAAACTTATTTTCATTTTCTTTCCCCCTCTTCCGTTAGATTTAAAACGTCGAATTAATTGTCGCGGCATCTTCATAAGAAGGATGACATTCTTCAATGCAATGATTGGTCACGGGGAAAAATGTAATTCAAGTAGGGACAATTCATTAAGGGGATGTTCCGGTCTAGAGTCCATAAAAATATGCGATTCTTAGGAATTAATTAAAGGAAAACTGCTATACATAATTTAAGGATGTCTTAAAATATAAATATATATATTTATTTATAATTAATCATTGCAGACGGCACTGGGGAGTCGTTAAAGACGAGGCGTCAAATAATTCATACAAAACGGTGGAACCTGTAGCACCTAAACCATTGCTCAGAAATAAAAAACAATGCCAGATTATAAAAGGGCATGAAACTCGCTAGTGGACTTACCAGAAAAAATTACAAAAAATGACATTTTTTTTAGAAAATAACGACACTTTAAGTGTAGAATCACTTTTTCCCTATACTTATCGTCCTTTCATGGCCTTTACAAATTACAAAATTTCAAAATTTGTAAAAGATTAGTGGTTCCTCCACTAGACTGAAGTATATTCTTCACACTAAAAAAAGTTTCAGTCGATTCGGATAATAACTTTTTCAGATATAGGTTCCGCCGATTTTAAAAACACTGTTTCGAGAAAAACGCGTTTAAAGCTTTACGTGAGCGCCGAGTGGCCTCCATGCATTTACCGCTACTCAAATGTCTATAACTTCGGGAATTTTACGAATTTTAAAAAAATCCGTTTAAACACGTATTTTTAGAAGGTTGAAAATTCGAGAAAAAAGATAAAAAAATTTAAAAAAAACGATTTTTAGACCGGGACCTCCCCTTCACGACAGAAGGGACCCGCCAGAAATTAAGCGCAACAGGGTGGAGAAGAAGTCCACTTATTTTAAGTGTAGGTAATAACAGACAAATGATTTTACAATACACAATTAAATGCTCCACATTAGAATGTATGGCACTCGAAATAGAAATAATTGCAAGACTCCTGGATCGGCTGGCGTACCAACTCAACAATTTCCGTAGGAACACCAGAGTTTCATTTTGTCTCTCCCATCGAGCATATTAACCGCCAGAGAATTCGTACTCGAGAATCAGCCTTCCTAAGGGTAACAGAATCACTCGAGCAAATATCACGGGTTCCCGCGAACGCAAACAGGGCGGCCAATCCATATGCATTGGCAGAAAATCGTATGCGTATCGATAAGATGGCGTCGGTGGATCAAAGCGTCGCGAATTCCTCCAGAGATTGCTATGCAGATCGGCGATTTGTCCGCGGCAAGTGGACTCGATAGAAATTTCAACGGCCGTCCGTTATCGGTATCGAGAGGAAAGCTGGGCGTTTGCCCGCGACCAACTTCCGCCCGCTTATCAAACGCTCTTCCGTCCGAACATTCGTTTCGAGAATTCGATTGCGGACTCGACGATTACCTATTCAACTGTACAATTCCGAAGCAGGACACGAAGAGACTTTTCTGTGGCTGCCTTCCTGCTGTTTTAACGCGTAATAGTGATTCCATACGCCAAAACTGTCGGCAATATCACCACGGTCGCACCCTTGTGCTTCGTGCCGGATAAAAAACGAACCAATTTGATGACAAAAAAAAAACACAAAATTTCTTTGATAAGAATTATCTACATTTATCTGCCCAACCTGTGTCGCGTGGACTTCCGTCAACTTTGGCTACTTAAAAGTGGCGGCGTACAACATTTTTGAAGATCAATGTGTTTACTCAATCATGACCGCAGGTGTAAACGCGAGTCTAAACCGTTCTTGCCGAAGGAATTTTGTGAGTCGTTCAGAGTAGAACGCTTCTCGTGGGCCTGCCATATTTTCCGCAAAGATTAGTGATCCTGTAGGCCCTCTAGGGAGTGATCGGTATAACCACAGCCATTTTGGAGCAAAGCAGGAAATAATATAACCTAAACGTCTATCTATCTCGTTCTATCAGTATTCCTCTTTCTCTCTATCTCTTTTTACGTCAGTATTTCTGTCTCTTTCCATCAGTATTTCTGTCTCTTTCTTTTTTACAGTTTCTTTCTTTGTCTACTTCCGCTTTTGCTCCAAATCGCGGCAACCAATCAGCGACGATGCACGTTGTCCCGATCACTGTCTAGAAAATCACTAACAAGGGAAAATCCCGAACCCAGGAAATTTAAAAAATTCTGAAACTTTGTGAATATGTAGGGAATTTTCTCCGGATTATCACGCAATTTTTGTTTGCTGCGCAAATTCACTCTAAACGGGTGTAATTGACCCCTGAAAATCCGATCATTCTCCGAATTTGTGCTATAACTCGCGAACTGTAAAATAATTTTTTTTACCAAATGATAGATCTAATTAAAAGAAGTAACTTTTGTCTGGGAACTTTTTTTCCATCTCTTACAGTTCGCGAGTTATAACAAAAAATCGGAAAACAGCCGAATTTTCAGGGGTTAATTTTACCCCCTTCTAGTGAATTTAGGCAGCAAACAAAAATTTCGTTGTAGTCAGGAGGGAATCCCCTACATTTCCACGAAGCTTAAAAATTTTTTGAATTTTCGGGTTCGAGATATTCCCTTGTATGCAGCAAAGGTAACCATGCAGCGACGCCACGGACCGTGCGCGAAACATTTTGGTCCTCGCTCAGTGTCAAAGCACGGTAACTATAGCCAGCAAATGCTTAACTTAATTTGTCTTGCAAATTGTTTGCGCTGTTATACCGCGCGAAACGCAAACAGGGAATACATCTACAGTGCTCATGGACGATCTCCACCTAAGAGACACGCATGGCCCCGCTGTCCGCGGCGAACCTAACCTCCTAATCCTCCTCCGTGTCCACGAGCGTCCGCGCGCAGCAAATCAAAAGAATAATGACGTAAGGTTACTCTACATTGCGCGAGGCGGCAACTACCGGAGCTAATAGTCGCTCGTCAATTAATTCCACGATGAGAAATCAATTTGGTCGGCTGCAACGGCCGGTGCGCCGTTCGCGGCGATTATTCGCAGTCATCGCGGCCATTTGTGAATTACTCGATCGAAACGGGCGCGAGCCGAACGAGCAACCGAACCGATTAATCCGTCATTCTGATTTACTTCTGCCGTTGGCCGCAGACGACCGACGACGAGTAGCGTGTTATCGCGTGACAAAGCGCGTATAGGTGAACGATAGACGGTCGGTCGCACCGCGTGAATATTCATCCCGACCCGCTAATTGGCGATACCGATGACTATTCATGAATCGACGACTTTCAATAGCTGTTATTCGACGTATGAACGAACGCTGCAGCGACAATAGGTGGCGCCGCGAGGGGACGGAGGACGCGCGGCGAGGGAGGGCGCGGAAGAAGCTCCGCGGAGAAAAGAGACTCGATAGAGACTCCGGAGAAAGGAACCCAAAAGGGAAAGGTTGCCTGAGAGCGATATGGATACGGGAGAGGACTCTCGGCAGGAAAATATCGCGTGCTGCCTGCCGCATGCCGTCGCGATTATTGATTTCAACACGATGCCACGACTGAGTGTACCGTTTTTGGGTGTTTACATTCAATCCAAGTTGTACGTATGATAGAATTCGAGCGGAAACTGAGTTACGTCGAGTGAATAATAAAGGCTCGGTTGGTGGGATCCAGTTTATCGCGGACTATGTATTGCAGACTATGGACTACGACTGAAGTTGGTACGCAACTGTTCGCTCGGCGAAGGTTCGGACGTACCTAACTGTTGTATTTCTGCACGAATGCTTCAAAGGGATGCTTGCATAGCGATTGATCGAGTTCTATGAGTCATTCTCGTGGGTTAATTTTGATGGTGTTTGGGTGACTGTGAAAAGTGACCTTATGGGGATTGCGCAATGCCCGCGATATTGGCTAGCCGGTGCTAAAAGGTAGTGGTGTATGACGCTGGCTGTGTATAACAATAAGTCCAGGATGCATAGCGGTTGACGCGTGTCAGCAACGTGCCAGATTTTCACGTAGAAAGACTCACGAAAGTCTCCCTCGAATTAAGAATGGATAACACTATTTCTAACTAATCCAGAGTACGGATCCACGCTACCAGAGGGGCTACGTAGTGATAGACAGTGGTTATTTCCTCGAAAGGATTCGAATATCATTAGACTAAAGTGCGCCGCATCCCTCCAGAGAGTGAGAGATCAGCGCTGCATTAAAAATAAGAAAATTACGAAGTCGCTATGGAAATTCTGAAACTCAATACCCTTGGGCACAGAAGAATCACCATTGGTATTATTTACTTATTTGGAGCAGTGAACGGCAGGATGATTTACCTGAATTAATAAAAAAAAATATCACCATAGTTATGACAAAAGTTACCCCCTCTCCCTTTTGTCTTCGTCAACCTGTAGCCTGTTTTTCTCCACGTTTCTCCTGTGTTACTATTGCGAATTAACCACGAATGAAGTGATCGCTGCCGAACGTAAATTCGTGCGTGCATCGCGCGCTTGCGTCGACAAACGACGACGGGATGCAAGAACGCAGACGTGGTGCCACCCTCGCGACGCATTGCAACGCCCGTCATCGGTATTGGTCATCGTCGATGACTGAGCCACCTGGGGTGCTTGCCTGCTAATGGGCCATTCGAGATTACCACTGAATTGCAAGATATTTAATTGTAATCGTCAGTAATTTATCTGACAGCTTCGAGGGTACAAGAGATTTGCACTCTTCCAAGAATCTCAGAGGCTGCCGTCTCAATATTTCTAACGCGCAGGCGAAACGCAGCGTTTAGGAATTATTAGAAGGGGATTATAGGAGATAAAAATGGACACTAAGAAGTTTATAAATATATTCCGTCTATAGTTAGTAGCCAATGTAAGAAATAAATGAAGCAGTGGTACCAAGAAAACATGGATCTCGTTACAAATTAAACGAAAGAGGGAAAAATTAGTGTGAACAATTGTATATCCAGAACGAAGGACCAAACAAAGGACAATCCAAGAGATTTGAGAGGACCAATATTCCAACGATACGCATATATATGCCTATGACCATTAAGCCTTACGTAAATTTATTTTCTCTTTCCAAACACTAGGGTTGAGTCGGTCAGACACAATAAAAGATATACAAAAACAAGTGTCACCGACGCTTTCCAAGAGCGATAAGTAAAGAGTTAGGCATCGCGACAGAGCAGACAGGTACCTGCCTGCGAACAAGTTTGAGCGCCGCGGCTGCGCGCAGCAGTGAAGAGAGGCATCAAAATCGAACGGAAACGCATCTCAGAGGGGCGTCATTCCCTCAAATCGAAGTTTATTTAGCCTGGGTTTACGGCTCACTCCGGATTCACTTAAGCTCGAATCGCCGCAGGAATCGCAGCGATGTCGTCCCATGCGATTCGGAATTTTGGATCTGTTCCAAGCGACCTTTGAATAGTCTCCGAAGGCGCGGAACCATGGGCGGAGGGGAGGGGGCAGGGTGGCTGGCAGGAGGGTGTGGGGGGAATGCTAGCGATCGGAGGCCGAACCGCGGAAAAATTTACGACGACAATAAACTTCATCCGCCCGTGCGGGGGAACAGGATTATAAAAAAAAAAGGAGGAGAAAAAGAGAAAAGGAAGAATGAAAGGAGAAACCAGTGAATTGCGCGCTGAGAGCGCCGCACAATTACCCCGAGCCGTTTCTGGCTACCGAAATTCACCATCGTCTCTGTGATACTCGTGGATCAATGGTGACTCGACTTCCAGATTAATGAACAATCGATAATTCACACCATCGTTATTATAAATGTACGCACTAGGGTGTAGAAGCTTAGGCGGACCCCCGATGAAGAAAGATTAACATTAATGGGTTAATGTTAAAAATTATTTGAAAGTAAACACTGTATTACTGTAACCTGGGGTGACTTTGCCCGCGCCGGGGTGACATTGCCCACTTTGCGGAGAAACTTTATTCTATTTTATTGCGAAGTAATTGGAACATACAGCGTTTTGTAATCGATAGCAATAATTTCTCCAAGGTCAAACGAAAAAAACAATAGCGAATTCCATAATACGGTAATTTTTCAGTCAGAGTAAAAAAAAGCGGGCAAAGTCACCCCGCCGGGGTGCAAAGTCGCCCCAGTTTACGGTATACCATATGCACAGTTTTAGATCCAGGAGGAGCTAGAGGAAAATGATATTACTGAATTAATTTAACAACTATTGTAAAGTCAGAAAATTAATTGTGGAAAAATTATTTAACTTAGAGAATAATTTTAAGTTTACACCCTAGTTTACGGTAGTACTGTATTATGCACGGTGATTCCTCTAACAACTATGTACATAAAAAATATATGTACATATATGTGAACTGTTTCGGTAACTCGACTAAAAAGAGTTTGATAAAACTGTATCACTAATATCGTAACAGGTATAATTTTTTCCACCATGTGTATAACAGTCGTGAAACGATTCTGTCTTTAGATTTCTGGTATTCGGGGTGCATGACAAATCCTGAATAAAATTGATGCGACGTTTTTACACCTTTGCAGATACTTGGACAATTTTGACAACTTTTATTCGACACAGTTTACAAAATAATGTATCTGCACGGTTCTGGAGAGAGGTAACGTTACCGTCGTATGTAAGATTTATTGCCGCGTCAGACTATAGGGAATTCGCTTCCCCTTGCTATTGACTAAATAGTTCGTCTTTAATAATAAGTACTTCTTTAATTACGTCAGGCACGTGAACCAATCACATATGCCCATATCTTCCCGTAGGTACCTATAATTTGCAACATGCATTATTTTACATGTCAATGCGAATTGTTTCGAAGAAAATTTCTGAGACTGACGTAACGTTTGCAGAAATTTGCTGGCAGTTGTACAATGTATGAACTTATTCCTAGAAAAAGAAAAGCGAACATGAAAAAGCACGAAGCTGATCTGGACAAAAGCGGATTTTCCACACTACAATAGCCCCGTCCACGCACACAGAGCACTGTAACAGGGGTGGGACGGATGGCTGGCAAATATTTCCGAATCCTGGAACGTTCGCGTGGCTAGCGTGTGCATCTGTTGCACGCTCCCGCGCGCGCGCGCTAGTTTGCGATTGCTGCGTAGAAATTAACGACACGGTGGCGAGTGACCCTCGAGTTTACACCCCCACGAGGTGAGCCGGTGGAAAGGGATATTTAAGGGGACGGTGCCAAGTAATTAACCCGCTCAGCGTCATGTGCGTGGACGCGGGAGATTTCGAAACTTGCGGCGGACTCTTCGGGGCAGGTGAAAAAGTAGCGAAAATTCTGACGTTTAAAGCCCACCGAAATGTTTACTTTGGTAGGTCCTAACAGGTTCTAGAGGTTTGGCTTAGTGTGCAGATTCGAGGGGAATTGTCGTTTCCCTCCTCCCTTCCGATGAACTGGCCACAGAAATTCTCGGAAACGCTCATTAAGGCCCGCACGAGACCCGCGTTTCGCGATGCGTGTATCCCGATATATTTAGAGTGTGGGTGAATCACTGTTTGGCGGGCGAGCTCGCCGACTCCGCCGGCAGTTAAACCGCCGATTTCAGAAATAACGGCCGCGAAAATTAATAACCCGCCCGGTTGTATCGTGACGGCGCGGGCGCAAGGAACAATCGAGGTCTCGACTGGTTTCGTTGGAAACGCGGCCAGGTCTTTCTTCCGTTTCAGAATAGCCCGCATCGATCGGTACAGTGATTCAAATTAGGGGAGTGAGTTTATCAATCCGAGGTCAATGATTTCCCTAGAGGGCGCGTGCTGGACAGGAGTTGTCAGCGACGAAAAGGTTACCCACTCGAAAACATTAACTCTAGTTGGGTTCCCATTGAAGTGTTGCTGATGGTAAATGTAATTCGATCCAGAAGGCTGCTAGGTATTCAAATGAAATCGATAAATGTATAATTCAGCAAATAGGGTATGAAGTGCTTTCGCATTAATACGAATAATATGAACATTCCTGTGGAATACCACGTTTATAAGTTGTAATTAGGAATGCAGTATAACTGATGGTAATGCCAGTCACGCATGAGTTATCTGAACTAATCCTCATCCCCTTTCCTCTCCGTCGACCGGTGTGTTCGACAGTCATTATACGCTGCTGGTAACGCGTTTTAATAAGACGATGGGTCGAACCGGCAAATATACACGCGACTGAGTGCACCTGCGCTCGATTGTAGTCACCACCTAAGCGATCTGCCTGCTGGCGGCTCGTAAAACGGGTGAACCCCGCCACCAGGGAGGTCTAGACCAGCCCTGGACTAGACTAACGAGACGACGCATCCGAAATAAGCCTCTATATTCTATTTCGAGGCCGACACGCCGCGCGATACAGCTTCCGATGTCAGTGGCGTACACTGATTTCTCCCTCCCTCCCCCTGGTTGGCCCGTTTTCGCGCTCCCGAGCATTATCCTACGACCATCTTTCGATACTCGGTTCCTCTGGCTCCGGGACGGTAGATCTGGCATTTCTTTACGCAGAAGAAGCGTAATTCTAAAGCATTAGCCTCTACTTCTTTTCTTTGCCGTTCACTGCGTCTTTCAGAGGGACTTTACTTTGTGGAATGATATCTCTGATGTTCCTGTCCCTGATTGGGATCACTGTTGAGGTTTTAAAGAGAAGTCGCTGCTTTACCTTCTGCATACTTTGCCCGCGGCTTTGAAGCAATCGAAATTCTAATCCTATTGCATTCCAACTTGCGAACGGTTCTGTCTTCTACACCGTTCAAGTCTAGAACTTGGATGGAACTTCCAAGTCCATAGACCTAGCAGTCTGTTTACGTTAAGCGTTACGCTTATTCGCCGTCCTTTCGAGAAACCTGAGCGCTACAATAGCCGCGGATAAAGCGCGCTTACACGGAGCATTCCTCGTGCCTCGCGTCCTTTCGAACATCACCGTCATGTACTACCCTCGGAAGTTTGTAATTCGCGTGTCTGCGAATTCCATCAAATATCCCTCAGGCGCATCGATTAAAACCGGCTAGAAGTCCGTGAAAGCGCCAACTAACTCGATCGAGGGATCTAAGCATCCATCGCAAGCTGGTGGCCGCGCGACTCTTCTCGCCGGCGCGTCAGAGCGCGCGTGACTCACGATTCTCGGCGTCGTTGAACGCGTCTCGGCAAGTGTCGCCGCCACTCGGGGATCTCGGGAACCGCGTCAGGGATTCCCCTACCGCCTGTCCTGCTCGGGAAGGGATGCACGGTGTCGGGAGGGGAAGCGAGTCATGGCAAAACTTTTGTCCATTCACGGTCGACACGCTCCTAATTGGGAGTACGCTTCGTGGTCTCGTTCCACGCGCACGATCGCTCCGTGGAAATGCGACCGGACGCGCGACACTGTCTCCCCGACTTTGGATTTTCGGCCCGCTCGAACGTCCGCCTCCCTTGGAATCTGATTAAAAAATTATCCTTGCGAGTGATCCCCATCGAGCGCTCCGAGGTGGATCATTATTCAGCCGCGATACGTCGGTATTGGCGGGGAGGGCTCCTTTTAAAAATCGGGAAACGTCTGGCGCGACCTCGCTTTCGGCTCCCGACGTAAATCAATCTTGGGAGACGGGCATATTTTTGCCTGACTGACGGATGAACGGACGGACAGACGAGGAATTTCTTAACGAGCCCGTCGATTCCGGAATCGCCGTTGATCGACTGTACGGTGCACCTGTTTTCAAGCCTGCCAACTCGGCGCTTATTTTTGGTCAGACAATTGCTTGGCGATCGTTGACGAGCCACAGAATGCGTACCGTCTACGACAATCGACAAATTATTGGAATTCGACAGGCATCTCACTGGCATCAGCGAGTAATTTGAAAAATCTGTTGACTGGAGTGAAACTGGTACGATCAAAGATGTCGATTGGGTGTACAATTTTCATACTTAGCTCGTGCAACTTTTGACAAATTCGCATTTTTTCTTTCTTGGTAGAGATCAGCTGTTATTTTTATAAAACAGACGTTTACCTGCCTATAAATATGAATTTTGTTATCAATCATAATGTAGATGATTTTCTGGGAAGACTAGGTTCTATTACACGTAATACAGATAAAGATTTTTTGAAAGTCTGTTATATTTTAGTGTTTCGCAAAACGATACTATTTCCCGCTATCAGTCAAAGACTTGTTTTCAGACCCTTCGTAGATCTTTCCTTATAACTCTAAGTGCAAGAAACGACCATGTTATAAAATTTCTACGTCTGACATTAAGATTTCGAAAAATTAAAATTCCACCTAATCTCTAAACTAATTTACAAGCATACCGATTGCACACAGAGTTACTAGATTTTCTTTGCTATTTGTACCTACCTACCGCAATTACCGTGACACGCTACTTTCGTTTCAGAAAACAATGTCCATTGAAATTCTCCAATTTTCTCTGAAGATTTGCGCAAACTCTACCGCTCACAATTTTGCCAACGATATTCTTGACTTCGCTATAAAATCAGAGTGCTTCTAAAATAGGGTCACTGGAGCGAGTACATAGTCGTGTTAAGTTTAAAAAGTTGTCTGACCATTTACGCAGCTTCGATCACCGACGATTTAACACAGATTTCCTTGACTTTGCTAATAAATTGTACCTGAATGCGAAACGACGTTCATGTCACCCCGCGGCATGTTTCTTGTTACTTTAAAAACTCGAGATTTTACCTGATCACTGATACGTATTCAATTACAATAAAATTTCCTTGATTTTGCTACAAAACTCAGTTCTCCGCAAGACGATGTTCCCATCGTTGGAAAGACTGTACTATCATTTCGCACATCCAGAATTTTGCGTGACCAGTCACGCTTACTCGACAGTGAACAATTCAACAACGAGCTTCTCGACGTCTACGCTATATTATGGTGTTCCTACCCCGACGTCACCGAAGAAGATATGACCATTGCGGGGGTTCTAACATAAGCTTCGCCCGATAATTGACACACAGGATCGCCAACCTTTTAACACAGAAGTCCTGAATTTTCCGACTAACCTGCAGTTCTCCGCAAAAGAATGTTCAAGCACTTACTTAACCTACCCGACGTCTCATTCCCCATATAACAATATAGCCTGTTCCGTTTCCCATCGACGTTTTCGCGAACGACGCGCGATCCACGCGTGAGATCGAGACCTTATTGCCCGACGAACGACGGATATGCGTCAGTCGATTGGCTTTCGGCGTTTTCACTTTCCGTTCGAAACGTGTCAGCGGGTTATACCGCTTCATCGATCCTCTCACTACGACGACCTTTCCGCGCCTCGCGTCTGTTGCGATTACGTCCGAGTGAATTAAGTCGGGAAAGGGGACGTGACGACAGGCTTTGCCAATAATCGACGCCGCGTTTCACAAATTCGCCAGCGAAACTTCCACCCGAAACCAAGGGTCCCGGGCGGCGACGTTTAAAACGGCGGAAATTCGTTGCGACGAACCGCTCCGACCTGCGCTCCGGCTACGGGTTCCGGCGTCATTAACCCGCCCCCCTCCCCGGCCTAATCAATAGACATAATTATGAAACTATGCGGTATTAATAGTCCCAACCCCCGGTCAGGTCATAATCTCGTTCCGGCACGAGTTATTAAGCGGCCGTATTTTATCGAAAACAGCCAGTCAAGCGGCAACGTACTCGCGACAGATAGGTACCGCAAGATCCGCGTGAGAATTTCAGGATCAAATGTGATCGAACAGTTTTCTCTCGGCGTATTTCTGTAACTGCGACAGGAAACCACTTTGACCACTTACAAACGAGAGACCTGGATCAAGCCGCCGAACTTTAAAACGTTTCCCTGCTGCTTTGAGGAGAGCGGGATGTGCTTTATGCGAGTGCAATCGATAGAGACGTTGCAGAATCTGTGGGTTCGAGTTCCCCTCCGCGAGTTCTGTGAAACAATTAAGCAATGCTATTTGGTAAATAAATTATGCTCCGAAGGAATTGGAGCGGCTCGGGGTACACTTTGTTGATTATAAACAGTTCTTCCGCGAACGGATTGCGAATATGCTTTTATTAAGTTGTAAACGGGACCGCGGCATTGCGTTTCACGTGAAACAGCGGAATGCTGGGAGACGCTGGAACACGTGCTGGCCTGTCAGTTTCAGATGGCATTTTCTGATCCGCGGATACAAAGCGTGTCGGGATCAGGGATATTTGAAAATTGATTAAACCGGAGTACTGTTTACGATCCCTGAGGAAAAAACACCTGCCGCAACGGCGAACGTAATGTAATTCTGAAATGTTTATCCTCGAGGAAGGTGACTATTCGACTTGTCAAAGATATGCAAAATTAGGGGGCATTTGTAGGTAATGGGTGGAACTGCGAAATATGTCAACTTAGGTTAAGATTCTCCACAACACTGACACGGAAGAATACTCACAGACGAGCTAGTAATTACGAGCCGATAAAATCTGACAGTCTTCGAAAGCACACCTGCGCGTGCATCCTTTGAGATACACGAAACTACTTAAGAAGCTTTTGTCGATGACAATCGGTGCCTGTCACTTCGCAATTTAATCACAAGAGTTCGGAACTTGCCCACGAAAAGCTGAGGATTTCGCATATTCAGGGACTTGTCGATGAAAGAAGACTTGAAATCGAACGACCAGAGGTTGCCTAAACGCACAAGCAGCTTCTTTCGCAAAATTCTACACGAATCGACGCGAAGAGAATCGTTGTCAATCACCGTGGGAGATGGTTGTCAGCTACTCTATGTGGGCCACTTTGCCGCAAGTCGGTCGGGCCATCCCCTAAATCGCCCAACTATCCTCCAAACAGCAAATGTCGGGGAAACTTCGCCACCCTCGCACCCTCGTTGAAACTCGAGGTCGGCCAAGTGGCCGAGAACCTGGCCAGCAATTACTCCGACCGAAAGGCTGAGGAAATCGCGGCAGGTCGCCACTCGTGGTGGCCCTCGGGAGCTCATTTCGCGATTCCGCGCGTATCACGTACGACCCCGAAAACGTCACTACCTATCACCCGGGACCGTCAGTTCCCCGCAGACAAAAGCGATCACGATGGAGATCTAACGGCTGGCCACAGTTCGCAAATCGATCTACGCACCGAAATCCCTCTCACGGCCACTTGAACCCCTAATCACAGTCACACAGCCAGCGTTGTCCGCACTGCAGCAGGCCACGAAGCTACAAGTGTCCGCGATATAACCGGGTACTCCCGCTGGAGGATCACAGTTTCCCTCGCGTGGGGTGACGAAGCGAGGGCGCAGGGTGCTGGCGAATCAACCGAACTCACTTCGAACTCACTGTCCACGTAATCGTGAGGATGGATAGATAGAGAGCACAGGAAGGGCCACTTACCTGTTGCCAGAACTGGGCGAGCAGGTATATGCGCTCCTTCTTGAACAGCCAGTCCATGGACTGCATGGCCTGAATGTCCAGCGAGTTGGCCTCCGCAGAGGCCTGCATGCTGGCCAATGCCGGCGTGTTCAGGCTGGCTAGAACGGGCTGTTGGAGCACGGACGCGTTGCTGCTGGCTAGCAGGTTCGCGTGGTACACAGCCGTTGCATCCTCCGAGCTGCCAGTAGCCAGTAGCTGGGCCCCGATCGGCGCTGAAGGCCCCTGGAGGCCCAGTGACGAAGCCACTTTGACGGCTTCGAGCTTCTCCGCCGGGCCCAAAACTGTTCCCCTTCGCGTGCCGGCGCCGCCGACGCCTCCTGGGGCGCACGCCTCGGCCGGCGGGCCCGTCGCTACCGCCTCTTCCTGTTCCTTAGTCCCGGACACTGTCCCGGACACACACACGACCCGTCGTCGCACCACACACGCGGCCCACGGGCACACGAAATCGCGTCACGTCAGCGTCTTCGCCGTGTTCACCAGAGTCATCGACTCGTGCGCGCGCGGGGGTCCTCGCGGTCAGGAGAGGTCACACAACACCAGCTGCTCCGAATCTCGGGATTCGTGGACGGACGAATCAGGCTTCCGGCGGCTCTGGCGGCGGCATCACACCCACACTCGCGCGGAAAAACCGGCCAACGACGCACTGCACGCGGTCACACTTCACTGGCCCCTCCGCTTTTCTCCCTCGCCTCTCGCCTTGATTCCTCTGGCTACCTCAGCAACGGAGAGAGTACGAGACCCGTCCTAGCAGGCTCCTAACCTGAAACTAAGAGCTACCGAACAACCGATGCGATGTCTGGAGGAGGTGCACGACCGCTAGAGGGGATTGGGCGGAGCCTCGGCCGCGTGGAAGGGGACGGCCTGCCCACCGTTCGCCCAATCCGCCGCCGCCCGGCGCCCCCACCACCCACAGCGGTCGCAGCTTTCAGAGGAGAGTGTCGCGACGGTGGGGATAAGCTGCGCGGAGGAGGGAGACGCCGCGGAAAGGACCGGAGGCTGGCTAGGTGGTCCCTCCACCGGAGCGGATCTCATATTTTCAGCTCCCCGACCGCCCTTTTGCTCCAACCCCTGCTGCCGATCGTCGGTTCCCTTCTTCTTCTTCTCTGCTTCTTCTTTTCCTCCTTCCTCTTTTTCTACCGGCGCGGAGTCTCCCTCCTCGTTTTGTATCTATGTTTCTTATTTTTCCCTCGCCCCCCACCCGCTTCTCCCCTTACATCCACCCCTCTGCTGCGCCCCGCTCGCACTGCTAACCCTTCGATTGCTCTTTGGCGAACGGAGCGCGGCCTTTGTTCCCCCCCGAACGCCGTTACGATTTCGAGACGTCCGCGATTGAGTTTTCGAAAAGGTTAAAGGCGTTCGTGGTTCCTCTCTTTACCGGAGGCGCGCAGCCCTCCACCAACGCCGCCACGACTTCCATGTTTCTCGACCCTCTCGCTACTGAACACTGTCATTTCCACCCCAGCCCCCTTTGTTGTGTTGTCGCTAGAGTGACTCGATGTTACGTAGAGATTCTTAATTTCACAATCATGCGTGACAGCTGCATGTGACCGAGTGCATGTGTACGCGATCCAGTGTATCTTCTCCGTGTATGTACACTTTACTCACGCGTTCCTCTGTACTCTTCAACATCGCTTAGTTTAATCTAAACGGTCGATTACCATTTCTTTCGCAACTTGTCAAGGTGAGCTTTTAATCTTACAAGTTAACGCACCACATCAACAAAGAGAACACTCGATTCTGGTGGAGATTGTTTCGGTAGCGAAAGGGTGAACAACGTTCGGATCGAGCTCCCCTCGCGTTCCCGGAGTCAAGAGCAGCTCTGGTCGAGAACAGAAACACTTATCGCAAGCACGGAAATGCGGGAGAAGAAGGTAAAAACGTATCTCTATCCGAGCCATGCATTATTTACATTATTTTTCCAACCAAATTGGGAAACCAGATGGAAAATGCACGCGCACGAGCCACGGACTTCTTTACGCGGAGTCAGCTTTCCAGCGACGTCGATTTCAACGTTTGGAGCAGAAGTGAAACTGAACGATCGAATTTCGCGCAAACACGTTTCGCGTTGAAAGGCTATTCCTCGTTTTTTTTAAGCAAGAATAGACATTATTTTAAAACGTATGGGGAAAATATATGCTGCTCACAATTCAGGGACAGACGAGTCTCCTCGGAGGAACTACTACTCGCTTTCCTCGCCGTGTCATTAAAGTTTGTGATCTGTTAAAGGACCGAAGGTACGCGGGAAGACAGGTAGGTACCGCATCGTAACGTCCCGCTGCATATATCCACATACTTTTCTTCATTTTGGCGCCTCATGTCTAAAAATGCCACGAGCTTTCGTTTCTACTTGGATCGACTAATTTCCAGTTGAAAGTTGTAAGAATTGTGGGTATTGAGTTTAACCAGAAAATTTGTCAGGTGAGCAGAAGACAGGTAAGAACAATATGCCAAGCGTTGACTTAGACAACACTAAAGGGAAATTGAGATATTGCTAGCGGATCGTTGTTAACTCAAGGTATATTAAAGTTACGAGAGACTATGGATGAGCTCGCTAATGCCTCCGGTTTCTGGTGCAAAGAAAACCGCGGCACAACTTTGTGCTTTAAATTTCAAGGCGGATGTAACCGTCACGGAGGAACGGAGACCCAGAGAAGAATCTAAGCTAAGATCACAATAATCAATAAAAGAAAAATATCAGCACAGATCACTGTAATTTGATTACAAAAATACTGCCTGGAGTATGGATTTCTTAAAAACGTCTAGCATAGCACCGTCAACGTTTCTGATAACAGTTTCCGCAGCTGGAGTCATTCGAAACTCACTAATTGCGTTCGCAACATATAGGGACTCTAAGATGACAGGTAAACTATTGCCAAAGTCGTCCAAGAATGACCCTGATTTCGGCTTCCCCTCGGACGGGCTCAAAGTTCAGCAGGCATTCGACGTCCGTGGGGTTGAAGGATCGAATCGACATCCCCCTTTTCGCGGAAAGCGTGAAAGTCACCCCGCTTCCGGCAAACGCGTTAATCCGCCCGCGCTTCATGATTGTCGAGTTAACCAGCGCTAGGGTCCTGGATAATGCAACTTTAATTTTCGCGGCGTTCGTCCCGGTTCGCGCGGTTAATCATCGTCCGTGAATGATAGTCGTTGTTGACGGGAAAACCGAAAACAACCGTAACTCGATTCGGGCCACCGACGCCCCGCGTACTTGTTGCTGATGGTCGCCTTTCGCTCGATCGATCTCTCATTTTCCGAAAATCATTCAGCTCGATTTTCAACGCAGAGTTCCCATTTACATTCCTCTTGGTCGAACACTCGTTTCTACGTGACAGTTCCGAGGGAATCATGGCAACATTCGATTAAAACAGCTTGAAGTATCGTAACGTCGATGGATGACAAGCCAAAACCATGTATGAAAAGCTCTGCAGTTATCTCGTTCCGCGAAAATTTGGGCCATCCGCGGGAAGAATGTGTACTTTCATGAAAATCATCGTCTACGAATGATGGAAGACTGTTGGTTAGCGTCGCGGGGTACCCGAAATGCGCGGGAAATGGTTGAAACATTTAATGTTGGCAGTGGTGAGAACTAACGAGTGATTTGAAACAGTGGATAAGCGGGGGTCGTCGCGGAGTATCGAGAAGCGGAGAGAAATCAACAAAAGTTTCGATCTCCACGAGGAGAGTAGGTAAGTATTACTTTGCGTCAACGAATTAGCTAAAATATGTCAGCTTGCGAGCGGAATGTTAGTTGCCCTTGAAAATTTTAGGATTTCCCCTAACGCACCGAACGCAATTTGCCAAAAGTCATCGGAACAGTTGCAGAACTCTGACGGAACGTCCTAAAGCGAGAACCCGAAGAAGATACTCGACCCTCGGAGAATTACGTACTTTCCTCTTTAAGGAGCTTCGAAAATCCAGCAAAAGATCAGAAAAACTAGGGGACGTAGCAGCTGATTTAGAACGTCGGTCTGAAGAAGTTCGCTGCCGCGGCTAGACAGAGGGATTCGGTGTCAGCGAATCGGTTTGGCGAAAATTCACCGCGAGCCGCCCACGAAAATACACCGCTGTCGGCTGGTCGGCGCGTGCTTTACGATCACCCGATATAACGCGGGGGATTAGTTTGTCAACGCGGGCCGGCGCGCGCGTGTGCACGCGTGCCGTGCATCGCCATCGCGCATCATCGAGGCACGGCCGCCGCGACGCATTGTTCCTGACAATTTCGCAACGACGTCTCGGTGCCGCGAGGAAATCGGAATTCGTCGCGAACCTCGTCGTCCTCGGCGAGAGGACGCACGGGAAATTGGACGGAAATCCGCGCGAAGGTGGCTACCGTTGGCCGAGAATCTTTAGAATTTCCCGAAGAGGAATGGAGCTTTATCGGGAGGCGGGTGAAAAATTCTAGAAGGATGAAATTTTCCGCGCGCAGCGGAGAGTCTAATGGGAATTGCAAGGAAGATTCGCTCCGACTCTCTCGTTGGGGAATTCAGCGAGAAAATGTTCCGGTACTCACAATTCTCAGGGAATTCTGTCTGTCCCGAGTGCCGCAGTCTGACATTTTCACTGACGGTCGAAGGATCGGAGGAGCGAGCTTCCCCGTTACACGAAGATGCGCCAGAACTCGCTTATCATCGACTTTCTCCCGAATTCTACCCCGTCCGAACGATTCACCGTGCGATTTTGCGAACCGCGAGACAAGATCACTGGCTCCTCGATAATCTCCCTACGAAGAAACTAGCCGGTGTCCTTTCGACGTTCAGCCGGAGACCACATCCCCTCTGTTACACCGATCCGCAAGCATGTGTTCCTAAACACCTTCGCTCTTCTCCCACTGTCACTACGCTTCCACGACAAGACAACCCTACCGCTCGCGTTCCTGAGAGATTCGGAGCATCGTGCAAGCTACTGCTGTCTTGGAAGGGCGGCAGCAATCGGGGAGTAGGATCGAAGGTCCGTCGAAACGACGGTGGGCCCCGAGTTGACGTCCTGGCTGGTGGAATTTCGCTGGTCACAGCACAGAGATTCTCTTTCTTCGAGTGGTCACACGCTACTCAATATACCGGTCGACGATAAACGGCACCCCCCTCCTGGCCCCTCCTCTTAGCCCCCGGCGTCGCGACCCCCGTCAGGAGGCAATGCGACGCTGTTCGAGGGGCGATTGTAACAATATCTTCCGGCGAGCGAAGGATGCGCAACGTCGTGGTAAGTTCAAGAGCCGCGCTCAGGGACATCAGGCCAGCACAGGCTCTTTTTTCGCTGGATAAGATAATCCAGCGAGACACGCGGGGTTGCTGCTCGCGAGGCGGATGCTACGCGACTCCGACGAGCTTCTGTTGACGAGGAACGTCGATCGCAAGGCGATCCACCGTCGAGAAATCCTGGTATCACTGCGACTTCGGCGATTCTCTGTTCTGGTGCCGTTTCCGAAGCTGGATTTCTTTGCGGGGGCACCGCGCGGAGAACTGTTATGCTTTTGGAGTAATGTACGAAAGCCTGACGTTGATTTCAGAGGGAAAAGAAGATATTTCTGCGGTGGAAAGTGGATAGTAGGTCGAGTTTGTTTTCTTTCAAGATGAGGGTGATACGAAAGGGGTAGTTTTTTTATAATATTCTATGGATACTGCTGTGCGTCTGACGGAGTTTCTGCAGGAATTCAGAAGCACGAACTGAATATGCGAGTTTCGGATGCGGCAATCCCTTTCATTGCGGAGGTGTCTGAACGAAATTCGATTACACTCTGACGTAAGAATGTCTCTGGAGAACTTCCGCGTTTCGACGTCGAAAGATGTTGGACCATCTTTGATGAATCTTTGTGAACGCGAGGTGGAAAATTGTCCTGAATGATGTTCAGACGTGGCACTCCACGACGAGACACTTCGAACATCGAAGTTTCGTATTCTAACGATTTAAAACGCGCAAATTCTATGACAGTCGAGTATTCGGTCAGCATTGCCACGGAAAAGTAGATATTCAGAACAAAACTCTAGAAATGGAAAAGTGGAACGGAAGAATTGTCACTTGGAGCACAACTGTTTGAGGAAATGGTTTCCAAAGTGGAGGTTGCTCTTTAACGAAGACCTGCCCAAAGCAGGGAAACCGGACTTCTGCCTGAACGTGAGAAAGTTTCAGCGACGATGAACCCTACGCCTCAATGCTGTCGATCTTCTTCCAACGAAAAATTATCCAAATTCGAGAATGTCTGTGAAGAATAGGGAATTTCTTCCCTCCAGGCAGGAATTATCGAACATCAAGTATAATGCGTCTTCCGAAAAAGATTTCCTTCCACAAAAAAAGCCTCACTCGCAGAAAATGCTAAAAGTGGAGTGTCCTCGAAAATCATCCAACGAAGAACGGTATCGTTCCGGAGCGGACCATCGATTTCTCGTTCGACAAACGGAAAGGCGCAAACACCAGAAAATAAAGGTCTGCCATTATTCAGGCTCGCTCGCTTGTGTACGGTTTCTTGGGACTTAATCAGTGGAGATCGCGGCGGCCGTACGCTAGATTTTAGCAGTCAGCTAGGCGCTATCACTCGCGGTTCTCGGGTTCTCCGCGCACCTCTTTTCCTCTCTGATTCTCGCGAGGTGAGTTGGTTGACCGGTCGAGATAGAGCTCAGCCGCGACGACCAGGAATCCGTCCGATGGTCACGTTCCAGCCGGTCGCGTTTCGGCTTTCAGATAATCCGAGGGCACGGTTGTGCACGTGCGTGCGCGTCAACTCGAGGATAGGCTGCTGGAGGAGGTGGCGGTGGAGGAATCGCGGGGATCGCGATCAAAAGGGGCCTCCACGCGCTGGCACGGTTCGCGAGGAACAGCGGGAGGGAGGAGAAGAAAAATTAAATATGTTTCGACCAATTTCATCCGCGCTGCTTCTCCGGGAATCGCGAAGCCGGGGAGCACAGATCACAGCACAACAGATTATCACAAACAATCACCTGCGCACTCCGTGGGTACACTTGTCAGCTGCACGCGAAACTCGCGGATCGCGGCTAGTTAGGGGTGGGGGAGGTGTTCGAAGGCTCGGTTCCTCGGTCCACGCACCGTACGCGGCTCCGCTCAGTGCACGTAGATCCTACTGGGCCTGTGTTCTGGCCGAGACTAACTCGAACGCTCGGCTCCTGCAGCCCTCGCAGTCATCCCTCCAGCCACGCACTTTTCCACCCCGGCGAAACTATTGTCCCCGCTGTCTCTTCCCTATTCCGCGCCGGTAACCTGCACGGGAATCGTTCCGCGGGGCAGCCACTGTTTCCGATCGATCAGTCCCAATGAGACGCGTTTCCCGGCATCGCTCGCTTGTGGCGACGCGCGAAAAGAGTCGCTCCTCGCGAGCCCAAGAACGCGCAGAGTGGACAAAAGTTCGCCAGGGCAGTGGAAAGGGACGTCGGCCGCGCAGGCTGTACGGTGGCGCCGCGGAGCGGTCGGGCGCCCAAACACGCCGCAGGAACGCGAGGGTGCCCACCCCCACCAACGGCACGCACCCCTTCCAGTGGCGACCACGAGGACACGATGCGCTGTATCAGCTATCGGAAGTATCGGTGACTTCAACGGCCTGATCGGAAAGAAGGGTTGCGTTCCGCCTATCCCCGCTGCGATTGCGTCGTCATTTCTCACCTTCCCGCCGATGTTTCAGGGGGAGCGGGAGGATCACTTACCGCATCGATGCTCAGAGGAACGTTTGAAGATGATACTTTTATGAGCGTGCATGAGTAACTTTAGTACTGGATTTCGCTTATCGTTGCACAGGTTGGTACCAGTGCGCTGTTTTGCGAAGTCCCCTTGCTTTATGCGATACAGACCGTGGGATATCGCGATTTCACGTTCAACTGTACGATAGTGCCGTTACTGTTTCGTGTTTTAAACTTTTATTCGATCGCCGCTGTATGTTGCTTTTCCATTTTACATTTAGTATAGCGCAGTTATCGGGAGTTTCCTCAGAGCTGGAAGGAGCTCGAGAAAATTCACTGGTTTGTAATAGCAGCAGCTTTTTCAGTGGTCTCATTTTTTCAAGCTCCTCCTTAATAGTACCTACTACTGACCGCAATTATTTGCGGGTGTTTTCATGTTCTCAATCTTATATTTCCCTGCCATAGAGACGTTTTATTATTACCGGAGATTGTGGTCGATTGTGATATTCTAAAAGAAGTGTGACATGAAAATGACGTCGCTGTACAGCTTGGGCGCGCTATGAAGGCCAACCGTTTATGCTTCTAGAGAAGAAAACTTTTGAAAAAGATTTTCTACTTCGGACGATTCTTTCTTGGAGCAAAGTTCGCGTCATAGGTATTTTCAACCCTCTGGTTCTTCTTTGAAACGGTTTCTTTTTTCTCACAGAGAAACTTTTTCGAAAACATTGTATAATCTTTCTTTGGGGAGGGGGGAGTTCGTGTGGAGCAACTGTTTATCTGGAAATGTTTCTGTAGTTTTTGTTTTCGAATAGGAACCTTTTAACGGATCGTTTTTTCTTGCAGCGAAATTCCTACGAGGCAAAGAAATTCTTTTACATATATTTTCCACCTTGGATAGGTATCGTCCACAGAAAAATTCATGGAAGCACTGTGCGTTTCAAAAATTACTCTCAGAAAATATTTTCTTGCGGAATTCGCTCGAATCGCTTTTTTCTATACGAAGAATACAATTTATAACAGTTGCGCAACTGAAGTATGATAATGATAAGTTTCAATACGAATCCGAAGCTCGCAATATTACTTCGCGCTATTCCGGAAACACGATAATAATAACAATAATTTTCACACGATAATAATAACAATAATTTTCACACGATAACGTTAATACAAATAGTCGTTGTACTCTTGCAAATTGTACATCTTGAAGCTAATCAACGAATTAAAAATAAGTAACAGTGGCAATGCCGTATCTGTTAATTGCACTTTGAACTTCATTTGGATTCCACGACAATAATGTTACTATCTGCTAATTGCATTTCAACAGTGGAGTCAGCATTTTCTGTCTGCTCGTTACGTAGCTTGCCTATCCTTTTCCCATAAAAATATAGTACCTGCATCAGTGTGCAAATCTTAAAAAATTCCCTCGAACTTCGCGAGAAAAGTTAAGCCTACATTTTTTATAACAAAGCCGTATAGAGTACGAAGATAATTTCGATTTAGTTAACACACCAATTTCATACAGTTCTAATCGCGTACAAAGCATAGAAACAAACTGCTAAGTAGTCGTACAGAATAAAGAGCAATTTTAAGACACTCCAGTCGGTTGAAAGTTTCTACCTAAATTGACTTGCCGCGCACCGATGCAATTCCATTCTCAACAAATTCTCATCGAATAGCTCAGGGATTCAGTGAATCCAGATGGTCGTAGTTCAGAGTGCACGGTAACGATGGAAAATATCGGGGGTGGAGCGGGGAGGGGGGGCGGCGTGGAGTGGGGGGTGGGAACGAGTTCCACGGTGGGGCGATGGAGGGGGTGGCAGTTCAGCTTCTGGCTCCTTTTTCCGATCATATCGGGAGTCAAACCTCGGCGACAAGGGTGGGAAAAGTGGTGCAGGAGCATGCGCCGGGAAAGGGTAAACTTAGGCGCAGGTTCTAACCCCTCGTAATCTCCCCACTCCAGGTCGCTTTCTGGACGATCACACGACTCCCGACCAGTTTTTCCACCCTTATCTTCGTTCGCCTTGCTGTCTCAAAAACCTGTACAGCCACTTTCGTCGCCTGCACTGTGAAAATGTCAATGAGGGATGTTACTTTCTTTCCTGAAGAGAAGGAGGGGGAAGGGGTTGCAGTGACTGTCAATACGGTTACATTTTTGGGAACGGAACTGGATTTTTATAACGTTCAACTGCGATAACCGAGCAATTCTCTTTTACTTCTCTTTTTATTTTTTTAATACATTTCAGTGAATTACTTTCACTTTATATTTTCATTCGTTGCCGTTATCCGCAAGACGATTTTTTTTTTATTTTCGACAGTTACGATCCTTTTACCACGGATGCCTCCTTCGATTCCACTTTTCATGGGATTCGGAAATATTCATCTTTTTAGATTCGTCCGGGAATGCGTTTGTTGGTCTCTCCAAGGACTTCGAATTTATCGTTTATCGCTTATTATTATTCATTCGAAGCAGAACCGAGCGTCGAATTGGCATGTCGTTTCGCTTCGCAGCGCTGTCGCAACTCGTGCTCCCAGAATTACGGTTGCAACGAGTTCCTGTTAATCGATTGTTTATTATCAGTATTGTATCGCGCCACGTTGAAGGAAATAAATGAACATCGCTCTGAGGTTTCTCGGCCCGAAGCGTACTTGTCGAGATCAGTGTGATCGAAACTGTATTCCCTCATCGCCGATCCGTTGACGCCGAACGTTGCGCAATATCGTCGTTAAGCGCTTGCATAAAAGCTGAGCACGAAACTCGAGGTAAGACGTAAAAGCGAAAACGTGTATGGATTAAAGAGAAGTTTTAAGTTATGTTTGCCACTTGATGCCGTTCAAATGCAATTCTTAGGATCTCGCGAAATAAGATCCAACTTCTTTGCGCCTGGCCACGGCCATCTGCTGTGCATTACTTTCCTCTGCCAGTGCACAAAGAAACGCGTCCCCGGGTAATGCGGAGCCTTAAATGTCTGTAACGACACACTTTCGCGAAACCTTTACACTTGTATTCTTCTTAAAAAAGAAAGAAAGAAGGATAGGGACCGATGCTTAGCGAAATATGGAAGTCAACACTGGCACTTTAAAGGGAAGGGGACCGAATTCTAAATGTGCATTTGAAACTGAACAAAATCTCTCCACGATTCCCAGTCAACATATCTCCCCACTTTTAAGAAACAAGTAGGTACGAGGTAACGCATAGAAGAGCCGCGAGAAGGTGTTAAAATTCCTTTTCCACTTACAGAATAGCGCAGTGCCGATCGTCCGATCGACAATTCTGTAGGCGAAGGCTCCGCGGGCAATAATCGTGCGAGCAGAAGTGAAACAGTTTACAAGCGTGCAAATTATAACCCTGAACGGAGCGTCAGAAAGTGACCGTGCAGTTAGGAAGCTGCTCTATAGTCGGGTAAAAGTTAATTGGTCGCTCGTGGCCATTGAAGAGCTTCGCCACCCTTGCGCTTATCTGTGCCGATGAATCCGTTGCTCCTTACTTCTCGAGCACAGGGGACAGGTGGCGTCGCGCTACCACTTAGCTTTTTCCAACTATAGTAGCATAAATTTATTAGCATTCGTAAAACTGTGCGATCCGGCAAGCGATTGTCGCCGAGACATCTTGCTGCAACTGATGACAGGCTCCCGCCTATTCTAGACTCCTGATCCACACCAGCCCATCACTGGAACTGCGGCTTGTTGCAGCTTCGGTGCTACCTTAAGGCTAGTGGCCGTGACCGGTGTCTTCGTCTCATTTCGAGCGGAGGTATCGACTGCAGAATGGGAAGGAAAGAAGAGTACACCTGACGGAACGGTGGTCGCTCCTGCAGCGTGACCTATTGTTCCCTGTCGGGACCGAGGGGTCCGTGGTGCGTTTACTTTCGATCATATAATGAGTGGAAATGTAGGCCAGGAACGTCCACGGCGTCGGATTTCGCCGTACGAGGCGACACTCAACACCCGGGCCGAGTCATACAGAGAACAGACGATTAACGCGATAGCGTTCTGCGTTTCTCGGAATTCAAGGTAATCGTCGCGTAATAAAGAACGGCGAAACGAGCGTGTCGAACCTGCGACGCGCCGCCAACCACTTTCAAACCGTCGGAAAAAAAAACAAACAGAATTCACGCGGAGGGTGGTCTCCGCACGACCACTGCCGAATTTCGGATTTCCCCGACGAGTCGACGTCTTTCGAAACGAGATGCGCCTGCTCGATTTTCTTAGAGCCCGATTGGCCCACACTTCAATCGTAGCTCTAGTCTCTGAAACGGAAGATATTGATCTCCCTTTAATTTTGGAGCAGTGACGAACGTCTAAACATAGTTTAACAATTCTGAAGAGGGGTCTAGATTATTTACATTTGCGCAGCAAGATACCGTAAACTGCGGCAACATTTACATCTACTTAACATCTATTAAAAAGGAGAAGGGAAAAAATTTTGTACATTCTTACACTTGCATTACCATCGCAAACGATGCCATGTTATAATAGGATACCTAAACCAAATTTAAAAATGTTAATTAAAAAAAAAAAAGTAATACATTGAACATAAAAAGAAACAAATTTAAGTGTTAATGTAAGTTCGGATGTGGTGAAACTAACTTTGTAGTGCTATTTATGTATGATGTGCCACACACAACATTGGCAGGTATTTAACTTGTATTAATGGGACAAGAATTTTATGCATTTTGACCAATGTAGTGCATTCACAAACGATGCAATGTTACGATAGGATACTTAAAGCAAATGTAAAAATGCTAATTCTTATATTATATTGCAAAATGTTCGAAAAACATGGCAATTTCCCCCCAGTTTACGGTACGCAAATATTTCAATCATCGTGAAAAAATCCATTAGACCACCAGATTCGTGAATTTCCAAGCGTCTCGCGACACTCGATACCCACGTCTAACATTCCAGAAGACGAGCACGATCTTCCTGCGCACAAAGTGTTCCACGAGACCAGGGGTGTCTTTCTGCGTGCTAGTATCGAAAGCGCAGTCCTTTCGTATTTTTTTTTCAGATCGACAATTTTATTTTCGAGGGTAATGCGGTTACGCGACATCGAGGCTTACAAATGTTACATTCCAGTGGCGTGTATTAATCGACGTGGTTACCTATTTCGCGTCGATGCGATTAGTTGCGTCACCGAGTTTGCAATTTCACTCCCAGATATTCGTGTTTCACGGCCCGGGCCTTGGACTCATTGTTTATGCTATCGACTTCCCGATCGAGACTGGAATCTCGAACATTATTACGGCGTTCGATATTGCAACGTGTACGCTTGTCGAAATTGTTCGGGGCAAGTGCGTGCACCGTGTACGCACAACGTAAACTTATCCAGCGAAATTTCGACACCAGTCACGCAATAATACCTTCCTTTCCTGAAACAACTGGCGAAAATATTTTTGCGTTACGCAGCTTGCGCAATGCTTATCGATTTTCTTAAACAGAAAGGTCTGTGATTTGTAAAGCTCGATGAAAAAAAATACTGCAGTAAATAAAATCTGTTATAAACAGAGCGATTGGTGTGTGGTAATCATTCGATCCCTCTAATAGTGACACGTTATCAACTGAGAAGTTCAAGTTGTCTACAGTATTCCTGGTTCTGCCTCTACGAAATCAATATTTATAATACCTACTCGCAAAATTATTAGATACGTGCTGTAAACTGAGGGAACAGTGGCTTGCTTTTGGAACATTTTGCTATATAGTAGAAAGATTAACATTTTTACATTTGCTTTAAGTAGGGCAGAGTAGCCGAATATGAGAGCCATTTCTTAAAAACATCGTAACTCTTGACTGAGAACACTTTTATTCAAATTCGATACACGTTTTAAAAGTAGAATTGCATATTATGCATTCTTTGGCAACCTACTGGAAAGTACTGTAACAAAAATTCGGTTTCTTCGTAATAAAATAAAAACGAAAGTCATTCAAATAAGCAGATAAAAATACGGGTGCCTAATATGAGACCCAGTTTGTTTTTTCCTGAAACTTATTTTTTCTTTCTTTTTTTATAAAGTCGGCATTTGAAATCTATTTCTTCACCACCGCAGTCTTCGTGAGCCCACCACCGAAGTCTTCGTGGGCCCACCACCGAAGTCTTCGTGGGCCCACCAGGCCCATCGTAACACTTTATACGTAAACTTAACCCATTGTTCACCTAGCACATCTGAGGAATAAAGACCTGTGCAAAACAATCATTTTGTATCATAATTTTCTTTCTCTATCACTTTCATCATTCAGAACAATTTTTTCTTCACTCTCATCGGTAGAACTTCCACGGGTCTCATCTTTGGAAATAATAACATGATAACTACTAAGTAGCTTCGAAGCTAAGTCTTCATCATTTAACGATATACATCTAGTAAGTCTTAAACTCCATTGCAAGCACTGTACAACAGTATTTGTGAAAATCATTGTACACTTACCACTTTACAGGTATTGGTAAGTTAATCGAACCACTTGAAAAACTTTCTGCAACGTATTTCAGAAATATGTGCTTGCTCGAGACGCTCAATTGATTACAATGCCACTGTGCGGACAAAACAACTAATACACGGTTAGTTAGTAAAGAAACAGCATCGCTATGACATTCAAGAGTTCTGTAGCGGAGATAAGCTGGGGTCTCATGTTAGGAGAGGTCGTCATATTCAGCTACTTTACGCTATCCTATCATAACATTACATCTTTTGTGAATGCACTACAAATGCCAAAATGTATAAAAATTTTGTCCTTAACGTTCTCTAATACATGTTAACTCGGCGGGAGGCGCTAGTGAGTAAAATTTACCACAGAGGCGCTAGTTGCGAAAATATGAAGACTCTTTGAGTTTCTGTTACAATTTTTTAAAGAACTTTAATAAAGATTTTAAGATATTTCATCAATTTTGTTTGATTCTTAAAACACTGTACTTTAACATAAAATATACAAAGTTAAAAAAAAATACTCTGAAACCGTGGTTTTTTTACGTTTCAATTTTGGGTATTTTTGATCCTGTAGCGACAACCTGTGTTACAATATGGGGCGCGCCACCCTGTAACCGGGTAACATTGCACATTATATATATAACTAGCACTACGAAGTGAAAGTTTTACCACATCTGAACATACATTATCAATTAAATTTGTTTCTTCTTATGTTCAATGCACTCTATTTTATATATTTCTTTATTTTTAATTTCTTCAATTAACATTTTTCAATTTGTTTCAGGTATCCTATTATAACATTGCATCATTTGCGATTCTACTAGAAGCGTGAAAATATATAAAAATTTGGTTCCTTTTCCTTTTAAACAGATGTTAAGTCGATGCCAAATGTTACCCCGTACTGCCAATGTTCCCCCTGTTTACTGTATCGTTAGAAACGGGACAAAAAAGATTGACTGTCACTTGCATTTCTGAAACAGTATTCTCCTTCCACATTTAGTCTAAAGCCTCTTCCACGAATGAGAAATGGAGTGGCGGGGATAACGCCGCAGTAGCATTCAGCAACCAATTAATGCTATCCCAAGTATACCACGGCGGGCGAGACCTTTTCATCTCATTACTGCACTCTGGTCGTCCGTTCTGCCCGGTGAAATTGCCGAAAAACAAGTTTACAACCAAGACACACTATTTTACCAAAATAATAAAATGTTACTTAAGTTGCTGGCCTCTGTTTGTAAGCTCCTCGGGCAGTCAATCGCCGTGGAAAGCAGATTGCGCATACCACTGCAGTGGAACCAGCTTGGGCTCGTCCCTGCTTCAAAATCGTACCGATAGATCCTGAACGAAAGAGACTGGACTGTTTGGTGTAACCCGGTGCGCCAGCTTCAGCCGCGTTCGTTGTCGCGCGATAAGCAAAATTCAAGTTGACGCAACGTCGTTCTCAGGCCCCGTTGTGCAACAGTCATAATCTTGCCTAATTGCTACTGCGAGAAGCAATCCGCGATAGACGTTTCGGAGGATTAATTAAGACGTTTCCTAAGACGTCGCTTCATTTCGCTGCCGCGCTTATGTGCGAAACCGTCGCCCGCGAGGGAAACTGGAAAAAGGGGCGGGGCGGGGGTAGGCGAAGGTGAAGGGAAGGGAGATCGAACCCGGTCGAAACGACTCCGAAGGGGTTGCGAACTCGTCCAGCCGGTTCCCCGATGGGAAACGGAGCCGGCGATTAATAAACATACGGCAGAATGTCACTCGACGCTGCTCATTAGCATCGAGAATCGATCACGGTGCCACGAATCGTGAAAAAAAGAAATATACGCCGGCGGAGCTTGGAGAATCGATCCTCCAGGTTCTATTTCAGAAGGGGCTGACGGTCGTATCGGGGCACGATCTCGGGCCCCGTTTTTGCGCCACGAAAGTTCAAAGGGTGCCAGCGTCCCCTGAGAGCTCGAAGCGACACTTTATTCGATCCGGGAGTCGACAGTTTTTCGCTGAGTTCCTGTATCGTGTCAATCGGTGAAAAATACGTGCATTGTTTAAAGGACAGATGCGGAGATGTAACTGCAGAAATGCAGTGGGCGGAGCGAAGGGACGAAATGCGAGACGGTGGGGGTAATCAAAGTTTGTGGTGGGGGTTTCCAACTGACTCCGTTAATTTATTGTAGGGTAAACTGTACAGTGATCAGCACCCTAAGCGGAAATCCCAATTGGAATGTCTCTATTTCTATGTGAAGTTTCTATACGCTCTTAATTTTTAGTTATTATCAATGATTATGGATTTCTCATTAAAATAAAACATCTTGAGTACCTATTAAGGTGATGTCTCAATTTCTGCTCGTGTCCCCATTTCTGCTCATTTCGTATTTATTTCTTATTATTATATGCGTTATGCTTGCACTATAGTTGCAACAGAATAATTTAAATATCTTGATTTGATTGTATTAAATATCTTGAAATATCTTTCTTAAATAGCTTTTGAATTGGTGGATTTATTATTAAAGAATTAATCAATTACTCTGCAAATTTTTATCACAAACAAATTTTTCACACCCTCTTTATTACCTCTTAAATGAGGAGAAACTGGGACATTCACCTTAAGTCTTTTATTTTAAAAGTATTCAATGAAAAACAAGCATAGGCATAAAAGTACAATCATTGGCGCCCTAAAATTTCAGGTTATATCGAAAAACGTGTGTGTTTAAAAACGAAGTTGAATGTGTTTAGACTATTTCATTCACTAATTAAATACCTACAACTAGTAAATCTGTATTTCAATCCATTACTTACTTATAAAGCGACAAAACATACTCACCTACCCCTTATCAGAATTTTAAGAGAACCCTTAAAACTCAGCCCTTTGTACCACTTTGGGTGCGTTCCGTTTCGCGCATTGAGTGCATAGACTGCATAGTTAGTCGCGCACGCGTATTTGTCTCTTCGCGTACGCTTTGAAATACGTACCCGCGCGCTACATTGGAATCATTCGAGTAATACATATCGAGCGTTACTGACGTCAGTCAATAATTTTACTACAATGACCACAAATACAGAGCTACGTTTGAATACATATTCTACTTTTAAAACGTGTATCGAATTTTAATAAAATTGTCCTCAGTCAAGAGTTATGATGTTTTTAAGAAATGGGCCTTATATTCGGCTGCTTTGGCTGCCACACGTTTGATTTACAGTAGTTGCTGCACGCATCAAGCGCTAGAAGTTGGAGGATTCTAGGGAATTCTACGAACTAGGTTGCGCAGTCTGTTCACTCACCGTATGAGCCACCAATCACCACTGCCCGCTGAAACGGAACACGCCCTTTGCGGCGTTGCCAGATGTGAAATGTATAGTTCGACTATCGGGCTCTGCAGCGTTGTAGCGAAAGAAGAATAAGAAATTGTAGGAAAGCACTTTCTAAGCTTGTACCTCTTAAGATTTGGCTTTCTAATCAGGAGTGCCAATGATCATTTTGCCAAATCTTCATAAATAAAGATGAATCATTCCGTCGCTTAACCAGCTGCAAGTATGTGAACGGGGACAATAATCGGAGTAGAACGGCGAGTGAGTTTGTGAAATTAGGGACTAGACGCGGCTGGGAAAGAATTGAATCTGGGAATCACTGGCTCCAAGAATCCCAGTGAAGTTTGATGAAAATTCGATCCGCCGCTTCTTTGTTTTCTGAACGAAATCTTGTATAACGATCGAACGTCGTGCAGAGACCGTGTAACGTGTTGTTTGCACGGTAATTGCATTTCGATTGCACAACGCTCCGCTCCGCCGTCGTGATTCGGCTCTTGGAAAACACCGCGCGATACGCGAACAGATTTGCAAATATTTTTGTCCAAGCTCCTGGTATTTCCGAACGGCTCGTGTTGTTACACTGCAACCAGCAATATTACTGTAATACAAAATTACAGCGGGAGAAGGAAAGAAGAAGAAGAAAGAAGAGATTTTCATCGCGAAAAATATATTAAAAAATTTTGAAAGCTTCCTTGCCGTCGTCGAAAAAACGTCAATCAATTGAAACAACGTTCCAGACCTCTTTAACGCTTCGTTAAATTGTAACATGAATTCTCAAACAGGCACCGTATCGGCGAATCAGAAAAGTCACAGAAAAGTCCTGGGAAAGTTTTCGGACTTTTTGATAACAGGAGCACGTGGTTAAGTATAATTACAAGCCTTTTTCACCACCGACAAAAAGTGCGAGAAATTCCAATTAAACTGTATTAATTGTTCCAACAGGCTTGAAATTGTTTCTACCCAACTATATCATTTAAATTCCACATCCAACGCGATATCCTTTGGCACAAGTTTGCACACACGGCATGTAATAGAACTTTTCACCTCTTGCAGGTGATTAAGAAAGTCGGCGGTGTAAATTCGCTCGCGATGCCCCCATTGGTGCTGATTTTCAAATTCGAACCGATAGTACGTCGTTCGAGGGCGAAAGGGGGCAATATACATACTCCGTGGAAGCACGAAGGCGTCCTTAGACTCGTGCGTCTCGAGGAATGGGCGCAATATCGGGGCCGGAAGTCGCGAAAATTTTTCCACGAACGCGAGCCGCGCGCCGGAAAGCGCATCGACTCGGCAATGCGGACAATTGCATCCCCCCGCCTGCTCACTTTACCCCACCTCCCGCAGAAGCCATTCGTGATGAAAGTCCAGCGTCCATGGGGGCAATGGGGGTGGCCTGGTGTGGGGCTCGCATTCCGGCCGAGATTAATTCAGAGCGAAGAGGAATTCAGCGTCTATCTCGACGCTCGCGGAACCGTTTTCAAGCAATTATTTCAGCAACATTGCAAAACGATCGCGCTTTACCCTACCACTCTCCTCTGTCACACTTGGGGACCGCTCCTCTATCGCCGGCAGGCCCGGTTAAGTTGCACTCCGTTTCTCCTCCGTCCCGCACTCCGCGGCGCGATTTCTTTTCTATTTTCAATTTATTATACAGGGCGGGGAACAAAAGGTGGGGCCGGCTTTTTCATCTGCCACTTATTGAAATGGAGGAGACAAGTCTTAATGAACATTGGTCGGATAAACAAGGAGTTATGAAACATTTCCATTTAGCCGTCAATAACAGAGTAACGAACTACTTTGTGTATCTGCTTAAAATCGTGCGTGTGGGATCCTAATAACACGCATACACGCGTTAGAATACAATCTGTGTACCCGCGTGTTGTCTTTTAATTATATTTGTACGTCAAGTGTTTTTGTTTTATCTGTCTATAGTGTATATGTATTATGATTCTTTTCCGATTACGTTTTTACTTGAGAGATTTCGTAAATCGTAATATGAATGTATCCTACGACTGAAAAATGTTATTTCTGAAGCAATGTTCTTTAAGAACCTTTTCTTTGTTGATGCGCAGTCGGATGTCCCTGAAATTTCGCCCTATCTTTTTTCGCCACCCTGTATTCTCTGTTAGATTCAAAGCAGGGTGTAGCTGTATCTAATAATTTGTACAGCGATCACTTGCTTGTTCGTAATGCGCTGTGCCATTTGTTTTATTTCCTAATTTGTATGCGGGAAAACAATTTATACGAGTGAGAATAATGGTGCGTTTAAATGAGTGGGCACTTTAGTAAGTTCAAGAGCTGCGTGCAATAGTTATAGCGCTGTAATACTTACGTACGTATCGTGGACCAAACGCGAGTGAGAGATCCAACAAAGAAATTTAATTCTCTGCAGTAAATATTTTCCATATTATGCAATCTGTCTTAGGTCTGCGGATCCATATTGAGAATGACTAAATCTGGGTTCAAATAAATAATAACAAACGCTTGACTCTCCTTTCCGTGACATTTCTGTTAAGCTACATACTTACAGTGGCTCGCATTTATATTCGGACACTTTTTAAAATCGCATAACTTTTTTAGAATTGGTCCAAACAACTTGAGTTTTTTTCAGAAGCTAGAAGGATTAGTTTGCTAAATAACGCGGTTCGTCGTTTTGAAAAAAAATGTATTTGGTTGGAATAGCGAAAAGAATAGTAAAGGTCGATTTTTAAACTTTTTTTTGTGAGGCGAATTATTATATATTTGTTTTTTTATATATATTGATTTTTTAGCGAGAATCGCGAAAATTCCCGAAATCAGCGATTCTCGACCTTATTCTGCGATCTTTAAACGATTGTACAAACGGGTTTTTTGAATTATCATTACAAGCTCACAAAAAAATAGTTTAAAAATCGACCTTTACTATTCTTTTCGCTATTCCAACCAAATCCCTTTTTTTTTCAAAACGACGAGACGCGTCAGTTAGCAAACTAATCCTTCTAGCTTCTGAAAAAAACTTAAGTTGTTTGGACGAATTCTAAAAAAGTTATGCGACTTTAAAAAGTGTCCGAATATTAATGCGAGTCACTGTGTGTACTTATGAGCTCGCTGTATGTTTAATTACTAGATCGTAATGAAGACAGTAGAGGCCAAGTATGCTCCTTCTCTTCTTCAGAGCACGAAACCGTAGCAACTGCATTGCGAAATCGCAATTGCGGTCATCTGTCGATAATAGATGAAAGCATTAGTGATTTCCCGATCACACTTTATACGCAGATACTGCAATACGAACAACATATTACAAATGCAGAAAACTATAACATTCCGCGTGTAAGTCTCCTCGTGCATCATGTTCCATTGAACATTGCATTCATGTCCTCTATAAAACACGCATGCATTAAACACGTATTATTACCTACCATAATTACTATTATTTTCTGAAAATTCCAATCATAATTGAGACCTTCGCGTCTACCATAAGACTTACCCTTGTCTTTCCTCTTTCGCTGAAAATTTGGTTTCGGCTCCGTTTTAATTACATTCTCCTGGTAGCCAAGTAGAAATAGTAATTAAGGATAATACATATATATGAGAAAACCGTTTAACAAAGGGGAAAGAATAAACAGGCGTTAACATTTGCCGGGGGGAGGGGGAATAAGAGGAGCGTTCCCGAAAAGTATTACCTTCCCACTCGGCATAAAAGGATCGACTCGTCACTTTCGCTCTTCATTAATTTTATTCCCCGCTCGCACGATCTACAATTCAGTTCACTGGTGGATGCAACGATCCTTTCTTTCTCCTCCAGGCCATATTCGGACGGAAGATCAAGGCCAGGGGGACACCATATAATAAGCTGTTTAATAATCAATGCGCATGGACCGATAATTACGGTTCGAAGGAGTGGGTATGCAAAGGAGGAATCGCGCGGCGAACTGGTTTCAAACAATGACTGCTCCGTTGCGATCGCGTACGAAGAATAATAAGGATGGGCTCTCACACGGGCCTCGTTTCGATACGCTCTCGATTGTCCCATAATTTCGATATGCCAGAGGAACCGGGAAAAAGGACCAGCGCGCCCTTTTTTTCTCACGTTCGCTGTTTCTTCCCTTTATCTGATCTACGTCGCTGAGGAGGCAGCTGCTCAGGCAGATACAACGTTTAAAACGTCTCTGACTGTTCGTTGCTTCGGGGACTTAGACTTTCGGAAACTTACCTACTCCCTATTCGTTGCTGGAGGTCTTCAAGGAATCTTACATTTCCTGCTTAAGGGGTTACCGCGGTCAGTGAGGTCAGAAAAAGAACGATTCTTTGGGAATTTATTTCTGAAAGTACATGCTCAGTTTTAGGCAAAGGTTTCTTTATTCAGACGAGGGACACTTTGACAGATTATTATGTTATGTTTTGGTGTAAAAAATTTTATTTATTGAAAAGTTACAACTGATTTCCTGGGAGCTGTTTTTAGAAATACGCTTCGCGGTGACCAACATTATTCGGAACTGGGCTATCTAAAATCTAAAACGAAGAAGATTTAGGTAGAACAATAATTTATTTAGTCTTTAATCGTTCCGTTTTATAGAATATTAATCTGGGAAAAAATGGTGGATGTTAAAGCGGAATGATCGAGTTTCATTTTTAATCTATAAAATAAAAACTATGCATTGGAATAACAAATGCTTCGATTAAAGACTAAATTTGAGTGTCTAGAAGAAACCTACAAAGTTTCAGAAAGTTTGGTGAAACGGTTCTTAAGAAATCGTGGTCACCGGAATCCAAAACCCATTTCGGGAAATCAGTTGTAATTTTGCAATAAATAAATACTTTTACACCAAAACACAATATAATAACCTGTTAAAGTGTTCCTCATCTGAATACAAAAGCCTTTGCCTAAAAGATGCATGTACTTTCTGAAATAAATTCCCAAAGAATCGTTCTTTTTCTGACCTTACTGCCTGCGGTGACCCCTTAAACGAATCCTTCCATCGAAGCTGGCCATCATGCTGCTCGTGAACGACGCCGTGACATTTCAACAAAACTAACTGCCTGACCGTCGAATGCAACGATGGGAATCACCTGAACGCGCTATTTTCTGTACTACAAGCTGATCACTTTAACCACGATCAACCTGGCTAAACACTATCTACGTAACCTTCATCCCTTTCTACGAGCCTTCACATGGGTGCCATGTGCTCGGCCCTGAAATTTAATTGTCAAATCGTACATGCCGCAATAATTTCTCACGAATAACGCTTGCAACGGGACACCCACTCGTCCCCGCGAAACCCTACTCTCAACCCTCCCGTAGCGTGCCATCAACCCCATCGCGTCGATAATTCAAGTCTCCGCGCGGCGTAGAGGAGCGGCAGCATCCGTGCGCTGAAGAAACCGGAAGACGACGTCCCGTCCCCGGCGGATTCACTCCTGGGAACACTCGAGGCTATCTGTCAATCGTGCCAGCAGTTCGATTCACAGGCGATATTTGGATTAATGGCTCGGATCCGCGGCACAATGGCCCATCGCCGATACAATGAGAGGAAATATCCAAGATATGCAAATACCGATGATCTTCGGCCGGAAAAAGGGGGCCCCGTTGAAGACGGGGAAGATCGGGGCACACATGTTCGGCCATATTTGCATACCAGGAGCTGCATTTGCATGGCCGGGAATTTGCATCGCGCCGAAGACGATCCCGATCGGCGGCGGGGATTCTTATGGTCTGTCTCTCTATTGACGGTGAAAGGGGTGCGGCCGAGGGAAAGGGGCGAATGGGTCCTCCAAGAATAATATATTAAGGGCGCAAAATGCTGCTAATGCCTTTGTGCCCGCAGACGGCTGGAATAATGCCACTTTTTCCCTTTGTGGAAATCCTAAATGTATTTTGATTCCCGACGCGGGACGCTCTTACCCGCCGCCCGCCCGTCCCACCGCGAGATTTGAATTCTCGAGTGGAGCTTCTGTCGCGTTTCACCCTTAATCGCGAGGGTCCATCGTTTTTGCTCCTTTTCTGCATGGGAGACTCTCGGAGTTCCCCGATCGCGGCTCATGATCCGTGGACTATGTCTATGGTTGGAATTTCAACCCTGGAAGCGAAATTTATCGAGCTCCTGGGGATGGCGAAGCGTAAGGGGGGGTTCGAGAGAACGTCAGACGACCAAGCGCGAGCTTGATCGAAGCCACAGTTTGTAATTTGTCGGTTACATCGTGCACTGAATTAAGAGAGCTTCTTTTGGGAACAAGTAGCAAGGGAAGAGAATCTGATTAAATACACCACGTTCTCCTAAACATCTCGCGTGCTCTACATCAGGGGAGAATTCGGGAGTTAAATCGAGCCGTCTTATGAAAGGGAGGAATCATCAAAGGAAGGTGTGAAATATTTCGATGAATCCGCATCGAAGAAAAGGATCCTCCGGACCCAAAGAAATCCATTCGTAAACGGGAATCACAGAGTCGTCTTCCGGTGAAAAGGGCAGATACTGTCGCGATCCCCGATCAATGCTGAGGATCGAGTCCGAGGAAAGTCGTTGCAGGTAGTTCGGACGACGTCCATTGTACTCGCTGAAGAAGAAGTTACGTGTGCCAGTCGCGGAAAGTGATACCCATTCAGGTTGTTCTTCATCGTCCGCGGGGCGTCCTGGAACTGGAAACGTGAGACGTTGCTGGGCTGCAACAAAGGCGACAGGTAGAAACACTCTGGTGGATGGAAAACCTGCGCTCCATCGGGAAACCGGGCGGGACACCGATCTGTTTCGACTATCGAGATCGTCGTGGGCGTTGGAAAACCTGGATCACGTAATTTCTATAGATATCGACGCGCACCACACGCATCGAAGCTGAATGGGTTCCAACCGAAGGATGATTGCTACTCGACTCGAAGGCGAGTTTATTTCATTTAGTTTCATTCCGTATATGATGTTTCCACCTGGTCCGGGAGTACCTGCGTTTAGTGTTTAATCTCTCAATTACCTAATACCGCGAGAGTTTAATGCTTAATCTCTTGCCATTTGGGTTCATCGAACGGAGCTGGAGGAGCAAAATGCGTCTCCACTACTCTACACAGATCCTGCATTTAAAATTTAATAATAATAATAATATTTATTTTACGGGACAAGCCCATTACAACAAATATGTGCAGTGCAGTAATTTGCACAGACAATATAGGAACAAACACCGTGTTCCCATCAGCAAAGAACAAGTAAAAATATATTTATAAGGAGTATAAAGAGTTCGGCGTGCCGGTCAGGCGTAGGTCTGGGTTACTCTAAATAATTCCGTCAAGAACCAAGGCTTTCTGAACGTTCTGCTTAAAACTACAGAGGGAATCGGCAAACAAAAAAAAAATTTCAGTTTCGTAGACCTGTTCTACTCGGGGATTCTATTAAGTTTCTAATTTTCAGTGAAACGTTCCCCATGGAAAAAGCCTACCTCCTGGCACTGAGGATGTCGCCCATTCTTGCGAGCATCGTAAAAACAGGCAGGCGCGATCGTCGTGCAATGCTAATCCGTGATCATCGATCCGCAACCCCTTACCGCGATCGGAAGACGCAGAAACGGGATCCGACCTTGGTCGAGCCCCTTCACCTGGCCCGATAAAGGAGAGGTAACCGTGCGTGCAGGAACATACGCGCGTGGCCTTCTGGGTTCTTCGTACGTGTCATACGATCCACGTTTCCACACTCATACAAAGACACATGCGCACCAGTCATACGTTCGTACGGTAGCTTTATCGGCCTGTAGACCCCCTTCCTCCGTATCTGCTAGGGGCTAGCTAGAAATCTATATGCAGCGGCACATTTGCGTCCCCCTCTTGCCCCATATGCATAGCATTTGATTATTCCGCCACTGTTCCTCTATTTGTTATTGCTACTTTTGTTCACTGTGTATTTGTCGTTTGGAATATCGTTGTGATTCGAGAAGAGTTTCCCGTGACGTTTGTCCCTGTTAGGCCTCCCATCGTTTGACCACTCTTGCACTTTGAAATTTCTGTTTCTTTATCTGTGGACATCGATTGATTTGTCCTTCTCAAACGCGCTGCTTCTGCCAGTCTTGATTCTTCCTTGAGTTCCATTCCATTTCACCCTCTTCGTTCCGATTTCCTCCTCCACACACGTTTGGCATTCTTCGTTTCTCCATTTCCTACTCCGCATTTCCCTGAATCCCTTCTGCTTCTTTTTATTACGCTGTTCATCTTATCCCTAAATCTGTCGGTCTCCTCAAATCTCTTTTCTTCCTGCGTCAACTGTTGCCCCGTTCCAATTCGATTTACCGTTTTGCCAGTATCCGTTGTTCCTCCAACTTTTCTTTGCCCTCGCCCCGTCCCGTTTAGTCGCATTCAACCAAAATTCCCATCTCCTTCGAGTCACCTATTCCTTCGAACCTAGATCTCCCCATTCCCCGTCCTGGCCTTCCAGTACACCCTCCCCGCTTCACCTTTTCCCTCCGTCCCTCCCCCTTATATCTCCCTCTCCCAGAGTCTTCAGCCGCGCGTACACGCGCACAATACACGTGGATATGGTAATTCACCCGGTGATATGTAAATAAGTTAAATTCGAGTTTTGTCGGGCGGTCAGGGGCGCAGGATGGGAACCATACACCACGCGTACGAACGAAAAGGAACCAGCCACCCATCGCAAGGAGGGCGGAAGAGAGGAAGGGGAAGGGAGTGGGGAGGAGAAACGACGAAAAGGACGCATCCGTAAGTGTAAGCGCCTTAGTAGCCGCACCGCACGATTCGGACGACCGGATCCAGATTTATTGGCCGTTCGGTGAACAGAGAGGAGAAAAGCGGGCCCCAGTTCGATGTGAACGGAAGCCGGGGATTTTACGATCTTGATTCGGAGTCAGCTGACGTCTCCGTTTCGTTCTTCGCCCGTGATAATCTCCTCGAACGCGGTCTACGCGCGCGTCCATGCTTGCACAAGAAAAATTGAATTTTTTTTTCCTGGTTCCCTTGGGACGTATTTCACAGGAGATTCCCATCGCATTGGTTCTAGAAGCTAGAACGGGATTCACTTAGCGACGCTATTAGCGATTTTGAAACTACTTCGAGCGACGTTATGTACCTATCTGCTGTCGACCAGGCGCGGCGTTTTCAATTTTTACCACGTCCCGGTAAATCGTTCAACCATTGATAACACGCTATCTGGACAATCGCGAAAGCGGGCCTGGGCCCCCCTTGACGCCCACTCGTATGCTAATTCGCAATTACGCATAGCCATTTGGTGGGCAAGACCCCGATTTCTGATCAGAACCGGTTCGATGGAACCACGGGCCACCGATTTCGAGTTCCCGGAGCTTTGGAAACCACCCAAAACCTAGCTATCCCATTCCATATTGTCATAATTCCTTCCTTGATTAAGTATTCATAGTTCCGTTGAAAATCCTTACCGCGTGGTCTGAGCTCTAGGATCAAAATGCCTCAGTGATATCAGCCTGAAAAGTACCACCGAAGTTACTCATAGAGGTATGCAAAAATATCAATTTCAAACAACTTTTGAGCATCACTGTAGATATTTTATTATAAAATCTAACACAACAAACTTCTAGTAATTTAAATAGTCGTAGATTTCATATACATATATGCATGATTCCCTTTAAAACGACCAGTTGTACTCGTTTTCACCTGAGTACTTCAATTGGCACCACTGGCAACAGCAACGTCGGTTTGTCTCGATGCATAAAAGTATCTTAGGTCCCAGGGCCGAGCATAATTCGAAAATCCAAATTCGTAGCGAGGGGGAGGCGTCCAGAAAGGGGTTCCAGCTGCGCAGGAGACCCACGAAAAGTCGATTAAAATCTCATTGTAGCCTCCGTGGGCCGGGTGTTTCCCGCGATTCGGTCGATCGCCCGATCCGTGGGCCCGATTACGCGCGGGTGCGAGGTGGCAGCACCTGTCCGAGCGCCCTCGCGCCCTCGCGCACGAAACTGGGCCGCGTCGCACGGGCGCATGCGCCACAGCACACGCACACGCGCCTGCGCTGGTCACGCGTCTCTGAACAATAGCATTAATAGGCCCTGGTGAGTTATTAATTGCCGGTGCCAGCCGGATATGACCGTCCATAGTGCCGTTTGCCGACAGAACGCGTCTGATATCTGTTGTATTCCATTAGAAAGGGTTCTTCGACTAATTGATTTTTCACAGAAATTTTTGGGAACACCAAAGAAGGGGTATCCAATGATTCTCACATATATGGCTTTACATCGTAAAATTGTCTACCGAGAAGCATTGCTACCTACCGTAATGCACATGAAGCATTATCGAACCAAGGTGAAGTCAAACCACCTCAGCACTTGTTTTCATCGGATTTTTTAAATGGTTAGCTCGAGTAGACTTATATCGTTTCTCATTTTTTAATACGACGACTTTAACTACGTTCATAACTATGTAATAGGATATTTTATTATTTGGACCCACGAGGTGTTGGAGACTTCCCATACCTGTTCTCTCGATTTCAACGCAATTTTTTCTTCTGGCTTATCACAGTACCTACGCTATAACAAAGTGACCAGCCATCGTCCTTCGAAGTTGCCAAGATTTACCAATTCTTTACATTCCTTACTGTACATTCGAGAAATCTCTTAATCGTTCCAATGACTACCGTAAAAGGAAAAATTTCTCCTGGGAAAGAAAAAATAATGGTGCTGTCAACAGAGGGAAGTTTGCGGATTTATTAAGCACGTTTAACGACAGCTCGGTGTAAAAACATTTCGACCGAGGTGTCCTTGTCTGGTGCGCGCTTGTTTGCTCAATTGCCCACAGTCCCCTTTCATCGAAGAATCGGCTGGGACCGAGCGATCTTTATGGTCAATCTACGTGCGCGTAATTAAGACCCCGCCACTGTCGGGACTGATTAATAGAGGACGGTGCGAGATAATCGAAAGGAAGTAACGAACGGAGAGCAACTAAGATGCCATCGGGACGGACGTACCTGTTTCGCAGGAAATTGCTTGGTCTGTTTGACCAGGGGAAATAATTATGTCTTCTCTTGTCTTCATTTTTTAACTACACCTGATATGACAGCACCTCGAGCTAGCCATATTTCGAATAAAGAAAACAGGATTGCGAGAAGACAAACGACGAGCAAGTGTACCCAACATGGTGCATCCGAAAATAAAGAAGTCCCGGATTGAAAGAGGAAACGAACTCCACCGAAAAGGGGAGCAAGGGGACGTAACGATCCATGGTGTTCCCGCTATTTTTCCCAGCCCGTGATCAATTTCCGCGCGAATTTTCACTCGCACGCCAGGTGTCTGCATAGATACTCCCTTTCGACGTCTGGCTCATCGCAGCGAGACGCTCAAAGCGGGAATGTTAAAATAATATTCCGCGGCACGTCGCTGTTTTGTTTCTGCGCGCTCATGCATACGTAATTCCCGCGGTTAACGATCAGTCGATTCCCTGTCGAGGTATTCCTGCGCCTCTGGACGAACGGACGGCACCGTCTTCCACGGGCCTGACGTCCAATGACAGTTTGATGAACGGACAGGAAGAGACTGCGCGTCCCACCTGGCTCTCCCCAGACAATTAGGAGCAGAGCGCAAGGTGGCTCCCTTTGTGGGGCACGTCGATTCCCGTGATCGTGGCCCGTTTTCATCGAAACGTTTCCTTGCTCCTTCCGTGACAGCGTGATCGTTTCGGGTCGTTACGATTAATCGACGCGATGGCAAACGGGGACCCGAGCGTTTCGCTGCAGAAAAAGTTTAATTCGTACCCTCCGCCCAAGAATTCGTAATTCCTTTAAACGCGGGGACTGGTTTTTAAGCAGATCTTTTCGACTCGTCCAGGCTCCCTGAGATTCGTCCGACCCCGCGGGTAAAGCTAAAGCCTCCTCAGCGACGGTTTGCGCAGACTTGTAGGAACGCAATGCAGGATGGCCCTTCTTACTCTCCTCCTCGCGTAGTTTCACCTATCGCGGCAGAGTCGAGGCCCCTCGAGACCCCGATCCATTTGCACATCTCATTAACTTAGCCGTTTCAGCTCGAGGTATCGCCGGCTATCATCCAAGCATCGGCTTCGACGTAGGAAGTGATTCACGGTTCACCGTGCATCATTTCACACAGCCTCGTACACGCCGCGCGAGCTCGCCATATTACCCGTACGCAGTTTCGTGCGTTTCGCAATTTCCCCGGCCCGGTCCCGATGGGTTATTGTTAACGGTTATAACAGTTCCCGTTCCACTTCTGTACTCCACTTTTGTTTTCGAGGAAAACTGTTTGGATTGCCGATGCCGTGGCCCCGTCGATTCTCGCGGCCAATTTCGCCGAACAAAAATGTAGGCTCCAAAGTTACCGCGCGGTTCGATAGTTGGAATTCACGAGCAGCGAACTTTTTAATCAAAATTTCATTGCGGTATGTGCTAGGTATATGGTTAGCAGGTAACATTCGCTCTGGATCTCTGGACAGTATTAAATTAATATCTCTGCAGAGGGTAGTAGGCCAGCAGCTCGCTACCCTGTTCGATTTTCCAGCGACTCGGTCGGCGAATTTGTAAAATTCGGTTGGCTTCGCCAGCTTACCTTATCGGCCCACTGTTTCCTCGCATCCGTTTCCTCTGCTCCCGTATTCCGAGCGCGTGGCAGGCGCAGGGGAACACCCGCGGCGCCGACGCGACAGCCAGGTCAGAAATCGGTACCGGCTTGAAAAAGGAGCTGGTGACAATCGAGTCAACAACCTGCGGCCGTTCCGGTCGCTGGGCGAGCGATATTTTCGAGAGGAAGCGGCGCCATTCGGCTTCGCGGAAAGGATCAAACCAGCCGTTACTAACGGCGCCCAGGCGTCGATACGTCACGCGACCAGGACCATCGCGTTCCCCCTTAATCGAGGAAGCTCGATTGCTATCTTCACGCTTCATATGCGTTAATTGGGCGTTGTCGGTGCGACTGAATTAATTTGCGATCGCCGGAGCTAATGAGACGTCGACGAGGACGTAGTCCGTCGTCGAGGAGCCGAGCCTCGCGCGGGAACCTCGTTCCCCTTCGATTCTTCAGGCCTTCGATGCTCAGGGTTCAAGGAAGGTTCAAGGGAAACTCCAAGATTTATCTTTCACCTGCACGTGTACGCTTTATTCCTCGGTCTCTACGAAACTGATGAGTTCGCGAGCTTCGCGAAAACTGTAATTCGATAGGAACGATCAGCTGTTTGACGAAGCTTTTTAGCCGCATCCATCTCGTTGCAGGCGAACATCTTAGGCGCAGAGGGAAGTTCACGTTATAAACGGTGTTCGCGACGATGAAATAAAAGATGCCTTCGAGAAAAAGATTCGGGCTTCGACTAACGGTTGCGAAGATATTTTTCAGCTCCTGGTTGATCCCCTCAGGCGCCCCAGCGCGTTTATGTTTCGTCGCGGAGGAGGAAAACAGAGCTGATCGCGAGCATTCGTCACGGAACTCTTCCTTCCTGCAGATTGTAGACGCGTGCACCTGCGACTGCTCGATAGGCGATCGCTTAAAAGTCAGAGGCGCGTAACACGGAAAGCGCACCAGTACCGGAAATAGATATCTGCCTGGTGGCACGGGCACAATGGAGACGCGGCGTATTGGCAGTCGAACGTTGAACAATGGCCACAATGCCGTCAAGAAAAAAAGGGGACGAGCTTCAGGAACCTGACGTGCCTCGGTGCACCGTAACTGTCTACGAGAATGTCGCCTCCTGCGACTCCCGTCGTGGTCGTTGTGCACCACGATAAGGACACCTTTTCCCAGTGGTTCTCAGTGGCGTAATGTCCCACTTGAAACGGGACTTTTTAT